>NW_020175018.1:18437450-18437645 GCF_003031525.2 Neophocaena asiaeorientalis asiaeorientalis
GGCCCCGGCGGGTCCCACACGCAGCGCGCCCGTCCTGCGCTGCGACAAGGCCGCGGCTCAGGCCAGGGGCGGACAGCAGGTGGGCGCGGGATGGAGTAGGCGCGGGAAGCGGGGGCGTTTAAAGCGGCGGGTTCGGGTGGGCGAGGATGGGCGTTCTCAGCCCGTGTGCCCCACCAAGAGCTGACCCTGGGCTAG
>NW_020175018.1:18437721-18437989 GCF_003031525.2 Neophocaena asiaeorientalis asiaeorientalis
CTGGGGGTGGCTCGGTGTGTAAAAAGCACCGACTGAATGTGTACTGGTGAAGTGAAAAGGTCGGACCTCTGGCCAAAGTTTCTGCTCCCAGTGGAAGGCAATGGTTTTCAATTCCTTTTTTTCCTCCAAACAAGATAGATGGAGGAATTGTGATGGGTGGTGGGCCAGATGGGTGAGAGGTCAGACGGAGGTGCAGAGCTGAGAGCGAAGGTGCGCAGCCGTGGGCTGCTGTGGGGATAGGCGCCCCAGCCTTGCCCGTGGAGGTGGG
>NW_020175018.1:18438052-18492029 GCF_003031525.2 Neophocaena asiaeorientalis asiaeorientalis
AGACACCCACTTTTCACTTCAGGAGTCTCTGTACTCTGAATTTTTACAGCAAGCAGGTATATACTTTCATAATTAAAAGGCTAAAAATCAAAAAGGAAAGAAACCCTCCACTCCGGGTGAATAATAGGAGCACAGACTTGCCCGCAGAATGTATAGCAGTCGTATCAGGAAGAGTCTGGAAACAACCTAAATATCTAACAAGAGGGGATGAATTAAGTAAATTATGGTGCGTACGAAAAAACCAATATATGTTGTAAGAGAATGTTTGGGATACGTTGTTACATAAAAAAGCAGTTAACCAATATACAGCATAATCCCAAGTTTACAAATAAAATAGTGTGTGTGTGTGTGTGTGTGTGTGTGTGAAGAAAAGATGGATGTTTTCTCTAAGTGGTGGGATTTGGGATAATTTTTGCAGCCGGCTTTTTCTTTACCTGAATTTCCTACAAAAATTACTTTTTAGCTCCTAAGTTTGTTTTCCTTGTATTTTGAAAAAAAAATTTTTTTTTCTTTTAATCCTTCGGTAATGAAGAAATATCAGATTTCCCAGACCTTGCCCCCGCCCACCCTCCCTAGTCTGTTGGGGTCAAGAGTACAGGCTTCTCCAGCTGGCTCTTCTAGGGACCACTGCCAGCCATGACTTCCCCTCCTGGGGGCCCAGGTCACGTCCTTGTCCGGAGCTTGGGGACAGGGGTTGGGGCCTCTTACCTGTGCCCAATCTCATGGGCGATGGTGACCCCCAGATCGAAGCCAGTATCCTCAATGATAAGGCAGCTCCAGGAGGGGGAGCAGACGCCACCCAGCTGGGTGACCCCCCGAACCTGCCGGTTCCCATCAGGCAATTCCAGGTCAAACCTCAGGAGGACAGAACAGCTAGCTGGGCAGTGCTGAGGTGCCTGCCCACCGCCGGGCTACCTTTGCAGAGAGTGGGAGCAGCTCCCCGGCAGGCTAGAACGCCAGTGGGGAGCTCGGCTACCTGGTGATGTAGAGGACCAGGTCAGCATGGCCGGGGTCCGTGTCATCCTCAGGGTTGACCGTCCTGCTCCACTCACAGACGCTCAGCAGTGATGCGGTGATGTTGGCTGTGATATTCGGAGCATCCTGAGGGACCGGGAACAGAGCGCACATTCAGGGCATCCACCCCAAGCAGGGCGCGGGCCACTGCTGCCGCCTCAGTCCTCATAACAACCCTATTACTGTCCCATGTTACAGATGATGAGACTGGCGGTCAGCGGTGCCGCGTGCCAGGGCAGAGCCGGAATTCAGGTCCAGGCCCGGCTGGCGGGAAGCCCTGCCACCACCCCCACGGCTCTGTGCACATCTGCAGGCAGAAACCGGTTTCCCAGTGACTGGGCGTCCAGCTCAGCGCCTACCTCAGGCTGCGTCAGGATGACCGTCTTCACCAGGTGCACTCGGAACTGAGCTCCCAGGGATGGGTCCCTAAGCAGCTCTGACCCCTGTGGAAGGGCAGGCAGGAGAGGTGATACGTGTGTGTGGGCACTGCTGACTTCCAGGGGCCCGGGGCGGGGGTGGGGGTGGGGTTGCCTGGAGAGGATGCTTCATGAGCAGGGAGGGCACCCGAAATGCTAGTCCTTGGGCCTGGGAGCCGGCCGTAGAGACAGTCAGAAGGAAGGTTAGCCGACACAGAGACCCCGAAACAACGGGATGCGAGTAGCTGCCATTAGTCTAGAACGTTCCTTTCAAACACTGCTTCTCTTGGACTGGATTTTCCTTGTCCTTTCTCAAATGTCCACCTGCCTGAAACACCTCTCTCACCTCTGCTCGCTTCAACTGCTCATTTCCACGGGGCAGCCCGAGGGCCTCCTCCCCCACCGTGAGCCCTTTCCTGGGCACCCGGATGAGAAGGCTCCCCCCACCAGGCTCCCATCTCTCCCGGTACATCTGCCGAGAGCTGATTGTGGCCGACTTGCACTGCGGCTGCTCGCACCAGCTTGTCCTCTAAATGAGACGTGGCACCCAGGAGAGAGGACGTGGCGCCACCGGCCTCAGCTGACCTGAGTCTGAACCCAGGCTCTGCCCCTTCCTACCTGTACGCTCAGGATCCCATTTACTAACCTCAGGACCCCGGTTTCCTCACCTGTAAAATGGAGAGAAAGCCTTCCATGGTTGTTGGCAGACTTAGGAACAGTGCGGCTGGCGTGAAGTGGGTGCCCAGTCATGCCACTGGCCATTACCACGACTGGCACCATCTGGGCAGGAGCCAGGCTGCAATCTACCACCTGACCATCCCTGGCCCTCATAAAACATGTTGAATGACCACAGGGAGTGTGGTTCGAGTACCAAATTTCAGCATATTCGAGGTGGGGGGACCCCCAAAACTTGAAAACAGTAGCCTTCAAGTGACCTAGAGGGAATATTTTCCACCTCTGGAGTCGGCAGGTGGAAACCCAAGCAGGCTTGTCCTGGACTTGAGCCAGCTTTTCCAGGGGTCAGGCTGCATGGGTGTGGCCTCTGGGACCCAGACTCCCTCCGGGGAGCAAGGCCCAGAGACACATGGGAAAGGAGAGGTGTCGGAGGGCCTGGGGCTCTGAGATTGGGGGACCTTTTCCTTCTGTCCGGAATAGCTGGGCATACCTGAGGCCGGGGACAAGATGGTACTAAGGACCCCACGTTCTAGGATGGCTGCTTGCCCTCCAGGGCCAACTTACCAGGGGGGGCAATGCCGGCCCTGCCGCTGCCGGCGGTGATACTCATCTCCTGACGTTATGGAAACTTACCTGGCCGCCTTAGAACACGTTTGTGTGTGTTTCACATGTGAATGCGCTCGTGGTTGGGCACGGCCCGTCAGACTGAACGTGTCATCAGGTGCTGCAGTCACCTGTTTCTGTGCCGCCTCTTTTTCTCTGAGGTAATGGTTAGTGGGAGCTGTGCTTCCTGCCCCACCATTACCCCTAGAAGCCAAGTGAAGGGGAGGCCTGCGGACATGGGGGTACCCACAAGAAGGGCGCTGGGAGAGCCTGGTGTGGGGCAGCCAGGCTGGCTGCCGGGGCAGTGCTGGCCGACATGCCCACGGATCAAAGGGACGTCGGGGGAGAGGCCAGGCTTGAGGGTCCCCGGGCGAAGGGACCCAAGTAGCAAGAGGCTGGGGGTTGCACTCCCCAGTGGGGTAAGGGAGAAAGATCACGCCTCTCCCCACCCCAGGGCCCCGAGCCCCAAGTGTGACCCCAGCCTCAGGTTCATACTGAGCTCAGCCCCCCCAGACGAGACAGATCACTGACGCTCTGCACAAGCCCCGGGCGCAGGGCGCTGTGTCCAGAGGCTCCCGAGGACGGGCTGGTTGTGGTCTCTGAGGACAGCCACCGCCACCCCGGAACCCTGAGCCTCGCCGGGTCAGCGCCGCCCACAGAGCCCGCCGCCCACGCGAGCACTCACCATGTTGAGGTTGGTGAGCACGTAGCGCTCCGTGTCCTCCCGGTGAGCCTGGTGCACGTCGGGGCCCACGGCCACCAGCAGCTCCAGGTGCAGGAGGCTCCTGGCAGCCTGTCTCCGCAGGCGAGGGGCGGGAGGACGGCCTGGCGGGGCGGGGGGCAGGGCCGAGAGCCAGGGTCCTAGAGAGCAGGTGAGATGTGGCTTTGACCTCGTGGCCTCCATGGCCAGGCCCCTCCATCACCCCGCACTCCTGGGCTTGGGGATGCGCCACTCACTGTGGGGATTAGGGCGTGGACGGGCCCGACCCTCGCTTTCTCACAGGGCATGTGGGGAGCCAGAGAGGGCCCGTCTCCCGGCACAGGGAGACTGAGGGAGCGGTTCCTCTTTTTTGTTTTTTAATCACTAATTGGCTAAGCATTTGGTTCATTTATTTGTTTATATATTTATTGAAGCATAGTTGATTTACAGTGTTGTGTTAGTTTCAGGTGTACAGCAAAGTGATTCAGTTATACATATACGTATACGTCTATTCTTTTTCAGATTCTTTTCCCTTACAGGTTATTACAAAACGTTTTTTTTTTTTTTCCCCTCCATGCTGCACAGCTTGCGGGATTCTAGTTCCCCGCCCAGGGATCGACCCCGCACTGCGTGCGTTGGGAACGCACAGTCTGAACCACTGCACTGCCAGGGAAGTCCAAGGTTATTACAAAATCTTGAGTAGAGTTCCCCGTGCTATAGAGTAGGACCTTGTTGGTTATCTATTTTATATACGGTAGGGTGTATCTGTATATAAAACTCCTAATTTATCCTTCCCCCCTCCCCCTTTGGTAACCATAGCTAGTTTTCTATGTTGACTGAACAGTTCTGCCCTGGCCCTCCTGGAGCCAGCCTCTCAGCACCCCGGTTTCACGCCCTTGGACACCCACCAACTCATCTGGGGTAGCCTGGTCCTCCCAGCTCTTCGGGAGGAAACACTCTCAGAGGGTGAGAGGTCCCGAGCTCTCTCATGTCATTCACGTTGTGACCGTTAGAACTGACAGCTCGGCCAGCTTACAGGGGAGACGCGGCCGGGTCTCGGGAGGATGGCCGTCTCAGGTGGAGACGTTTCATTCCACCCCTCGGGCCCAGATCGCATTGGTGCCTGGGTATTCGGGGCAGCGCAAGGCCAGAAGACATCAGCTGCTGTGTGGCTTTTATGTCCTTCTGGCCACCCCAAAGCCCCACGCTGGGCGCATACTGGAGTAGGGGGTCACCCCGAGACGGCAAGAAAAGCCCAGGACCACACCCCGCTTGCAGCCGGGCGCAGCCTGGGGAAGGCATGAGCGGGCGTGCTGGCAGCAGAGCCGGCCCGATCCTGCCCCTGCCCTGGAGCCGTCCTGGAGGCCTGTGGCAGCCACTTCCCATCTTTGGGCCTCTGGATTCCCATCTGCAGCATCAGATCTGTCAGGAGCCACTGACCTCGGCCCGCCCAAGGCTCCACGGCGCACGTCTGTGAACACGCTTTGTAAACTGTGAATGGCTGTGCAGAGGCGGGAGGTCTACCTGCCCACCAAGCAGACGGCCTGGGGCCGCGGCTGGTGGCCACGTGTTCTCCTGGCCTGCCCCGTGAGCTGGGCACTCCCCTGCGTGCTAACGAAGGTGGCTGGTGGAGCTGGGCCCAGGCATCGGGAGAGCTGGTCCCTCCTGCAGAGCTGTCCTCGACGCAGCTCCGCCCTCCCTCTCCCAGGAGCTGTACCTGGAACCGTGGGTGCCCTGGGGGTGGGCCTGTGGAGCAGGTGGGGCTGGGCACCACCCCAGGGAGGCACCAGCTCCCGGTGCCACCTCCTCAATGGCTGGATATAGATCCTGTCTGCACCCACCAGGATGTCACCCTCCTGGAGGAGAGAGAGCTGCCTGGTGCATACAGCCCCATCCCCCATGCAGGGCCATCACAGCACCAGGCATGGACTTGCCCCCTCCAAGGGCTCCTGCCCAAGTCCAAGGTCCGAGAGCCCATCTGTGTGGAACAGCGGGGGAGCCACGCCCTCTGGGGGCTGCGCTCGCTGCCCACCACCTGCTGCCAGGCCCCCAGCCACGCTTCCAGTCCCCGTCACGCACAAGGCCTCCCGGCCCCAGTCTACAGGCCTGGTAAGGATCCCGGTGGGGCCCCACGTGGGCAAGAATGGAGGGGGTCTTGAGGGACCAGCTAGGCCTGCACTAATGAACAGTACTGCCTGTCACCAGATGGGCCCTGAGCACATCTGTTCCAACCCAGACTGGGCCTCCTGACCCCGGAATGGGGCGGGGAGGCGGGTGGTTATGAATATAAACGGCTCTGGCTCGTTCAGTGACGCATCGTGACAACACGTGACAATCCCCAAAGATACCCAAGAGGCCACTGCTGCTGCCTTCACCATTTCTTTCTTAATCTTTCTTTTCTTTTTTTTTTTTTTTTTGGCCTCGCAGCTTGTGGGATCTTAGTTCCCCGACTGGGGATCGAACCTGGGCCCCCATAGTGAAAGCACCGGGTCCTAACCACTGGACCACCTGGGAAGTCCCATCAGTGACGACGCTGACGTCCAGGGAGTGCCTGGCCCAAGGTCGCCTGTACTAAGGCGCAGAGCTGGAGTCTGAGCTCAGAGGTCTGACTGCAAAGCCCACCCTCTCTCCGTTCCCTGTTCCCTGGGCTTGCCGCCTGCCAGCTGGGTGGCCTTGGGAAACTCAGCTGGCTTTTCTGAGCCTCGAGGAACAGGCCCCAATGGCGTCAGAGTCTGGCTAAGTGGTGTTGCGCTCACGTTTGGCTGTGCAGCGGGGGCTCGGAGGCATCTCTGCCCCACTGGGGTCCCCACGGCACAACCTCCCCCTGCTGCCGGCCTGGGCGCCCACTCACCACACAGCCCAAGCAGAAGGTGAGCCTGGACGCTGCGCCTGGGGGCAGCACGGCAAGGCCTCCCGTGAGGCAGGGGTAGGGGGCCCCCAGCAGCCGGAGGGAGGCATTGACCACACGCTCGCTGGTGAAGGAGGTGGTGAGGAGGCCCAGAAAAGCCGTCCCAGGGCTGCCAGGGAGCAGCGTGGGGCCCTGCAGGGCAGCCCCCCGCGCCCGTCCTTGGCCTCATGCTCGGGCTCACAGACACAGGTGAGCGGGGCCACGTCGAATCGGGGCGCTGCGGGAGATAGGAGGCCCCTCACTCCCCCCGCTCGGCCCTCCAGCACAGCTCCCCCTGCCCGCAGCGCGACCCCAGCCATCGCTCAGCGTGCATCTGGCCCCGACCACAGAGGAGGCAGGCACGAGTGGGACACCCCTAATTCCCTCTGCTCTGACCACTGGCCTACCCTGCCTCTGGTCCCCACCTGCCTTTGGATCACCAATGGCCCTACTTGGAAAGGGGGCTGGCACCATGGAGAAGTCCACAGACACGGTCCACGAGCGACAGGAAAAGGCTTTGGCTGGAGCTTGACCCAGCGCCCTTCTTGTGTCTCACAGAAAAGATAAATGTGTTTACATCCTGGCCAGAAACTGCAAGAGTTCCTGACAGGCAGTCAGCCCAAAGGGAGGCCCAGGGGCGGAAGAGACCAGCTAATTAGTGCCCGTTCCCTTGAGATACTGAGCAGAAGCCCAGGGTCACAACCCCAGCCCGGCCCAGGACACCCAGACCAGTTTTTATCGACTTGGCAGGAAGTAACAGAACTAATTAACGGGGTGACAGCAGCAGCTCTGACTTCCTCTCAGCTGAGCCACTGAAAAGCCAAGGTCCCTGACCCAAGGGTGAGATGCCCCCTGCAGGCTCTGAGAAACTCCCCTTGCAAGGAAGACGCCAGGACAAGTACCTTCGGAGGCAACGTCAGGGCCAAAGTAAGCGGTCACTTCCTCTGGCTCCAAAGCCTGAAGAAACTGCTGTGGGAGAAAGGATGAGTGAGGGAAGATGAGGGAGAAGGAGGTGTGGGGGAGAGGAGCAGGCGGGGGTGGGTAGGGGGGAGAAGGGGCCCAGGATGGAGAGGGGGCCCAGGATGGAGAGGGGGCAAGCCACTCACACCGCCTAGCCGGGTCTGCCCCTCAACAGGTGGGTGGACAGTACCGAGGCCAACTCCCTCTCCAGTGAGCCCACTTCAGCCCCTGAACCCCAAGTTCGGATTTCCTCCCACTTGGCCCAAGGGCTGTCGGGCAGCCGCTTCTCCCCCAGGGACCCGCCCTCAGCACCCAGCGGAGCCCAGATTCCCAGCTCTCGGGGCTCCCCCAGCACCGCAGCCCTCGGATCCACCCACCTGCCGGAAATCAGGGAGTCCCCAGCAGCCCAGGAGGACGAGGGGCACAGAGATGAGAATTGCCCGCACACATCTCCCCTGGAGGCGAAGCTCACTCATCCTCCCAGGAAGGGAGAGCGACTGCAATCTGGCCGGCGTGGAATGCGACAGACCCGCTGGGCTGGATGATGAGGCTGTGTTTACTCGTGAGCGCTTCCTCCCAGGGCAGGGGCCGAGGGGCTGGGCGGCCTGCAGGCTCCTCCCGCCTCCGCCCGGCCTTGGGCTGGGCTGGGCCTTGGCTCAGAGCACAGCCACCGGTCCTGCGCCTGAGAGCACAGAGCGGGGGTGGGATTCATCTCCCATCTGTGTGACTGTGGCTCCCGGCTGGCTGAGGCACCATCACACCTTCTTCCTATGGACACCTTGCTTTCCATGACCTGTTCCCGCTCTCCTGTCCTCATTCCCTCCCTCTCAGCTATTGCCTGCTCTGTGCCTGCAGCCAACGGCTGCCCACAGAACCGGGACGGTGGCACCAGCCCTCTGCCTGCCTCCCCAGCCATCCCCACACTGCTCACAGACCTTCAGCCACCGCCCCCCCCGCCAGCCTGCTTTCCGTTCCTCAAATACACCCAGTGCTTTGCTGCTCTAGTTTCAGCTCAAATGTCACCTCCCTCGTGGCACCATCTAAGTGGCCCCCCAGGGAAAGGTGTCACATTCAGAAAATAAAAATTAGGACAGCAGCGAAACTTGAATTTCAGGTAAACAATGAATTTTTTTTTTTTTTTGGTGTTAAGTATGCCCCGCAAATTGCAGCTAATATATGGGACATTTTTATACTCAAAATTATTCTTTATCTGAAATTCCTATTTCTCTGGGCGTCCTGCATTTTGTTGGGTAGCCTTACTCCTCCTCAAGTCCGTACCACGGTATCTCACTTCATCATTTTCGTTGCAATTTCTACTATCCACAATTGTTGATTTAGCATTTGTGTTTCCCTGAAGGCCCCCACGCACGTACAGAGCCTGGGATGGAAGCTTTGGGGAAGTGGAGGCCTCACCTGTGTCGCTGATCCAGGTATTGCCAGAGCCAAGGCATGGTGCGCAAGTGACTCGTTATCGTTGTTGTCACACAAAATCATACAATTCAACACTCGTTACAGAGCTTATTATTGTTATCGGATGCTGCTGAACTACGGCCCTGGGAAAGCAGGCTGTGCGACCTGGGCTGCTCCCTCCCGTCCCTGGGCCTCAATTTCCCCGCCGCGTAGGGAAGATGGGCCGGGCTCGGACCCCGGGGCGGGAGACAGCTGCCCGGGGTACCTGTGAGTCCGCTCCGCACCCGCCGCTCCCAGGCCCGGCCGTCCAGCGCCCCCTGGCGGCCGCCTGCCCCGCCCTCCACCGGCCGGGCCTCGGTGTTACACCGACGGCGGCCCCCCCCAGTTCCCTTCCGGCGCTCACGTTTCTCGGCCCCAGGCCGGCCCTCGGGGAGATCCCGGGCTTACCCCAACCGGATCCTGTGTCGCTGACCGCGGACGCCGCTTGTCGGGGTGGCAGCCCTTTTCCTTGGGGGCCAAAGAGCCCCGCCCTGCTCCCGGCCGCGCGGTACCAGAGGCGAAGGCCCGGTTTCCAGCCGGTCGGCGAGAGAAGGGCACTTCCAGGGATCGGCGCTCACGTGTGGAGACTCGCGCGGGGCGGCTTCCGGGGTCCCGCGCGCCGCTGTCTCCGCGGCCGGCGAATTGGGGTCCGGCGGGACCTGTGCTCGGCGGGCAGAGCTCGGCTCCGGGGCCGCGGCGGACGCCTGAGCCCGAGCTCGTCAAGAAGCCGAATCGGAAGAAAAACAGGAAGAAAAGATTTTGGAAGAACAAAGCGCGAGAAGCAGAAAGAAAGCCGGGAAACGGCCCCGGCGTGGTCGTGGTGCGACCTCCAAAGGCACCGGAGGACTTTTCCCAAAACTGGAAGGCGCTGCAGGAGGAGGTAAGGCCGCGGGGGCCCCGCGGATGGAAAAACGGAGAAGGGCTCGTGGGGTCCAAGGGAGCGCAGATTGGCGTGAACGCTGTGGACAGAGCGGTTCACAGAGAGGTGGCCTGTTGAGGGCGGCAGCGAGCTCGCAGGCCAGTGAATGGCAGGGACTTGATGTAAAGGATTTTGGTAACATCCTGGACCTTTAATAGGTGAGAGTTGACAACAACTGCCGCCGGCTGCTGAGCTCTTAAAATGTGCAGACGCTGCCGGCTGAGTTACTTGTGTTCTTATTTAACCAGCCCTGAGATAGAGTCCTTAATCATCTCCACTTTACAGACGAGGAAATGGGCCGGAAAGGTTACGTAAGGTGTCCAGGTTTGCAGCCGGTTCAGCAGATCCAGGAGTCAGACGCCCAAGTCCCTGCTCGTAATGCCGTGTTGTACCTACTGCCTTTCTCGGAATCAGTGGCCCAAACTTACCTACAGGTTACGGGTTACTGTCTCCTAAATGCTGTTTGCTGTGCTTCACTCATAAATTCTCTCCAGTTCCGTTGAGTTGGCTGCTGTTGTCATCGCTGTTTTCTAGACGAGGCAGAGAGTTTAAGGAACTTGACTCAAGGTCGCATAGCTAGCTAGCAGATGGCAGACGGGGGTGCACATTCACACCGTGGGGCGTGACCTTCAAAGTCTCTTCTAGTTCCTGAAATCGGTTACGGAGGGAGCCTCAGAGTGAGAGCGGGAGCGTAAGAGCTTCTGAGCTTCCTAACACAGCCGGGCACCTTAGGGCAGAGTCCAAAGCATTCTCCTGTCTTGACACACGGGCCGATGAAATTTTCCCTCCGGCAACCCCCGGGTGCTCTGACTTCTTGAGCTGTAACTTTATCTCTTTCTCTCAAGAAAGTAAAGCAAAACTAAGCAAACAGAGGGATATTTATTATGGAAAAAACTTTGTGTTTTCTCCAGTTCACACAAGAAAGTATTTTTTCTCTAAACATTATGGGAACAGGTAAGTAGAAACCCGCCTGATCACTCAGCTGGTTGCCACGTAGCAGGGTCTTAACCGTGTTGAGAATGGCCACACCGGGGACTTGCACGCAAGAGGAGGTTGGGCTGGGAGACCTCAGCCCTCCGTGTAGGAGAGCAGGGGTGCGGCTGCCAGCCCTTTTTCAGCCTCTTTTTGTTGGACACACTCCTCTCTTCCTGAGACCCTCACAGCAGTAGCAAACCTAGAAAGTGGCTGCCATGCACCAGCTTGTTGGCTTGAGCTGTGAAGGAATTAACTCTAAATGTGGAAACAGGTTGCTTTTACACACACGCACACACACACACACACACACACACACGTGTAAGCCTTCTTAACGCTTTGTGCATGTTTTCCAAATTAAAATGTTTCGTGTTTTATTTTGGGTTCCGTTAGTTGCTGAAACAAAAATCACAGGCCCCGGAAGAGGCTCTTGTTCTCTCTCAGACGGATTCCAAAAAGCAGCCCCAAGGTGTCCAACAAAACAGGAAAGTGATCTCAGATAAAGCAAAGAGAGATGAGATGGGGACAGAAAACACAGACCCCAAGGCCACACGGGGCTCTGTGCCCTCAGGATGTCTGACGAACAGGAAGATCCGGGCACAGCGCAATGAGAAAGGAGCGAAGAAAAGGACCAATGATGACATTTCCCCGAAACGAGGAGAAGTCAGACATAAGAAGTGGAAAGCTGAGGAGGTGACCGCCACCTTGCCTCCAGCCCCGCCCACCGAGTAAGTACCACCCCCCCGGGCCAGCGCAGCTGTGATGACCGTCTTGGCCTAATCGGCCTCCTGGCCGAGAGCCGGGTCACAGCGACTAAGGCCTGTCTCCTTAAGGAGGCCGAGGCTGCTGGCCCCTCCGTCACCTTACCCTGGTGCTGTCGGTTTCTTTGTTGACTATTTGTCTCCCCTGGAATGTGGGCACGAGGGAGACAGCCTGTTTCATAGCTGCTTTGTCTCTGGGGCCTAGAACAGGGCTTGGCACGTGGGAGGCCCCAGGGAAGGGTCTGTGGAATGAGTGAACGCCAAAGCCACAGACACCCGAGCGTGAAGCCGATGGCCACGTCTTGCTAGCTGGGTGGTGTGGGGCAGGTTCCCCACGTGCCCGGAGCCTCAGCTGCTCGCCCGCGGCAGGTCCGCGAGGTGCAGCGTGCCCACCCAGTGCCCGGTCAGCAGACCTTGTGGTGTCACCCACCCGGGGAGGAGCAGAAGTCAGTGGCTGCCTCTGAATGGCTCAGCCAGGAGCGGCGTGATGGGAAGTCAGCCTGGATGTGTGTTGCCTGGGGTTGAGGACGCCATCGCTGAAGGTTTCAGGAAGGAACAGTTTGAGTGCCTGCCGCGAGTCACTGCCCCAGGCACGCTTTCTGGAAACAGCAGTCACGACAGGTCCCTCTGTCTCGAGGGCGACAGACGATGCACGGAAATTATTTCAGTAATTCCTTCAATGTGGTTGGGATACATCCCACGAGGCAGAAGCCTGTGGGGGCAGATGGCCAGGGGGGCGCGTCCGGTCAGTGAGCTCAGGAGGCCGTCTCTAAAGAAACGACATGGACGCTGAGCCCGAAAGACGCAGTCACGAGCCACCGCTACCCATCCCTGCCCAGCTGCAGTCCATGTCTGCAGGGCTCGGCCCAGGGACCTGGTGGTGGGGCTCTTTGTCTATGTTCTGCACTCATCGTGTTTCTCTGAGGTTCTTAAATGTTTCATAACTGAACCGTTAGTTTTGTAATTGAGAAGAAAATGTTAGCAGCCGGTACACCTGACTGGGGGTGGGGGCGTGTTTTTGTTTTATGTTCTTTCTGTTGCTCTGTAGTTCCTAAGTTTCAGCTAATGAGTGTTTTTTGTTTTTTAATTTATTTTTTGGCTGCGCCCGGGCTTGCTTGCAGCATGCGAGATCTTTCGTTGCGGCATGCATGTGGGATCTAGTTCCCCGACCAGGGATCGAACCCAGGGCCCCTGCGTTGGGAGTGCGGAGTCTTACCCACTGTGCCACCAGGGAAGTCCCTAATGAGTAATTAAAAAGGAAAGCGCCAGGATGATCACAGTAGCCAGAGCGGTGGGCTGGCGGCCAGGCACTTGGGGCCGGGCTGCCCTAAGAGCAGACCCCGCTCGCCTGCCCGCGCTCAGCCTGTTCTCCCCTCTGCCTTTTAGAGAAGACATCTGGTTTGACGACGTCGACCCAGCGGACATCGAAGCAGCTATCGGCCCGGAGGCAGCCAGGATAGCACGGAAGCGGCTGGGTCAGAGTGAGAGCACCATCACGCTGGTGAAGGAGCGGGCCTTCAGCGGGTACGCGGGGCACGTGGGGCAGGGCCCCGGGGGGGCGGGGCCGGGGGTCTTCAGGAAGGGCCCGCTTCCCTCTCCTCCCGTTGAGTTGGGCAGGCGCTTCTCGGCGTCCGGCTGACACCCGTCCTTGTCCCATAACTGAGCGGTGGTGCCAGTTCCTGGGTCCCGCGAGTGGATTAAACTGGAGCCTTGGTTCCCCTCCAGCCTGACTAAAGCCTTAGCCGTGGACTGTGAGATGGTGGGCGTGGGCCCCAAGGGGGAAGAGAGCATCGTGGCCCGCGTGTCCCTGGTGAACCAGTACGGGAAGTGTGTTTATGACAAGTACGTGAAGCCAGCCCAGCCAGTGACTGACTACAGGACGGCGGTCAGCGGGATCCGGCCCGACGACCTGGCGCAGGGTGGGTCGCCTCAGCGCGGGCACGCGGGCGGGGGCGGCTGGAGCGCTTCCGTGTCTCCCTGCGGCCCTTTCTGCTGCAGGCGCGGGCGCAGCGAGAGCCCGGCGGTCTTCCTCCCTCCTGGGCAGGTGGGCTCAGAGGCTCCCACGGCCGCTTGCGTCGGCCTCGCTGCCTGTTGGCCACCCGACCTGAAGACCGGGACAGCGTTCCTGGACGGAGAGAGGCTGCTGTGGGGTGGGGAAGGGGTGGGGAGGCGGGACAGGCTGGAGGGGCTCCGAGGCCTACGCGAGGATTCGGAAGCCGTGGCGAGGCCGTGAGCGGCGCGGGGCCCGGTCTGGCGCAGGTCCCCTCGGGGGGCCTCGGCGCTGGGCATAGGCTGGGGCGGGGCGCGGGGGTGGAGGAGTGAGCCTGTCCTCTGTGCCCTTGGTCAGGGAGGTGGCTGTACAAGGCAACGAGCCGTGGCCCAGCTCGGGACACAGCCTGGACGCTGAGCCCGTAGGGTTTGCCGATGGACAGGCTGTCGGGGGAGGGCAGAGAGGCACCCAGGGGGCCCCAGATTTGGGGCCTGGGGAGATCCTGGGAGCAGGGGCTTGAGGCGGCGGCTCTGTCGTCCTCTGGCTGCGTGCTCTCTGCTCTCCGCACCTCTCAGGTTCCCTGGAGCACAGCCCCTGAGATGGCCCGGCCGCTCGTCAGCCCCAGGGCCTGACCACATCTCCATCCGGGCTCTGCCAGTCCTGCTAGGGTCGCGGGCGGGCAGAGGCGCGGGGCCCAAGCGCGGTTGCTACAGCCCTTCCCTTTGGGCGTTAGGGGAGGGCGTAGCCCCAAGGGGTCCGCTCCGAAAAAGTGAGCAGAGCTGCCTCCGGAGCCCAGGGTCTAGAGCCGGGCTTCTCACCATCTGTGGCGAGGGCCACCCCCGCCTGGTTTTCGTCTCCGGTTGGAAAGACATCAAACACATGCCCTGGCTTCTTACTGTTAGATTCGGCTGTCAGAATCACCCTGGCAGGGGGCTGTGAGTGTGCTCCCCCTGCTTCTCCCCGGTGGGGGTGCTGGGACGGCCCCTCGGCCTTGGCATCGCCCTCCTGCGCAGAGAGACCCGCCTGCCGTCCTCGGAGGTCTAACCTGCGGGAGCCTGTCGCTCGGCACGGTAGTGATGGACGTGTCGCTAAAATCCGCTGCTTTGTTTTGTTTCCAGGAGAAGCATTTGAAGTCGTTCAGAAGGAGGTGGCAGACCTGCTGAAGGGCCGGATCCTAGTCGGACACGCCCTGCACAACGACCTGAAGGTGCCGGCTCAGGCGCCTCTTACGTGACGCGTGTCCAGGGTCGTCGCACTCTCTCCGTGACTTGGGTGATGCGCCCACCGTGTCAGCTCGGGGGAGCGGGTCCCTGCACACCCTCGCAGGCAGAGCCGGGCGCTGTCTCTGCCACCCTCACCCGCCCGATGGGCCACCACCCCTCTCAGGGCAGAGCCCCTCCCGTCGGGGAGCATCCCCGGCGCCCATTCCTCGGAGCCACTGGGCACTCCCCGCGTCACAGGCAGGCCCATGGCGGCCAGCACAGCGGGCGGCAGGCAGGCTCGGAGGGTCCCCTTCCCGTGCCCCAGAGAGTGGGGCTCAGCCTCAGCCCCTTAGGGTCTCTGCTGTGGGCAGAGCTGACCCACCTGTTGGGACAAGAAGCTCGGGGCGTGCCGTTGTGGGAGACTGTCCTTCCTGGGCCTGCAGCTTTTCAAACGGTGTTTCCTGGAAGCTTGGCAGCCTCCGATGTTTCAGGGACCCATAGAAATGGGTCTTAAATGTCTTTTAAAAGTAAATTTTGAGGGAATTCCCTGGCAGTCTAGTGTTTAGGACTTGGCGCTTTCACTGCCAGGGCCTGGGCTCAATCCCCGGTCGGGAGCTAAGATCCCACAAGGCGCGCAGTGCGGCCGAAAAAGAAAGAAAGTAGAACTTGAACTGTTAAAAACCAACAAGTCCTCTGTCCACGGAGACGCGTTTTGTCATAAACGTTCTCACTTCAAGAGGCCCCAGTATCTCGTGCTCCCTCCCCGCGCCCTCCCCACGCAGACTCGCGTTTCAGCCGCTTGCTGACTCCTTGGTGACTGAGTCTCCAGCTTCCCCGGGTTCAAGGCTGTTGTCATGCCCATGGTCCTTCCATCACTTTTCCCATGGTGATCTTCCCTCAGAAGTTCAGGCTCGTGTCAGTGCTCGTCTTATTTGTGTCTGCACGTGTGTCACGTGTTGGAGTTTGGTAGAAGGGGTCTACTGCTGCAGATGGACAACAAAACGCCCGTCCTGTTTTCTCCTCCAGGCGTTGTTTCTTGGTCACCCGAAGAAGAAGATCCGGGACACTCAGAAGTACAAGCCTTTCCGGAGCCAAGTGAAGGTACTTGGAACCGCACGGCCCCACACAGCGTAGTTCAGTTTCTCGGTTCACGTGATTGTCGGTTCTGGTCCCTGAAGGCTGTCTTACTGATGAAAGGTGTTGGGTTTCATTTGGTTTTTCCTTTTAACCTTTAAAACTAAAAGGAAACTTAGAAGAGAAAGAGTCCTGCCAAATGCCAACTTTAAAGTTAGTGTCGCTGAGGACGGGTGAGTTCCACTCTCTGATCTCTGTGATTAGACCCCCGACTGTGGGCAAGAAGCCGCCATCGTGTCTATTCCAGAGGCAGAGCTGCCCTTGAAATGAGCAGGGCGGCCTGAGGCCGGAAGGCAGAGATGCAGAGTCCTTTCATGGTCCTCCTCTGTGGGCTGACCGGGTGTCACCAGCCCGCAGGGCCGCGGGCACTTCCGGTGGGAGGGACACTGAAGGTCACTTGGGTCGGGGCTCAGCGGGCAACTCCCCTGCCCAGGCAGGGCCTACAGAGGCCCCACCCGAGCGTGGCTGTTCGCTGCCCTCTCCCCTGGCAGAGTGGACGGCCGTCTCTGAAGCTGCTTGCGGAGAGAGTCCTGGGGATCCGGGTGCAGCAGGCGGAGCACTGCTCGGTGAGTGTGTCCCGGGTGACAGGCCTCGGGATTGGGGGCTGTGCCGGGCCTCGTGCGCGAGGCGAAGGGTCAGCTGAAGACAAACACAGTGGGCCCTGGGCGGCTTCTGTCTTAGGAGGCTCCTGGTCCGTGATAAATGACGTGGTGCAGCAGGCCTGCGGAGTGTCGGTTAAATTCTAAACGGTTACGTTTAACTAACACTTCACACCAAAAAGCTACTAGTGTACTGTAGTCGGAGACAAAGGCCCCAGTCTGGATTGCAGGCCCTCTAGGACCGCGCGCGAGCCCGCTGGCCCGCAGAGCCCAGCCGTTGGGCTCTTGTGCCCCAGCATCAAGTTCAGGGCCTGCCGTCCCCCACCCCGTCTCCTTCCTAATTCTGTGGTGTCTGGAGCACCCACGAGGCAGCACGTTCATCCCTTCGCTTTGGGTCCCTCCCTCCCATGAACTGGGGCGCGGAAGCACGGTGAGGGCCGTGGTGCTGGACCACTGCTCTCGTCAGTTTTCTCCTTCACTTGTCCGTGTCTGATGCCAGGACTCGGGAACTGTGGGATGGACAGGCATGTATGTGGCCCAGCGGGACAGTCATGGTGATGCTGCGTGTCCCCCAGATTCAAGATGCGCAGGCAGCGATGAGGCTGTACGTCCTGGTGAAGAAGGAGTGGGAGAGCATCGCCCGAGACAGGCGGCCCCCGGCCTCCAATGCCCACGGTAACGACGCTTAGCAGGAGCCCCATCCTGTACCACGCTCGCGGGCAGCTGTGACCAAGCCGCCGGACAGATGGAGTCCCCCCCGGAGCAGTGACCCTGTGGGAAGGTTTCAGAATCACGGCAGCAGTGGGCAGAACGTCTCCTGTCTGGTTGTGGCGTCTGAGACTCATCCCCGCACGTGGGACGGGAGGAGGGGCTGTCCCTGGGGATTCCCCGGGTCCCAGGACCGGAAGCGCCTAGTTGTCCCCAGGTGTGTGGCACCTGCCTCCGAGGAGGCCCCTTTCCCTCGTTGCCTCGGCCAACGGAAAGGAAAGAACTCCGCGGACTCGAGCCTGGACCGCGCGGCTGTGGGTAGCCCACGGCAGCCTCGTCGAGGGGTTTTCAGCGGTTCCTTTCTCACCCACCGCACACAAGTTTAAACTGCAGGTCGGGGCCCACGGCCGGCGTGGGGAGCTCGGGCTGCCCAGCGCGGTGGCAACGGTTCTCCCCAGAGGTGGGCGGCTCCCCGACTAGGATGGACGTCCTGACCACGGGCGGCCCGCAGCCCTCTCCCCCTGGCCCGGGCGCGGGGGGCTTTCTGAGCTCAGGTGCAGCCGGTTGCAGTGAGTGGAGCGTTTAGCACCAGGCTATACTGAGCCCCTGCTAGCCGTACAAAAAGTCTGAACCCACAGAGGATGTTGTGTGATGTAAACGCAGGTTTTTACTTGAGCTGGAGCTTGTGAAGGCTCAGTGTCTGAGGGGACTGCCGTGTCCCCCTGCTGGTCCTGGGTGACACCTCTCCGTGACCCCCACCCCTAAGGAGACGCCCTGTGGCAGTGGGCGCCCCGTCAGGTACAGCCTCCCCGGGCGGCTGCCTGCGACAGGTCTACTGCCCACCGTGGGAGCTGGGCTGCGAGGCCTCTTCCAGTTTCTGAAGCACACTTTGTGCGTAAGAAACCAGCTCCTGCGAGGAGAACAGCAGGTCAGCCGCTTCCATGGACGGCCTCTGGGTCCACGAGTAACTTCTGTTAACCTGCTTTTCTTTGAAGCGGTCTCACTGCTGCTTCTCTCCAGGGTTTACTTTGGTCAGGTCGTGGACACGGTGGTACAGGGAGAGCCTCTTAAAAGCACACACGCGGCAGCCCCAGTCGCCTCCACACAAACCACTGCTCCAGCCCCTGGACTCTGTGCCATCTAGGCCTGGCTGAGGCAGCCCCCAACACTCACCAAGCTGGAGGTGAAGCGCCCGTGGATCTCCTCGACCAGGGGCTGGATGCCGCTGGACACCAACTCTGACAGGATGTCCTCTGCGGGCAGAGCAGAGGGTCCTGAGGCCAGGACCCCCCCTCCGAGGCTTAGCATGTGCCCAGCACGGAGGATTCCTGCCCCTCCCCCAGTGGTCATAGCCGCTAGCAGGGCGCCTCTTGAATGCTGGCTTCCAGGGAGGACGTGACGAGGGCAGGGGGGTCCTCACTGTGGGAGGCGAGGTGGGCCAGCAGCACGCAGATGCTCTCCACCACCTCCGGGTCGTCCTGGTGGAGCTGGTATGTCTCCTGGATGAGGGTGAGGCCACTGCTGCCCTCCTCGGGCATCACCACCTGCAGGGCCGCCAGCTCTGGGCGTGGGCGAGGGGGTGGGTGGGTGACAGTACTGAACACGTGGGGCAGCAAGAGCCTCAGCTGGCAGGGGACGCCATGCTGTCCTGCAGCGTGGGGACCGCCAAGGTCAGGCTTTTCCTGGCTCTGCATCTGTGGGTGTCCTCTGGTGGGGTGTGTACCCGCCTCTCTCTCCATCCCAGCAGCCCCCAAGGCCAGTGTGCTTGTAGAGAGGGTGCTGGGGACGTTCCAGGGCACCTCCCTGCCCCGTGAGGAGGCCCATCAGTGCGGGGTTGGGCCTGGCTCCTGGGGGACTGGGGGCCCGTGAGAGCAGTGACCCATGATGTCACATAGTTGTCAGAACTTCCTGGAGCCCAGGGGGAAGCTGACCCTCCAGGGAGTGGACTTAGCCGTCAACAGCCAGCAGGAGGCAAAGCCGAGATTCTCGGCTCTGGGGTCCCGCACGCTCACTGGGTTCTGACGACCCCGCTCCTTGTTCACTGGGCCACGTGCCTTTTGCTCTTGGGGCTTCAGCACCCCACCCCATTTGACGGCGGGATCCCTGCGGGAGTGGGGGGTAGGCCCGGAGACCCTGCCCGCTCGGGAGGTTCTCTCCAGGAGTGAAGGTCACCCCACTCTCTGCTTCAGGCCGAGTAGCAGGCAGAGACCCACCAGCCTGCACACCCAGCAGGGGCCGGACCTCACAGGGGCCAAACCACCCCACACGGCGGGCAAGCTCTGCCAGGCTCCATGCCCCAAGTGTCCGTCAAGGCTTGTGGTGCCAAGTCGGGTGCAGAACCTGGGCCGGGGGCTTAGGAACAGCTGGGGTTTGCTTTGGAGGCCGAGTTCAGAGCCCTGACTCGGGCTGTTTTCAGAGCCACACCTGGAGGGGAGCCTGCGCACACGCCAGGCTTGTGGGTGGCAGGCAAGGTGGCCACCATGCAGAGTTGCAGAGAGCAGTGGGAAGTGAGGGTACAGAAGGTCTGCGCGGCGACGTCTGGGCGATGGGACTGTAGGTGTTTCCCCTCCCTGCTTTGAGCGTGTGCTTGCTTTTGGTTTGTGGGCTGCCTGCAGGCGTTGCTGGGGGAGTCTCCCCCGCCTCCTAGTGGCAGCCCCGGCCGTCCCCAGGCTCACCAGACATCTTCACGAGGCTGGCCAGCCCCCAGCAGGCATTGTTCACCAACAGGGCTCGGTCCTGGTACGCCCGGATGCTTTGCAGGATTAGGACCACCACCTCTTCCGACTGCTGCTCCCCTATGCAGCCTGCGGGGGGCCACACGTGTCTCGACTCGAGGCCCAGGGCCACCTCTCCGGCCCCGGGGCCCCAGGCTGCTCACCCCTCAAGGACAGCAGCCACAGGACTGCACAGCCGGCTTCAGCCATCTCCGCATCCGTGGGGTAGGTGGCCAGCACCTCAGCAATGAGGGCCGGGGCTTTCTCCCAGGGGGCCTTGTTCGCGATGACAGCTGGAACAGGATGGGGTGGAGGAGGGGACACCTACTCCTTGGTGGCGCAGAAGCTGGGGGGGGGAGGGGCAACCCCAGCCTGCCAGCCAGTCTGTAGGGTAGGAATCGGCAGGGCCCCTAAGGGGAGGTTTGGGAAGCCCTGCGTGCCGGGTGTGGGCAGGGCTCTCCACGGTCGGGAGCCCTCTTTTCCTTGGGGAAAATTACCTCCCAGGTGCTGGAGGACCAAGTGGGGCCTGGAGAGGGAGTGGCACGGCCTGGGAGCACCCCCTTTCTGAATTAGAAGTCAGGATGGTTTGCCTAGTGCTAAGGCCAGCTTGTGGAACCAGGAACTGCCCAGGAAATCCCACGATGTGCGTGAGCTGGAGGGTTCCATGGGCTGGGCATGAGGGGGTCCGAATATGAACCCACCCCTCCCCAGGATGCTGGTGCAGCTTCTCCAGTCCATCCTGGCCCTTTGTCTCCCTCCCCTCCCGGCTCTCGGGTGGTTAGGGCGCAGCCCCGGCCCGCTCACCGTCCGCCAGCAAAGCCCAGAGCAGCCTCAGCCCGTTGACGCAGGTGTCCCTGTTCCTGGGGAAGGCGTCCAGGCGTTCCAGGATGCGCTCGCACAGCCCGGCCCTCCGCAGCTCATCTGTGGTCAGTCCTGCAGATGGGCCCCGGCATTAGGACCACAGAGAACACCTGGAGGAAGCCCTCCCTGAGGGCCACCCCTTCTCTGTGGTCCTAGGGCACTGCAATCCCATGCATCCCACGCCAGTGGTGCCTACTTGGCCAGTTTCATGCCCAGCATGAGACCCAGAAACAAGGGTATGAGCCATCCCCTGGGCCACCATTCCAGCACCTCCCGTCCCATTACTGGGCTGGGACCGGCCTCTGAGCTTTCCTTCCAAGATGGGACCACGACTGTGTTCTCTCAGGGCGATCACCTGGCATTGTTTGCCAGGTGGTCCCGATTTACACCTGCTGTCCCAACATGGCTACTCACGGCAGCCCTTTGGACTTCTCGGCGCGGGGTCAATGAAATGTGGTAAATTGCCTGGTGAGTGTAGGGGGGGCTGGGGGCTGCGGGGCTCCAGGTGAGGCCCCAGCTTCCCTTTGGAGAGAACGATGCCCACCCGGTTAGTGGCTGGAGATGGGGAACATGTGTAAAGCCCTCGGTGGTGACCCTCTCCCCACACCGTCCCCCGACTGCTCGCTGGTGGCCTCTGGAGCGGGGCCGGTGGGGCAGCAAGGGCTGGAACCCGAAACACGTCGGCGTGAAGCCCATGGGGGCGCCCGGCTGCGGCCCGTGCATGTTGCCAGAGGGACACGTGACTGTGAACATGGAAGCTGGGGACGGAGCAGCTGTCCCCTCGGGGCATCCAGGCGCTACCCGCCTGAGCCCTGCGCCCACGGGAGGGCGGCGCCCACCCTGGCTGGCGACGGTGAGCGGGCTGTGCACCGTGACCAGGGGCTGCTGCTCCTCGGGGTGGCTCTGCGCACACTCAACGGCACGGGGGCCGTGGTGCTGGCGCCGTGGCCGCCGGGTCCTGCCCCAGTGCTGCGCAGGCCAGCAGAAGAGGCCGGGGAACCCTGAGCTGGGGCCACGGTGGGAAGACAGCGGGCGGGGGCGGGATCTCCGGGGAGGAAGCCGAGGTCGGGGCTCCAGCGCCCCGTAAGTGCTTATTGCACGACTGAGGCAAGGACCGGAGGGCTGGGGGCCCTGCCAGGGCTGTGAGCACGTGCGGTGTAAAGCATTACATGGAAATTCAGCCTAAATATTCAAGTGAGAAGGCAGTGAAGTATTTCCAGTTTAAAAATCGGAGGCCAGGGCTTCCCTAGTGGTGCAGTGGTTGAGAGTCCCGCCTGCTGATGCAGGGGACACGGGTTCGTGCCTCGGTCCGGGAGGATCCCACATGCCGCGGAGCGGCTGGGCCTGTGAGCCATGGCCGCTGAGCCTGCGCGTCCGGAGCCTGTGCTCCGCAACGGGAGAGGCCACAACAGTGAGAGGCCCGCGTACCGCAAAAAAAAAAAAAAAAAAAATCGGAGGCCAGGCCTTCGGGCTCTCAGCTCCAGCCTCTCCCATCCCTCCTCAGCTGCCCTCCTGGGAGCCCACGCCTGGGACCCCATCCCACCTGCCTGGGCTCACACCACAGGACCCCTATGACCAGCTCCTCGTTTCATGCCTAGAGATCAGCCAGAAGGGGGAGCAGCTGGTCCAGGGCCACAGAGGCAGGCCTCGGGCGGTGCCCCAGACTCCTGGCTGGGCCCTGCCTGTCATCCTGGGGTGGGGTTGGGTGCCCAGAGGGTCAGATGCCAGGGCGATGACTGGCGTGGGAGGGCGGGGGTAGGAGAAGCCAGCTGTGCCCGCAGCCCACCTTGGCCCCGGGTGCGGAGCAGCAGGGAGCAGGCACACGGCTGTGCGTCAAGGACCCTGTCATGCTGCTTCACAATGCCGACCAACACCTCCGCCAGCTCCGCCGGCCACGGCACACCTGGCAGCGTAGGGGCAGAGTGAGACGGCGTACGAGCAGGTGGCGGGAGGGGTGTGGACCAGACCCTGATGGGAGTCTGCAGGGCGTCACACATGGGCCCCTGGGTGGACAAGCAGACGGGTGACCAGACGCGATCGGTCAGGCTGTGTTGAGTGCTTGCCACGCGTCTGCCGTAGGGATCTTCTTCCAGCAGCTCTACAAGATCGATCCTCATTTGACAGATGAGAAAACGGAGGGTCAGGGAGATGTGAGCCCTTGCTTTGAACCTAGCCTATCTGACTCCAGAACCCTTGGCCGTTACTGCCTTGAGAGGGGACATCTGTGGGTCCCTTAGACCTTCCTCTGGGCCAGGGTGTGTGCTGGCAAGGGGGGAAGGCAGTGGTGGGCAGCCGGGGGTCCACAGAGCTGCGCCGCTCCCTAACTGCTGCTTCACCTCTCTCAGCCTGTGTCCTCCTGGTAAGAATGACAAGGACAAAAGTGCTGGCACCAGGGAAGCCAAGCCATGGCTATCCCGTCTCTAGGCGAGGCTGGCTGAGGCAGGTGTGGCTCTGGGGTGACAGCCGAGGCCAGTCTTGGGAAGGGGCCCAGCAGCCTCTCTCACTCTCTCTGGGAAGGCAGAATCTCTTCCCATGGACTCTCTCCTCTCCACAGCCTTGCACCAGACAGGATCACGGGGAAGGAGAGGGAGGGGAAGGGAAATGGCCAAGGTGGGGTCTCTGCTGCCTCATTAGAGGGCTGGCACTGGGCCCGTATGGTCTCTGCTGTCCCGGCCACTGGGACGACCATCTATGGAAGGAAGATCGGTGGACGGACGGATGGAGAGACGGGTGGATGGATGGACGGACGGGTGGAGAGACGGGTGGATGGATGGACGGACGGGTGGAGAGACGGGTGGATGGATGGATGGAGAGACGGGTGGATGGATGGATGGATGGATGGATGGATGGATGGATGGATGGAGAGACGGGTGGATGGATGGACGGATGGATGGACGGGTGGATGGATGGATGGACGGATGGAGAGACGGGTGGATGGATGGATGGACGGATGGAGAGACGGGTGGATGGATGGATGGACGGATGGAGAGACGGGTGGATGGATGGATGGACGGATGGAGACACGGGTGGACGGATGGATGGAGAGACGGGTGGATGGATGGATGGATGGAGACACGGGTGGATGGATGGATGGACGGGTGGATGGATGGATGGACGGATGGAGAGACGGGTGGATGGATGGAGAGACGGGTGGATGGATGGAGAGACGGGTGGATGGATGGAGAGACGGGTGGATGGATGGAGAGACGGGTGGATGGACGGATGGACGGACGAGCGAATGAATGTAATATTCAGGCTGGTGAGGCAGATTGAGGGCAGAGATTTTACGAACCAATGTTTTGGCAAAATTAAAACTACTAATACTCCTTGATGGAGAAAGTTGGGTGAAGAGGGGTTCTCATGCACTCTTGGGAGGTGAGAAAGTTGGTGCATCGACGGAGGGCAATTTGCAGTATTCACAGCCGGCACATCTAGGAACTTTTCCTGCAGAAGCACCAGAGCACACACACACACACACGCCCCGGGGTGGGCTGTGTACCGTTGCTTATGATACCGGGGCATCGGCAACCACTCAAATAGCCAACCAGAGGGATGGTGGCAGGGACGGGGTGTCGGTTAAGCATCCGTGAGCAGCACGTGAGGGGGGCCCCGGGAAGTGGTTCGGATGCCGAGCCCACCCCCCGCCCACTTGTCTGCTCAGTGGAAGCAGCGGCACAGGAGGAAGTCCAGGCTCCTGTTCCAAGCAGGTGGAAAAGCCGTGCCTGCTCATGGGAATGTAAACGGGCGTCAGAAAGTACCAGCTAGGGAAGCTGGAAGGGCCGGGGCACCTGGGGGAAGGCGAGAGGGGGCGGCTCTACCTTGCTGGTCTTCAGACATCCTCAGGAGCCTCTCCAGGGCCCTCTGCTGGACGTCGGGGTGGCTGGTGAAGTTCTGCATGACCTCTGCGGGGGACAGGGCAGCACGGGGAGGCGCCTTGGCTCAGGGACCCGCCTGAGGGCCGGGGTACCAGGGGCACATCCGTGAGCACCACTGCACAGGCCCACGTGACCCGGCGTGAGGTGGCGGCCTTATCATCCTCACCTTCCCGGCCGAGCCACCTGTCCAAAGTCGAACCTGGATCTGCCTGAGAACCCGCCCAGGGGGGTGCTTCCACTCCACACCTCCCTCGGGTAACTCCCTCCAGGGTACTCAGGGCGATGACCTTCAGCTGGACCCAGCTGTCTGCCTCGAAAGCCCATGGCCACGAGACAGGGAGACAGCAGCTGGGCCCTCACGGGTCCCCTTCTCCAGAAAGGGAGGCAGAGGTGGCAGCCCCTTATCACAGGCAGTCCGCGCAGGGAGCCACTGACGGGGAGGAGGGATGGGAGGGCGGAGCCACCCCCGAACTGGAAGATGACCTCCAGATCCATTCTCTACCCAAGACCGTGGGGGTAGCCCCCAGCCTGGGGCACGCGGAGGAGTCTATCGTGTGCACTTTTGCGGGGTGGGGGGTGACCAGCCAGCACTGTGCCTGGAGCCTCAGGCCTGCGCGTGTCACGTTGCACACGGAGCCCCTGGGCCGCCTCAGCTTCCTGCAGGGCCGTGCCTGCTGGTCCCCGGTGGCTGCTGTGCCGGCCCCAGCGTGAGCGCCACTCTGGGCACGGAGCAGCCGCACAGGAGGTGCTGCTCATTGGGGAAGACACTCCAGGCACCAGGCCGCCGTGTGCCGGGCGAGCGAGCAAACAGCGGGGAGTCTGGTGGGGTGCGTGGCAGTGAGGGGCTGCTCGGTGACGTCGAGGACTGTGTAGCCAGAACAGAGGGGAAGCAGGTGGGGGCCTGGCCACAGAGATGAACTCTGCTCTAGGTAAGCTCGGGGGTATCTGAGCGGGATGGTACCCCGAGCAAAGCAGTGCTTGGGATGGACGAGGGGCAAGCCCACCGGCCATGTGTGAGGAGCGGTCCAGGGGACTGGGGGGGTCACTGCCCCCCAGCTAAAGACAATGGGGTGCCGGGGCCACAGCAGCCTCTGGCGCCGCCCCCTCAGGGCCCCATCATCACCTAAGATGCTGGTGACGCTGCTCTCTAGCAGCATGTCGACGAGGAAGTCGGGCACCGCCTGCCGGTGCAGCATCAGGGCACTGCTGGAGGACCTGAAGTTGCTGCTCACAAACAAGTGAATCACGTCCCTGGGGAGGGGCAGAGAGCCGCCAGCTGGCCCTGCGTCCCCTCTGCGTCCAGCAGCTGCTGGGCCTCCACCTGTTTCGGGCACCCGCTTGGGAGCACCTCTCCCAGCATCACAGTGCGTCCAGCAGGCACCGCAGCACTTCCCCTTCCAGGAGGGGCCGAGGGAGGACAGTGCTGGGCCCTGGCGCTTGCACACGCATGGGCCCCTTCCTCCATAACATAGACCCCAAAATCACAGTTTCTGGCTGTGTTGGTATAAAGGTGAACATAACCCAGGGTGGATCATTTTGTTCTTCTGACTTTACATTAGAGTTAAAACGTTTTCCTGGGCCCTGGGCCATGCCTCCCGCACCTGATGGGGAAGCTGGCCCTGTTCGTCTTGCACTCAGAGATGCGGCCACGGTTTGGGGCAGCCCAAACTGGAGGAGCCACTGTCCATGGATGCAGCGCTTTGTGGTGTGAAAACCCCAAGTGCGTGCACAGGCTGACAGTGAACTGCCACCCCAGGGCCTGAGCTCACCTGATGGTTATTCGATCCGACGGGTTGGCCTGGAGCATCAGAGGCAAAAGGGAACTGAAGATTTCTGCGTCGGGGACCCTCCTCTCCTCCATGGTCCTCAGGACACCCCTCAGGCCGTCGGGGGAACTCCGGATGGACTTCCGCAGAAGCATGGCTTCCGTGCTCTGGGAGGAGAGAGAGGACCACTTGTGCGCCTCCTCAGCTAAAGGAAGATGGCCTGACCTCGGGCAGAGGGGAGGCGACGTGGCCGCCGCCATCAGGGACGCACAGAGGCCACCTGCGCCCCACAGTTCTTGTACGAAGAAGAAATGGAAGTTCAGAGAAAAGCAAGTGGCCACCTCACTGGCTGGAGGGAGTAAGGGAACAGCCCTCCGTCCACCGCCAGACTCCCACTGTGGGCCGGTTAGTGCACCCGAACTCAGCTGTTCTTGTCCATAAGGGGGCGCTGATGGGGCGGATTGAACGTTACCATCACCATCACCACCACCACATGAGGGCCGAGCAGGTCCAAATGCGGGGTCCTCCGGCGGCTGGGGCAGCGGGGGGGCCTCCACACAGCCCCACAGGCACTCAGGATGGGCAGGAGGGTGCCAACGGGAAGAATGCGCCCTTTTCAGGGCCGGGGGTGGGCAGAGCCTGGCTCCCTGGGGCTGTGGGGAGTGGGGTTCAGGTGTGGCGGGGAGGGGTGGACGGAAGGCCCCTCACATCCAGGAAGGAGCAGCTGGCCATGTCGAGAATGATGCAGCCCAGGGACCAGATGTCAGATTTCTGGCTGAAGGAGAAGTTGAGGGCTTCGGGGGCCATCCAGGACTTGTGAGAGGGGTCTGTTGGTAGGAGTGAAGTGGGGGCTGCGTGAGTCCCATGCTCCCTGGGGAAGCAAGCAGCTTGAAAAATGAGCCCTCCATCACCCTCCTCCAGGGAGGGAGAGACGTGCTGAGGGGGAAAAGGAAGAGGCCCCTGGTCAGTAAGATCCTGGCCCTTGATCTTCACCAGTGAGGCTGCCCATCTTGGCAGGGGCCCACCAGGCTGGCCGTGTGCGCACCTGTGTCCCACTGCAGCTGCAGAAATAATCGGAAGGGGCGTTTGCCACAAAGGCTAAAATCTGCACCCTCCATAAACGTCTTGCCCCTCCCAACACTTAGTCGGGACCTTGAGGCAATGTTCTGGTTGCCCTGCCCTAGTTTCTAAACCTGAACCCCTGGGACTTCCCCGGCTGTCCAGTGGTAAAGACTCTGCGCTTCCACTGCCAGGGGCACGGGTTCGATACCTGGTCAGGGAACTAAGATCCCGCATGCCGCGCCGCCAATAAATACATACATACATACATAAACAAACAAACCTGAACTCCAGACAGGGAGCCAAAAGAGCAGGGTCCCCGGCCCAGCACTATCAGTGCCTGACAGGCCGCAGGCAGCCCCTCCCTCTCCAGACCTCCATTCCCCAAACAAATAGCAAAGGGGTGGGCTCCAAGGACCCCTGCCATCTACACCTCCAGTAGATCCACCCGTCCACTCACCTGCCCACCCACACCCGCCTATCCATCCTTCCACCCATCTATCCATCTGTTCATCTATCTGCATGTCCATCTATCCATTTGTCCATCCACCCACCCACTCATCTATCCATCCATCCATCTATCCACCCATCCACCCATCAAGGACAGCATGCCACTGGTCCCTGCCAGCCCAGGACTCTGGAGTTCTCCACTGGAGAGTTGCTCTCTCCACCCCTGATTGCCCTGTTGTCTTTTTTTTTTTTTTTTTTTTTTTTTTTTCTAAATTTGTTTTTTTTTTTTTTTTTTTTTTTTGCATTACGCGGGCCTCTCACTGCTGTGGTCTCCCGTTGCGGAGCCCAGGCTCCGGATGCGCAGGCTCAGCGGCCATGGCTCACGGGCCCAGCCACTCCGCGGCATGTGGGATCTTCCCGGACCGAGGCACGAACCCGTGTCCCCTGCATCGGCAGGCGGACTTCAACCACTGCGCCACCAGGGAAGCCTGCCCTGCTGTTTTTTTAAAGGAAGGAAAACTTCTCTCCCTGGACTGCTCACCTTTACCACCTCCTGGGTTATTCTGAGACTCAGTAAAGTAATCCAGCCCGAGCCAATGCCTGCCATCCACCAGCCCTCCCTCTGTGCATGTCATTCTCCTCCCTTCTGAGGCCTTCCTTCCCCCTTCTTGAAGGTTAACAGTTTCTGAGTGTCTTTTGGACCCTGCATGCCCCCCCACTCGGTTGAATGGGCCCTCCCGCAGTGCTCCCCCCCCACCACTGTCTGCTGGCCGGGAGGACGCCAGCCACCTTCCTCTGCACGGACGTTCCACTTGGCTACGTCGGTCATGAGTGTGTTGGAGCTCAGGTCCTGCAGTTTGCAGTGGTCGCTGCTGACCAGGGCAATGTTGGAGGGCTTGAGGTTCCTGAAACCGAGAGGCGCGCCCTTCCACCCACTGCCTGGCAGGGCCACGTCCGTCTGTGAACCCTCCGCTCCTGCCACACCCAGGGCCGCCGCAGCAGCCCACACCCCTCCTCCTCTCTCCTCAGTAGATGCCCTGTTCAGCCACTTTTTGAACATCATTTTCTGTAAGCATAAACATACTGTTATTTCAAATGGGAAAAACAAGCCAACTGCAAGTAAGGAAACACTGATCCTCCCGTGGTCCCTCTGCTAACGACCTTCCAGATCTCAGCTGACATTAACACGGAATCTCGAGCATTTCCTTCCTACGTTTGGTTCACACAGTTTTCTCTCCTCTAAATACGGCACTGATCCTTCAGATCACGATTCTGGAGAATGAAACTGGCAGGTCAAAAGCTCAGCCTGGGAGTGCCCAGAGGCCCTCGGGCAGCCTAATCTCTTCCTCGGTGCTGTTATCTGGTTCTTCCCTTGCACTTTAGAACCAACTGCCCCGTCTGTGCATGGGGAGGGTCGTGGAGGGGGTGACGTTCTCTTTAAGCCAGGGAGGTGCTCTGGGAGGGGGAGGGGCCCGTCCTTGTCCCAGCTGCACCTCTCTCCCTTGGGCCTGCGCCCAGGCGCTGCCACCTGGAGGTGCCACCCCCAGGAGGTGCCTTTTCTCCTCAAGCAGCCTGGCCACCCGGTCACCTGTGGATAATGTCCAGCTGGTGCAGGTACTCCAGCGCATTCAACACCTGGCCCAGCATGTTCTGCATCCACTGGGGAAAGAGCGAGAGATGCCAGGACTGGGGGGGCCTGAAAGCTCCCAGGGGGGCCTCCCAGCTGCTCTTAGGCAGGTCAGTGACCACTCAGAGCAGCCAGCAGGGTCGTGGCCAGTTCCCACCCTGCGTCTTGAAATGGGCCTGAAGTGAGCGGCCAACAGCTCAGAGCCGGTGCGGGAGCATCTGCTGCAGGCTGCTTCGAGGCCCTCTGGACAGAAATGCCCTGTTAGCCGGTGACGCCCTGGTCTCCAGACCCCCCACTCCTGTCTCCAGCAGACCCTGGGGGCCCTGGGGCTCTAGCCCCGCCTGGGTCCCACCCCATGGGTACCAGAGATGCTGAAGTCTGCAGCTGCTACTTGGGGTTTGCCTCTCCAGGGCATTCGAATGGAAAGATCCCTGAGAGAGAACATTCTGAAAGCAGTTTGTGTCAGAAACAAGATCCACCTGGTTTCCAGGGCAGTGATTTTCAAACCGTGTTCCTAGGAGCCCTGGATTCCACCTGGGGTGTCAAGAGAGGGGCTGAGCAGGCAGGACCCTGGGGTTCCTGCCACGCCCCCTTCCACTGACCCCCCAGACCCCTGACTAGAGTAGCTCTGCTTTCCTTACTGGGGGTTCTGAGAACATTTTTGTGTTCGACAGGGTTCTACTACAAACAGAAAGTTTGAAACCCACTCAGAGGCTGTCTCTGAGGCCCACTTTGGAGCTGCGTGCCCCTCAGAACACCCCAGCAGGGTCGCAGTGCCTGGAGGCCCAACAGAACAGAGGCGTGTTTAGAGCAAAAGCAGGCAAAATTTATTTGGGGTGGGTCATAGACCTAAATGTGAAAGCAAAATGGATCCAGCTCCAAGGGCAACAGAGGAAAATATCGTCATGACCTTGGGGCGGGGAAGGCTTCTCTAAAGGCTCAGAAGACACCAACCTCAGGCGAAACACTGATGAACCAGAGTTCATTACAATTAAGAAAGTGAACTGGCAAGCCACAGACTGGGAGAGGACATCTGGACACTGTGTCCATAATATATAAAGAGCCACTACGAATCAACAAGAAAAGACGGACAACCCTAATGTTTAAATGGGCAAGAGACCTGAACAGGCACAAAAGAAGATATCCAAATGGCCAGAAAGCACTCACCATGACTACTCAAAATAATTGAAACTAAAATGTAATTTTTAATTAAAATTAAGAAGACTGACACAGTGAAATGTGGGCCAGGATGCAGAGCCGAAATACTCACAACTTGGGATGAGAATCAACACCAAGTCAACCAACCATCCTGGAAAACTGGCACACTGGCTAAAGCAGCACACGCGCCCATTCTGTGATCCAACAACTCCACGGTCACGCAGAAAATGAATGCTTAGGTCCATCAAAACACATGCCCAGCAGTGATTCATGGCAGCCCTTCTTCATAATAGCCCCAAACTGGAAGCAACCCAGATGCTCACAGCGCTGGACCAGATACACTGATGGTGATGTGGCCATCTGACAGAGTGGAGAGGGATGATCTCCTGACACACTCACAGGTGGGTAAATCTCAAAGCACTGGGATGAACGCAAGAAACCAGACACAAGCAAACAACATGCTGTACGAGCCCATTTATGAGAACTTCAGGGACAGGCAGAAGGATCTCTGGAGGCAGAAGTCGAACCCTGGGTACTGGCTGGGACTGTCTGAAGGTCCAGGAACGCTCTGACCTCATGTGAGGGAGGGGACGGGAGTGTCTGCCTATGCAAAACACACCAAGGTGTACACTTAAGATCTGTGCACGTTACGGTATGCAAATACCTTCATTTATAACTGTCGGAAGAAATGAGACCAGACTCCATCGGTGCCCGCCCCTCTGCCCCCCGCTGTGGGGCCTGTGGCACCCAGGCCTGGTGCCCCAGAGAGTCTGTCTTACCTGGGAGTCAATGACTCTCTTTGCCGCCCTCTTCTTCTCAATGACATTCTGGAAGCTTCCCTCGTGGAACTCCATCACCAGGCAAAGGAACAGAGAGGAGATCTGCAGGGGACACAGCCCCTTAGCCAGGTGCCGAGTTCTGGCCTCCAGAGGCCCAGGCCTGGGGGCTTCCGGGCCGTCACCTGCTCCAGGTCTTTCCTCCCAGCCAGGCCACCACCGGCAGTGACTATGAGAGAATGCCCCCTTCTGTGGGGGGGACAGCCCCTCCTGAGCAGCTCCCGCCTCCGCCTCCTCTCTCCTCCCCCCATCCCCCCCCACCCCCCATCTACACTAAGCTGCTTTAGGAAAACCTAAAGGGGCATGGGGTCTCCTGGCCACCGCACACGTAGACCACCGTGCCTGGGGCACCGGGCCCTTTGTCCCTTAGGGCTCAGCTGAGATCCACTCCTCCCTCTGAGGGGCCTGCACCCGACAGGACCCCAGCAGCCCCCGTCAGGCCTCTCAGAGCACCCTGCCTTCCCTCCCGCAGTGACATGTCCTCTTGGCTTCTCTGTGTCCCCCTTGAGAGCGTGAGGAGGTGCTCAGAAAATACTTGGGGGGACAGGTGGTGAGGGGCCCTCCCCACGGCTTTCCTCAGGGCCCAGCTGAAGGGGAGGGGGCCCCTCCCTCGGTTGTCACCCCAGATGGGGGTCTGACTGTGGGGTCACACCTGGCCCCCTTCCCCTCCAGCCTCCCGCATCCCCCAGCTCAGCCCCATGTGGAGTAACCGGCAAGCTTCCGGCTCCTTGAAGATGAGAAATCAGCTCGCCAATGGGACCAAGCACGGGGCCCAGGGCAACCAGACCCAGACTGGACTCCTGCTCGGTTGTCGCCAGCTGGTTTCTCCCAGCCTCCACTTCTTCCGGAAAGTGGGACAGTGACCCTCCTATGCAGAGGCTGTGGGGCGCACGTGAGACGATGCCCAGAGAGCTCCCGGCGTGGCCCCGTGAGTGCTGCGGCCATTGGCGCTCGGCGGGCACAGCGGGGGGGTGCTCTGTGCCCACCCTGAGTGCCTGCTGGGCCCGCGGGGTCGGCTCTGACCCACCTCACTGTTCCACACGATGAAGAGCTCCCGGTAGATGGAGACGTGAGCATGCTGAAGCTTCAGCAGTGGCATCAACTGCAAGGCAAGGCCAGAGAAAGTGGAGAGGTTAGGGAGACACTGCTTCTAGAGGTGCTTCTCTGTCACACGTCCCAACAAAAACCACATGCTTCCAGCTCTGAGCGTGGGCCCAGGGAGGTTGGGCAGCTGGAGGTTAGGGGCCAGACAGCCCAGGGTATGTCCTGTCTCTGGCATGAGCTGGCTGTGCTGTGTGACTGAGGAGAGGCTCCTCAACCTCTCTGAGCCTCCTAGCCTCATCTGGAAACGGCAGTAACGGTGGTATCTGCTTCACAGGGGTGTTGGGAGGACTAGGTAAGCCGATGTAGGCAGAGTGCCTGGTGCGTTGGAAACAAGCACAGTCCGGGTTGGCTGATGAAGGGGGTGTGGCCAACGGGAGGCCGCCGCTGCTGCTGTACCCAGGCCACCTGGCCTCCTGGTTGTGTACACTAGAGGTCCCAGGGCCCCTGCCCTCAGCTCAAAGTGCTTTGCAAACGAACAGAATTAGGCAGTAGAAACGGCTCCCTTAGCGACTTAGACCAGACGGACAGCTGCTTATGACAGCAGGTTGGGTGTGAAAGGAGGTCGCCTAGTGGAGTGGAGAGGGGGCTGTGATGCTGGGGGGCGCGCGGGACGGCCCCCCCACATTCTTTCTTTCATGAATGTGGCCTGGGTCCATCACCATGTGTCAGACACACTGTGGACAGAAGAGCTGTTTGCTAACAAAGCCCAAAAGCTGGTGATTCCGGAAAAAAGACAAACAAGTGACCATTAGATAGGAAGGGAGACATTCAACCTCATGTGAAATTCAAGAAAAGCAGAGAAAAATGACGCAGAGCCTTTGCCGGCAAATCGAAGTATATGCAGCTGTTTCTGCTATTATAAATCAGAATGTTACTGTCAGTTCTGATTGGCAGATTTAAGGAACGTAAGAGTTTATATTTTCTTTGTTAAAATTAAAATTCTCTATTTTCCAAATATTCTATTGTAACTGATACTTTTACAATTGAAGAAAAAAATCTTTTAAAAGATGGTTATTGGTAGATCAGCCTAGGGACCTAGCCAACATTTAAAGGTTATCATCTTCTCTGAGAACATATATTCTAAGTTGTCAGCACCTGGATTTAGAAATGAGTGTTTGGTACACAGACTCCCTTCATGACCTGGGGGCCTCTGACTTCATAGCACAGGGCAAGAGCTGGTTCTGACCCTCCATGCCTCCACCAGGCTTCCACCCATCGTACCACAGTGGGGTGCAGAACAGTCTCTGTGTGTCCTGCCTCATGTCCTGTAGAGAGGGAACCACCCAGAGAGTTACCTCCTCCAGGGCCTCGTTGGCCTGATGCTCATCAATGCACTCCACCTGCAGGGGCACAAGAGCACTAGGTTGGTAAACGTGCAGTAAACGCCCCCGTCATCATCGTGACCACCATCACCACCATCACCACCACCACCACCACCACCATCATCACACCCACCCCCATCATCACCACCATCATCACCACCATCATCATCACCACCACCATCATCACAACCACCATCACCATCATCACAACCACGATCACCACCATCACCACCATCACCATCATCACCACCATCATCACCACCATCATCATCACCACCACCATCATCACAACCACCATCACCATCATCACAACCACGATCACCACCATCACCACCATCACCATCATCACCACCATCATCACCACCATCATCATCACCACCACCATCATCACAACCACCATCACCATCATCACAACCACGATCACCACCATCACCACCATCACCATCATCACCACCATCATCACCACCATCATCATCACCACCACCATCATCACAACCACCATCACCATCATCACAACCACGATCACCACCATCACCACCATCACCATCATCACCACCATCATCACCACCATCATCATCACCACCACCATCATCACAACCACCATCACCATCATCACAACCACCATCACCACCACCACCACCATCATCATCACCACCATCACCACCATCATCACCACCATCACCACCACCACCGTCACCATCACCACCACCATCACCACCATCACCGTCACCATCACCACCACCACCATCACAACCACCATCACCATCATCACAACCACCATCACCACCATCACCACCATCACCATCATCACCACCATCATCACCACCACCACCACCACCACCACCACCACCACCACCACTCACCACCATCACCGTCACCACCATCACCACCATCACCATCACCACCACTATCATCACCACCACCACCATCATCACCACCACCATCACCGTCACCGCCATCACCACTGCCACCACCACCATCACCACCACCACCACCACCACCACCACCACCATCACCACCACCATCACCATCACCATGATCAGCACCACCATCATCATCACCATGATCAGCACCACCATCATCATCACCATCATTATTCACCAGGGCTGCCAGGCGCCTATATTCATGCCCCATCACATGCCACCAGATAGGGCCTGGAGATGTTCCTAAGGAAGGGATCCAAAAATCCTCTGAGCCATGAGATCACCTTTGCCCCTATTGCAAGGATAAGTTTAGGATCACATAAAGTAAACTCCAAGGAATCGTTAGAGGATCCGTTTTCAGACCATCTTGAAAGCAGGGGAGAAAACAATGTGTTGCCCCCAGAGCCAAAGAGCTCTGCTCTGGCTCGTGGAGTATCAGCCCCGTCACTGTGTTCCTCATCCGCGTTGGGAGGCTTGTCCCTGTCACTGAATGTGGGCGGTGGGGAACGCATGGAGAGTGGGGGAGGGTGGTGGTCAGGGCAGCACCGAACTTTGAGTCTGCAACACACTTGGTGGCAAAGACTGTGGGTTCATACTGTCACCACATCTTACCAGATCCTTACCCAGAACTTTTGCTCGTAAGATTTACAAATGAAAAACTCTTGTAACTAGGGTGACCGTAGATGAAAATGCAGTTACTGGGTGATTCCCCAATCCACGTAAAGACCCCAGACGCAGCGGCACCACGCATCCCTTCCTTCTGTTCCAGGGGCTCGCGCTGAAGTCATTTTGGCCAAAAACATACTGAAAACCTTCAAATTACCACCTATTTTGACCTAGAAATCCCACCCCTAGGAATTTATCCCAAGGAAATCATGGATCCTCAGAAAAATTAGCTATAAGGTTGTTTATCAGAGTTGCTTATACAGAGTGAAAAATCGAGAACAAGCTAAGCCCTTATCGCCCTGAGTGGATGGGTTGGGTCAGTCATGGTGCTTCAAGCAGGGGGGTTCATACGGCCACCAGAGCCAGGGAAGGAGGAAGATGCGTCAGCAGTACCAACAGCATTTGCCATACACTCAGTGGGGAAAAGCACATTATCAAGTTCAGCACCATTCTTTTGTCTTGTTTTGTTTTGTTTTTTGCGGTACGCGGGCCTCTCACTGTTGCGGCCTCTCCTGTCGCGGAGCACAGGCTCTGGACGTGCAGGCTCAGCGGCCATGGCTCACAGGCCCAGCTGCTCCGCGGCACGTGGGATCCTCCTGGACCGGGGCACGAACCCGTGTCCCCTGCATCAGCGGGCGGACTCTCAACCACTGCGCCACCAGGGAAGCCCCATTCTTTTTTTAAATATTTATTTATTGGGATCTTAGTTGCGGCACGCGGGATCTTCATTGCCGCGTGCGGGATCTTTAGTTGCAGCATGTGGGATCTAGTTCCCTGACCAGGGATCAAACCCGGGGCCCCTGCACTGGGAGTGCAGAGTCTTGGCCACTGGGCCACCAGGGAAGTCCCAGCACCATTCTTGTAAAAAACCAAGAATTTTATAAATGCTTACCAAACAACCCTGAAAGGATATACAACCCCCCTCCTCCATTTTGTTTAGAAATATTGACTGACTTTTTAAAAAGCTCCTTGGGATTGACATATACACTAATATGTATAAAATGGATAACTAATAACCTGCTGTATAAAAAAATAAATAAAATAAAATTCAAAAAAAAGAATAAAGCTCCTTGATGGTGAAAGCAGTCATCCACCCTGTCCCATGGGCCCGTGAGACAACGGGGCAACCCCACAGCCAGCCAGCAATGGAGCAGGAGGCCGGTAAGGACTTCCAGCCCTGCTGCCTCGGGGCTGAGCTGCTGCACGGACAGGAGGCCTGGCTGGGTGGAAGGGCCCCCGCAGCGGCCACCAACAAAGCTCTTCCCTAGACCCTCCATTCATCTGGACTACCTGGTCTTGCACACGCTAAGGGCTGTCCTCCTGCAGGTGTGCACTCCACCCGGCCGTGCCAGCCCTGGTGAGGAGGTGAAGGAAGGGCCCGGGGTCAGCGTTCTGTCCTTAAACCTGTGTGACCTTGGGCAAGTCCCTGGCCACCCCCTCCAGCCTCCCTATCCTTGGCTGTAAAGCGGGGTCATCAGTCCCGCTTTGCTGAGGTGGCGGGAGATGAAAAATGATGCTGATGCCAGGCACGATGTCCGCGTAAATGGTGGGTATGGTTGCTGGTGGAGTGAACGTGAGCATTCCTTCTCCATCAAGGTGAGAGAGGTGAGTCGGCGGGGAAGCCCGAGGAGCCTCATGTCACCCCCCCAGCCCCGTCTATCCGCGCCCCCCCCGCCCCAGCCCGCTGGATCTTCCTTCGTGACTGCTGGCGGAGAGAAACCTGCTGTCACATCGCCTTTCTCTAACGTGTTTGGGGAGCCAGCCCCACTGGGTGCCACAGGCATGGCCTCTTACCTGCTTTATCACGTGCTTTACTTTGGTTTTTGTCTCCTCCACCAGAAGGTTCACCCCCAAGGCCCCAGGATTCAGCCAGTCCAAAATCTACCAGCAAAAGAGAAGCTTTCAGGAAAGCGTACACGTCTTTTCACTTTCCAAAGCGTGTGCCCACCTCCAGTGTCTTTTCCGGTCCTCCTAACTAATTTCCCTCGTGGGCTGGCAAACAAGGAAACGGCCCAGAATGCTTTGGAGGCCTGTGAAGGCAGAACCCGAGCCCATCTCTTTGAGGTCGATTCTGGAGCTCTGTCCACCACCCCACACCCCTTCTCCAGTCTGTGGTGAGGACCTGCAAGGCATCCAAGCACCAGCACCTCCCTGGGACAGAGGGTTTCTTCACTCTCTCTAGCCCCCTAGGATCCCAGCTTCCAGCATCCACCTCCAAACTGGGCATCCAAACAAGAAAGTAACTGGTCCATAATTGCTGCAATCATAGTCACAGCCATGTGTGTGCCTGGCACATGCCAAGCACTTTACAGCCACCCATGCAGTCGGCGCTGTTGCTATCTCCTTGTTTACACTGGAGGAAACTGAGGCACAGGGAGCAGGGTCCTTGCCTGAGGCTACAACACTAGTAACTGAGAGGGCTGGGAGTCGACTGGAACTCTGGGGTCTGACTCCAGAGCTGGCGCATCGAGCCAGACCTGCAGAGAGATGGCCGCCATGCCAGAACTCTGCGCAAGGAGGCTGAGGGATAGGTGAGCGTGGATGATGGGATTACAGTCATCAGAGGTGGGGAGAAGGGGACAGGATGCCGAGGAGGGCACATAGTGGGTGGAGCCCCGTGTCTAAGGATTCTCAGAGTTCAGAAAAGTTTCAGGATTCTGTAATCCAGCCCGTGTGGCAGCCTGAATCCTGCTCAGGGAATAACAGGGGTGTGGTACTGAGCCGCTTACGCTAGTGTAAGAATGCACACCTAAGCATTCTTAGGGGGCAAATTAAACTAAAATGCACCCCTGTCTTCGGATCAAGTCTTCCCCCCCCCTTTAAAAGTAACTACTTTTAAAATTCTCTGGTCACCCAGAAGCTCTCCGGCTTTACCACTGGCTGACACCCCACAGTCTCCCACACAAAGGGGGATTCTCACAAAGTGAGAAAAATCTAACCGACCGATTATCCTCAAATTGATGAATTTTTACAGAGACTGACTAACAGTTAAAAAAATTGACATCTTATGTATTTAAACATTCATTTGCGGCTTTCCTTTTGTTCTGTGAATTTTTCACGTCCTAAACATTTTCACAGGCCCTGGAAAAGGCCCAAGTTCCCCCCAGCGAGGGACTACTGATGGGGTGTTTTAGGAGTTTGGGGGCGTCGGATTATGAATTTTGAACGTTCTAGGGTGTCCTGTCTCTATGGGCCGAAGCACATGGACCCATGGGTGAAAAGGATGAAGGTGTCCTCCATCCTCCCATATTCAGACTGGAGAGGCCTTAATTTCATCCACCATTTTAGAAAGGGGGAAACCCAGGCCCAGAGGGGCAAAGGGCACCCCGGAGGTCACGTCTGGAGGTACCGGAGGTCACCCTATGAGCTAGAGGCAGATACTGGCCGCAACACGGGCCCCTTGCCTCCCTGGGGTCGGACCTGGCCCCTGGTGACCGTTAAACCGGTAGGAGGCCGGGGGTGGCGGCAGGAGATCCAGGTCCTGGGCTCGCGCCTGACCGTCGGCCCCTCGTCGCCCCCGCCTCCCCACCAGCGGACAACTCGGCACCTGGTACTTTTCCATTGTGTCTTGCGGGGAGACTCCCGGCCTCCCTGTCCCACCACTGGGCGCTGGGGCGCACCGCTAGCCCCAGCCGAGTCGGACCCTGAACTGAGCATGCTCAGTCTGGACCGCGTCCGGTGAGCGCCCATCCCCCACCCTGGGGGCGCCCTTCAGCCCCGAGTGCTGGCCTGATCCGGGGACCCTCCCTGCCTGAACAGTGTCACAGTGTCCGCTGGGGCACCCGCGCGTCTCCAGCAGGCCGGCCCTCAGGGAGGAGCGGGCGGAGCCTCGAGCGGGGAGGGCGGGGCCTCAAGTGCGGTGGGCGGGGCCTGAGCGCGGCGGGCGGCGCGCGGCCCCTTTAAACCGCCGCCCGTCCCGGCCGGGGGCACCCCCAAACCCGGCCTCCGGGCCCAGCCTGCCCTTGCACCGCCCCCCCACCCGGGTTCTGGGTGTGTTCCCGGGCCCCTGCTTCGGCGCCCAGCTCGGTGGGCCCGTCCTCCCCAGCCCGGCCCGGGCCATCCTAGAAGCCGAGGGGTGTCAGCGGCTGCCTCCCCGGCTCCGGAGAAGGGGCCCGAGGCCCCGGGGTGCGTGGGGCGCGTCCTCTGCATTCTACACTGTCGGGTGGTCCCTGCACGCTTTTCCTTTTACTGGGCGCTCTTCGGGGGCGGGCTGGGGAGCTGATCCTGAACGGGGGTTGGTCAGGCAGGAGGCCTGAGGTCCTCCCAGAGGAAAGGGGGCGCCCTGGTATGCACCCCACTGCAGAAAGCCACAGTACTTGTTTTCTCTTTCCCAGATGTGTTGGGTTCCTGGGGTCCCTTTGACCCTTCCCTGCGTTTTCCTTCCCTGTTTGGACTCTGACCTGAGACTGAAATGAATGGTTATCTATCTGTCTGTACACAAACCTGGGAGGAGGGGAAGCCTACCTTCCTGTTTTTCCCCTTCCAAGGGTGTACAGGTGGCCTTCCGAGCTACAGGGAAGCCCTTGAAACAGGCCCTTGAGTCACCATTAAAGGTGTTCAAAAACTAGATGGACAGAACCAGATCCTGGAAAGGGGAAAGGACACAGCTTCCACCCTCTCTCTCTACCAAGCTTGGTCCAAAGAACATGGTGGTGATTATTCAGTCGTGTCCGTTTTACTTCTAAAAGTATCCCGTTATGTCTACAGACGAACAGCCCCATCTCTGCCGGAAGATCCATGTCTGGCCCAACTGTCATTCTTTCTTTGGTTCACTTAATGTGTGTGTGGCTTTGCCAGAGTTAAGAGTAGTGAGGTTAAATTTTTTATTTTTATGGGGGTGGTATTAATTCATCATACTCTGAAGCTGGGCTTCTTGGAGGGTGTGTGTGTGTGTGTGTGTGTGTGTGCGTGCGTACGTGCACTTTCTGATCAGTTATTGGTGAACAAGATTTCCTGTTGTTTCCCTTGAGGGGTGATACCTCTCTTGCGTGGTCTCCCAGTCGGGTTCTCCTATGCGCTACTTTCCTGTGAGCTGATACTTTAAAAACCATTTTGGGGATGACACATAGTGACTTGAAGAAACAGTTTTTCCTAAGGTCATGATTTTGTGTTTACAGACACAATCCAAAAATTGTATCCCTCTCAAAAACAATTCATATCGAAAGCTCTCAAAAACCAAGGAGGCTTGCTTAGTTTGTCGGTTTTCATTGCCATAACCGTAGTGACCCAATTTTGTTCCCCCAAGTAGCAACTACCTAAGGCGATGGCTCTTTTTAGCCAACGGAGTCATGAGAGCCTTGTACACTCACTCTGCAGCCCGGAAAAACCCTGGTTTTGCAAGTGAATTTCATAACCGAATCTAGATAAAATGTCTCCAGTCAAGTTGCTGCCAACTATCAAATGATAAACCCTCCTACTGCCAAAACAAAAACAAAAAAACCCCACCAGACTCTTTTTACGTAATCCTTTCTTCTTTTTCTCCATTTTGTTTGCCTTCAATGAGAGAAGCAGAATCTTGGAACCAGAAAGGCCCTTGAGGGGCGCACAGGGTTGGCCTGCACCAGTTTACTATGGGAAGGGAGGCTGGACCTGCTGAGGCTCCTGGACTGGCCTGGGGCCATGGCCCTGGGAGAAGCCCAGTCTCTGACCTTGAGGCTAGTACCACACACAACGTGCTTCTATAGCCTGGTGTTCCTCTCCGGGCACAAATGAAGGGAACCACACAAAGCACTAGCGTTGTAAGAGGGCGTGCGCTGCCTTAAAAAATGGAGAAACAGCATGGACCCCTCTGGGTGGCTCAGGAGGGCGGGGCTCGGCATCTGTCACAGCCAGAGTTAGGAGCCTCTTCTGGCGGCAGGCTTGGTGCGAGAGGAGGAGGTGGACAGATAGTGGGGTGCAGAGCCAAAGCAGTGGCTTCCTGTGGACAAAATCCGGGGCGGCGCTTTTGTTTTTAACATTTACCCACATAGTACTAAAACAATAAAGGTGCTGCGAGTCCGGCTTTTAAGATGAAAATGATCTAATTTGAAGGGACTGGGGGAAAGGCATCAAAGTCACTGATCATATAATATGACATATCTGTCTTTTCTAATCTTGTCTTCAGAAAACAAAAGCAAAAATTAAGTGACAGGATGTGGCCAGAAAGTCTGGGCTGCCGTGAACGGGACCTCAAAAGGGCCGTGTGTCCTCTGAGAGTTATGACAGTAATCCCGAACCTTCGATACACCCGCACTGGGCCAGGTCCTCCGTATATACGACTTCTGCTGCCCCTGGATCCCGGAGCTTGGCCATAGCGTTTCCACCTTTAGACGCGGAGAGGGAGGTCTGTGTGGTCTCGCGCAGCACGTGTTGGGTCAGTATGTTGGGTCCACGCGTGGCTTGGCCGTCCTGCGACCTTGCCTTCGGGTCCGCAGAGGCGCGAGCGCAGCGTGAGTGGTCTGGTTACTTCCCGCTGGCAGGCTGTGCCCGAGCTGCCTCTTTGGCATCAGGCTCCCTGCCCTGCGTGGCCAGGGACAGCGTCCTCCTGCTGGAGAAGGTACCGAGAGTGCTCTGTGCGGGAGCTGGGCATTCGGAAGCCATCTGACACTGGTCTAGAGGTGCCAGAGACTAATGAACTCGGCAGTCCAAAATCATGCACGTGCCCTGCAGCTGGAGCTCGCTGCCAGTCTGCAGACTGTAACTTGCAAGCACATTTGCACCAGTAAATAGGAGTATTAGCACTTAATGGGTTCTACCTGGTGGTTCATCACCAAGGTGACAGATAAGCTGCATGAGGCCTTGCTCTCCAGTGTGGCCTTTGGTATTTTTTTTTTTAAATAAATTAATTTATTTATTTACTTATTTTCGGCTGCATTGGGTCTTCGTTGCTGCGCATGGGCTTTCTCTAGTTGCGGCGAGCAGGGAGGGGCTACTCTGTTGAGGTGCGCGGGCTTCTAATTGCAGTGGCTTCTCTTGTTGCGGAGCACGGGCTGTAGGCGCCCGGGCTTCAGTAGTTGTGGCACGTGGGCTCAGTAGTTGTGGCTCGCGGGCTCTAGAGCGCAGGCTCAGTAGTTGCGGCGCACGGGCTTGGTTGTTCCGTGGCATGTGGGATCCTCCTGGGCCAGGGATCGAACCCGTGTCCCCTGCGTTGGCAGGCAGATTCTTAACCATTGTGCCACCAGGGAGGTCCCTGGCCTTTGGTGTTTTTACCTGTCCTCTGGCAGGACAGAGCCAGTCCTGGAAGCTGTCACCCCCAGGAGCTCCCCTTGGCCTCTGGTCAATCGCCGGAGAGCTAGGATGGCCTTGGCAGGACACTGAACTGGGCATACACAGCCCCCAGGCCTCAGGACTCCGGATTAACAGTGCGTGGATGACCGTCAGTGTGGTAGGTTCTGGTGACAGTGGTGGGTGGCTGCTGAGTGTTTTCCTCTTGTTCCTTTGCTCTGTCACCCCCTCCCCAGCAAGGGCTTCCTGCCTTATGCCGAAAAGGCGTGGGGAGAGGGCAGAGGGGAGCCGGCTGACTCACTCTCCCTGCTCACCGGTCTTAGACAGGAGGTTCAGAAAAGCCGCCCCGCCTCTTCTGGGCAGTGGGGTGGAGGCGTGCGGGCGGGGGCTGTGGTTGGTGAGGCTTGCTCCCGGAAGGTCAGGTGCAGCCTGGAGCTGCCTTCCTATTGGTAGGTGCTTTGTCCCACGTGGGTTTTTAGTAAAGAAAGCCAGGCCATCTCTCCAGCTCAGGGCCGGATGACATCTCTTCCTGGACCTCGAGGTGCTGCGTGACCCTACAGAGCAGTGCTCAGGGAGACTTACTGGGGGTTCGGGGGTCTCGGTGGACGCACATGTGTGAGGCACTGAGCTCCAGTACCAGCCCTGACTCAGCCTGATGTGCGGAAAGTCACCTGGCCGCTGGTTCTAATCTGGGACGTGCAGGCTTGAGCTGGCCCTTGAGAAGGGCAGCCCCGGTCCTCGGTGATCAAGGAAGTCTGACTGCCTCTTTCCTCCGCCTCTAAGTTCTCATGAAATAAGAATTACAGACTGCTTTCCTCAGGTCCCTTTTGTCCTGAATACTAAGACAAAGTAGGTTTTCCCGTGCTTTGTGGGACGTGATCGCCGTATTCCCAGGGTTATGTCCCAGGTCGGGTGTAGCTACCCCAGTGGAGAGAATGGCTGACCGCCCCGCGGGTGCGCGGGCAGCAGGCAGCCCCCGGCCTTCGGGCCCTTTGTGTGAGCGGGAGGCCGGCTTAGCACGCGCACCGGCCAGGTGGCTTCTGGGTGCCTGCTTCGGGGGCTCTTCTGCTGTGCCGAGAGGACACTGTCTAAAGCAGCGTGACGTGGGTTCGGGGGCCACACGTTGAGACCAAGATGTGTGTAGGCAATAAGATTAAAATTGGGTCTGGTCTCATGTTATATCACACCTAGTGTTTTTCTTTCCTGTTCAGTGCAAACAGGTGCCCATTAGCGCGTGGCTGGTTAAGAGAGGCTCCGGATCGGCCTGACTTATAAAACCGTCAGCCCTAAACCTAGGTCACGTATGACTTTGAAAATCAGGTGCTTCGTGCTTAGTTCAGAGCACAGATGCCTGAACTTTTGCTGTGCTTTTCCAAAGCAGAGAGACGTCTGTCTCCGTGGCGTGTCTGCATGCAGAGGGAGGAGTGGATGACATGTCCGAAGGGAACCTTCTCTGGGCCGCTCTTTAATCCTCTTGACCCAGACACTCAAATTAAGATGCGTCACGGAGGCTTTAAACACTGCCTCTGTCTTGTCTTGTGGCTGCGGCGCAGGGGGCGCGCTCCCCCGCCCGGGAGTCCGAGTCTGCACAGCCATCCGGCGGGGCTCTGCCGGCCTCGCCGTGGCTTCTCCCCGGTTTCCACACCGAGGTGAGGCCAGTGTCGTTGCCCGGGCTTCTGGGCTGGGCCTTGACACGAGGGCCAGGGCATCAGAGCTGAGGGGGTGCTCTTTGTGTCTTGACGGGCTGGGTGATTACACCGTTGCTGGGCATTTCGAAATCATTCGGGCCATGAGGCGGAAACGGGAGGGCATGTGGCATCAGCTGTCCCCGCAGCACCCGATCTGACGTGTTTCTTCTCTGCGTGGACTCCGGAATTCATATAGGAGTATTTGGGACCTCTTTTTTTTTTTTTAAACAGGGTCCTTTCCCTTTCTTTTTCTCCCCTGCTCATCAAAGTTGGAAAGAATCTTCGCCACCATGGACACAGCTGTCCTCACTTTTAGAAGGATGGTAGAGACCACTCCCCCTCCCCCCAAAGTAACTCCGTCTCCAGTCCACAGTGTGCTGGCTGGTGGGTATCAGAGCCAGGATGAGAACCCTGAGCTCCGGTCTCCGCCCGTGCTTCTGTGCCCGTACCTGCGTGCTTGCCTGTCTGCGCGTCTGTCTTCCCCTCACTGTGACTCCGGCACCGCTTCCGTGGGGGTCAGGGGCTGAGCAAACGCGTCACCTCGGGGCTCAAGCTCCAGGACTGGAGGAGAGTGGACACCTGGCTTGTCACCTCTCTCTCCTCCGCTCCCAGGCCGGCCAGGCCAGGCTGCTGTGGCCCAGGTCCCCGGAGGAGGGGAGGCTTCTCTGTGCAGACCGAGCCAGAGCTGACGAACTAAAGGCTGGCCTAAGCAGCCCGAGGCTCGTTCACCCTGTTGGACAGCTTTAGTGCTTCCTAGGACTTGTACGCAGCTCTTCAGAACACCAGAAACGAAGGAACGCTCCCATATACACCTCTGTTTATGGCACCGCCAGGTCTAGTCGGCCTAATAGGGGCTGTGACGTTCAGCTGTGTCCCTTTGAAGAGTCAGACTCACCGCTGCCCTTTAGACTCTGGCTCCTGACATGGCACTCGTGTGGGTGGGTCTCCGATCTTTCTCCCGAGTTCCTGCTGTGTTAGCGTGTGTCATAGGGTTTCTTTCCCTTTGTACCTCAGCTTCGAATGCCTGGTAAGAGAAAGTGCGTGCAGTTCACCCGAATGACATTTGTACCTCAGTCTCGCCTTGCCTCTTTGTGTCCTAATCACCCATCTTAAGTGGCGCGGCTGGCAGGGGGCAGGCGGCCGTGTCTGGAGGTGTCGGGCTGTCGCGGTCGGAGCGGGGCCGCTCATGGCAGCTGGTGGGCAGAGAGGCTGGGGAGGCTGCTCGCAGCCCTCGGCGCAGGACGCCCCACGACAGAGAGCGAGCTGGTGCGGAGGCAGTAGTGCCACGGCGGAGACACCCTCGACGGGTCACCTCCGAGGGCCGGTCCACTCTGTCGCTGGGCGGGTCTGCCTTGCCCACGCCCTGTGTCCTGTGGCAGTCCACGCGTGCCGACTGTAGTTGCCACACACGCGTCGGCTGAGATGGCGGAGGAGGTCGGGTCGGGCCCGGGGCATCGCCTTTGGGCGGAGGCCTGGGCGGTGCTGGGAGCGGGCGCCGGGCCCCTGACCCTCGGCTTTCCGCGGCCCGCAGTTCCTGCGCGTCACCAAGCAGTACCTGCCGCACGTGGCACGCCTCTGCCTGACCAGCACCTTCCTGGAGGACGGCGTCCGCATGTGGCTCCAGTGGGGCGAGCAGCGGGACTACATCGACACCACCTGGAGCTGTGGCTACCTGCTGGCCTCCTCCTTCGTGCTCCTCAACCTGCTCGGACAGCTGAGTGAGTGGCGCCGGCGCTCGGGGGCCTGTGCGTCTGCGGCTCCTCGCGCCAGGCCGGCAGCCCGGGCCCGGCAGTTGGGCCTGCCGGCGCGTGGGTGCGTGCTCTGTGTCGGGTCCTGGCTGCGTCGCTTTGAGGCCCTGTGATCAGTGCCCAGAGCGGGAGGTGCTGGAGATGGGGGCACCTGGGTGGGCCAGCGAGGAGCTGAGGCACCCCAAACCCAGGGTGTGTGGAAAGGACCAACAGGTAAACGGAGAAGGGGGCGCACCAGACGCCAGTGCAGCTGTGTCGGCCTCGGGTCTGCCTCCCGCCCCTGCTGGCCGTCCTGCGGCGGCAGCGCTCCCTCTCGCACGTTAGGGGGCAAGGACGGGACTTGCACTTGCCAGCCTGTCCCGAAGCCCCACAGTTGAGCTTCTTTCTGATGGACAGTGAGTGACTCTGTAAGCAAGGGACCCACTTTCCGGACCCGTGTTTTTGATGAGTAAAGGCCAGGGGACGCGTGTGTGTGGCCCGTGCCTACCGTGAATCCCCCCAGAAGATGCATTTTGCTTGGGGGCGGGCGGTCGGGCTCCCGCCGCGCCGGAGGGCCAGGTGAGGTGGCCGCGGTCCCCTGAGCCTCGCCCTTCTCCTCTGCAGCCGGCTGCGTCCTGGTGCTGAGCAGGAACTGCGTGCAGTACGCCTGCTTCGGGCTCTTCGGCATCATCGCGCTGCAGGTAAACGGCACGCGGCTGGGGTCTCGCTCGCTCTGGGTAGAGCAGAGCTGCTGGCGAAAAGGCGTTTGTGAGGACTCAGGCTCACTCCCCTCTCAGCCCTCTGTGTGTCTGCCTGGAACTCCTTTTCTCTTCTGAGAAATTGCTGGAGTTTCCTCCATGCCAGCCGTGGAAACTCAGGAGAGCCAGACAGCCGAGCGCCCTGGGAAGGGGCCGAGCGCCCTGGGAAGGGGCCGAGCGCCCTGGGAAGGGGCCGAACTCCGGGCATCCACCTTTTGCCACTTTCCTGAGTTCCCTGTGACAAGGGGACAAGTCACGGGGTCGGCTGCAGCCAGGACACTGTGTCGTTAGCATCTTACTTCATAAAGAAGAGCACCTAGCTACTCACGTGAGATGTGTCCCACACATCTACTGCAGACTGGTGTCTCAGAGCCGCTGCGTTCTCCAGAACGTCCTGGGCCCCGCCCTGAGGAGGCAAGGGCTTGTTGGATCCGGGGCCACCGCTGCCCGGGGAGACGCTGAGCTTGGGGCCGTCGGGGTCCTGAGAGGGTTCTTTGTGTCCTGTATTTAGATTCTCACCTACACTGGAAGAACTGCCTGACGCTGTTCATTCTGTAGAAATACAGATCTGTCTGAAAATGCCGAGACTCAAGTTTCTCTCTCTTCTCTGTTCTCCTTAGACGATTGCCTACAGCATTTTATGGGACTTGAAGTTTCTCATGAGGTAGGTGCCTTCTGGCTGGCGACTTAGTGCACTTTCCTCGTGTTTCTAAACTCAGTAACTGTTGGTTGAAGTAAGTTTCTTTGGGTCCAAACCATGCTTCTTAGAATCTGTAGCGGACGTTGGTGAAGCCTTTTCCTTCCCCACCCACAGCCCCCAGGACAGAGGTGAGAATGAGGTCATCCCTCCCGACCCCGTATCTCATGAGGGCGACGAGGGCCCAAGTGAAGTACTGGCTCCCAGGGACCCAGCTGGTCAGCAGGAGAGCCCAGGCCAGGCCATCCCGAGGGTGGCGCGGAGGCATCCGTGTCTCCGGTCGCGTGGGGCTTCCCTGTCCGTGGGTGTCACTGGAGTCCCTGCTCCTGCCGGCGTCTCCCGATGTGGACCGCCGGGCGCTCACGGAGCCTGCTGAGCCTGAGCGACTAGCGTGGCGTGTCCGTTCCTCAGGAACCTGGCCCTGGGAGGAGGCTTGTTGCTTCTCCTGGCGGAGTCCCGTTCCGAAGGGAAGAGCATGTTCGCGGGCGTCCCCACCGTGCGCGAGAGCTCCCCCAGACAGTACATGCAGCTCGGAGGCCGGGTCTTGCTGGTCCTGATGTTCATGACCCTCCTTCACTTCGACGCCAGCTTCTTCTCGGTGAGTGTTCCTGGTCGGGTCCCTGTCCTTCTAGAAGGGGTGCTGCCCCCTCTCTTCCCAGCTGTGCACGAAGCATAGCTGAGGGGCCACTGGGATGGTCCTGTTGAAGGAAACAGCGCTGCCAAGCTCTTATGCTCCGAGAAGCTGCCTTTCCAACAACTTAGGTCCCGAATCTCCCTGACCTCGCTGAAGGGTCCGTCCAGGCTGCTGGTGAAGGTTCCTGGTGGCACAGGCTCCTGTTTCTCTTTCCTTCCTCACACTCCTGCCTTGACCGTGTCCTTTTTGTTGGGGCTGCAGAGTCGAAGGCTTTGTCCTTGTCCCCCAGTAGCTTACAGAGCTGGGGGGCCCCGGCCGGGTGGGGTCCCCAGGAGGGGCTCCTGGTGCTGGGGAGGGGGGGAGCGTTTGGCTCTAAGCAGCGCCGGGGACTGTGGCTGTGACTGGCAGGTCCACCGGGCTCAGACTGGGGCAGGTCCCGGTAAATCCCAGCCTGTTCTTTGGAGACCTACCCGTCCCCAAACCTTTCTCAATTTTCAAAGCGTTGCTTTCGCTGCTGCCCCCATTGCAGGAGACATGATTTTCTTCCCTGCTTGTAATGCCGGCTCTCGGCACGCCCTGAGTCACTCCACCCTGGCCCACGGGCAGCTGGAACCTGCCTGTTTTATTTCCATTGCTTACCTTCCAACCCGTGCAGATTCTCCAGAACATCGTGGGCACGGCTCTGATGATTTTGGTGGCCATCGGCTTTAAAACCAAGCTGGCCGCTTTGACTCTCGTCGTGTGGCTGTTTGCCATCAACGTGTATTTCAACGCTTTCTGGACCATTCCCGTCTACAAGCCCATGCACGACTTCCTCAAGTACGACTTCTTCCAGACCATGTCGGTGATCGGAGGCTTGCTCCTGGTGGTGGCCCTGGGCCCCGGGGGCGTGTCCATGGACGAGAAGAAGAAAGAGTGGTAACAGACCCCTCCCCGCCTGGCTGGGACCCGTGGCCGTCGAGGACTGGTTCGGGGTGGATTCGCCGTAACTGCCAGCATTTCTGTATCCTCTTCCCTCCCCTCCCTTGGTAAAGGCACAGATGTTTTGAGAACTTTATTTGCGGACACCTGATAATTGATGGCTAAATCTGCTCTGGACCCCACAACCTGGTGTCTGACCATGCAGAGCCGGCCGGCCCGTGGTCAGCACCTCCCTCCCCAAGGCCGGCCGCGGCTTCGTGGAGTGAGCAGCTTGCTTGGCTGTGGCCTCTCAGTCCTGGTTTTTTTTTGGTTTCTTTTTTGGGGTGGGGGACCTTCAAGCTGTACTGTGAGCAGATACATTTGTGTATCATTCAAAGCAGTCTCCCTCTTATTTTTTTTTAAAGTTTACGTTTTTAGCTAAAACTACTCGATGATTTGGGGTGGCCCAGCCCAGCATCAACACACTGGTTCAGACTCGCACCAGTGCCTTCCCCGTTGTTTCTGCCCTGTGTTGTGATACTTTATAGGGACAGCGAGAGCATATAGAGAACCCCAGACCCAAAGCATAAGGCAACGTTGGAGGGGCAGCGAAGGTGCGGTGAGAGGCGTTCATCAGGGCCTCGACTCGAATTGGTGCCGTTTTTATGGGGCGACGCCCTGGGAGCGGTAGTGGCTCAAGGTGCGGACGGTGGCCCACGGGGAGGCTGCCCGGAGCCCGCAGGGACCCGCCCCCCGGGCCGGCAGCACGCGGGCCTCAGCCGCATGCGTGCCCAGCTCGGTGGGGGGGCAGCTGCCACAGCGGGGCCGGGCCAGAGCGGGGCGCTCAGACCCGTTACCTCACACCGAGCTGCCCCAGGGCCACAGCCAGAGCCAGGCCGGCGCTGCCCGCTCGTCTCCCCCCCTCTCCCGGGGCTCCCCAGGCCGTGTGGCCACCACTCCCCCATCTTCACGAGGCTGCGGCTTGCTCAGATTGTCTATTTGCTATGCTGAATGCAGCCCAAATTACTTTTTACGATTTGTGATGCCTTACCGATTGGACCTCGAGCCTGTATTTCAAGTTTCCTAACATTGCCTTATACTGTTTCTCTTCCTGGGGCTGAGTGCTTCTTGCTGTTCTCCACTCGTCCGCCTCCTAGCAATGCCTCTGTGCCTCCCACGGGGAGTCAGGGTCAGACCGACGTGGTGAGGCTGGCGAACTCCCCTCCTTGGAGGCCTCTCGCAAGCCTTGCCTTGGGGCCGATCTCACCTTCTCCGGTTTGCTCAGCTAGGGGTGCAAGCCTGAGGGCCTCCCCAGGGCTGCTGGGGCCAGTCCTGAACCCAGATCCACGTCTACCTTCCAGGCCAGAGCCAGGGTGAGGTGGGGAGCAACCCGCCCCGCCCCAGCGAAGCCCCTGGTCAGCTTCCCAGGGCAGGGGGGAGGCCGGCTCTTACCCACCAGTGTGCTTTCACCTTTCCAGCACCGTCCTGTGTCCCCGCCACTGCAGAGGCTCAACTCAAGATGCTCCCAATCCCTCCCCCGGTGGCCCTACTCCCCGAGTATTTATAAGTTCAGAGGGCTTTTCTACTTCAGTGACTGGGATGCTCCCACACCAAGGGGGTGTTCTGACTCAGTGTCGCAACCTGGGCAGGGTGGCGTCTTGATCTACACGCCCCCCTCCCCGTTACCCCAGCATGGTGGCCCTGATGAATGGCACTCTTGGCCAGGTCGCAGTTGCTCCGTGACAGTTTTTGGCAGGGTACGGGTCTTCTTCGGCTCCCTGCTAGGAAGACCTTTCTGGTTTGTAAAAACTCAGATTGACCCTGGTGGCCAGGTGGCGTCGTGGCCACCAGTCCCGCCTCCCCTGGCCCTGTGTGGGCTAGTGCTTGGGCCGGGGGTCGATGCCTACTCGGGGAGAAGAGAAAAACAGGATCTACCAACTGGTTCTGGCGCAACGATTTCTGAAAATTTTTTTGCTTTATGGGGGAGATAGTTATGAATCTCATTTTATGCTGTATTTTATATCTTAGTTGTGTTTGAAAACATTTTGATTTTTGGAGACACGTCAAAATAAATAGTGGCATTTGTTGTATGCAGTGTGATCCTCTGGTGTCGTCCAGCCAGGAGGGGACTGGCCAGGGCTCTCCTCGGTGCCCCCTCCGGGGTCCCTGCTGCTTCCTGGGGGTGGGGGTGAGACCCTGACATCCGCGGGTCAGACCCCCCGGCCCGGCCTTCTGGGGCAGCAAACGAGGAGTGGATGGACGTCCCACCAGTTGGGAGGACGCGCGGCGGGCACCTCGAAGAGGAACATGGCGTGCATGCCGGGAGGGTTCTCGAAAGGCTCTCAAGATGCGTTTTCTCCAGCGACTTTCCGTTAACCTGACTGTTTGAAAGAGCTGAAGCTCTTAGGTTTGAGGTGATGACTGGACTTCTTTTTCAACGAGCCGGACTGCTTCTGCGGCACAAACAGAGAATCCCGATTAGTGGAGGCGTTCTGATCTGACGCAGGGGTGCTGTAAGCCCGGCCCCCGCAATCCCGGCCCGCAGAGAGGAAGAGGCTTTAGTGGAAACTCCTGGGCAGCAAACCAGGAAGCAGCCCCCCACCCCCATTAGAGCAGCCTCGGCGCTTATCTTAACGTATCGTTAGCTTGAGATTTCGGTTGTGAGAAAGGTGTTTTTTTAAAGAAGCTGAAACCATAGCTAGAAGCAGCCGCTGTCACGCCGGCAGCCCTGGGGGTGGCACCCCACCTTCCCACGCTTGGGGACCCGCTCCCGGCCCACGGCCTCGCTGTCCCCAGGGCCCGTCTCTCTGCGGCGTCTTGGCTTCTCATCCTCATCCCCTGTCAGAAAGCCATCGGTGCTGTCCCCGTGCTCGGTCCCTCCCAGGTCCTTTTTGGTGAACAGCTCGGCTGGAAGGAGCAGAGGTTTGGGCCGTTTTAGGTCGAGTCCACCACCCGTGCCGGGGGTCAGCCAGGCCCAGGACCGGAGGACACACGGCGGGAAGGAGCTGCTCACGGCTGACAGAAACGGAGCGGACGGTCGCAACCCGAATCCAGAGGATAGGCAGGGAGAGGGGGCGCGTCCCGGCTTACGTGGGTACAGGTCTGTCATGCTGTCACTGTCACTTGGGGCGGCGCCGTCATCGCTGGACGCGGGTTCCCAGAAGGCTTCTCTAGGGCGGGGCGGCCCGCCACTGTCCTGCCGGGCTCCCCTCCTCCTACACCTGCCGCCGGCACAGGCGGGCACGAACTCCACGCGCTGCTTCTGGCACTCCTCATCTGGGAGACAGACGCGCACGCTGCCCGGTTCCCGCCTCGTCTCCCCACAGCCCTCCGGGAACAGAGCTGAGCTCTGCCAGGGCCCCAGAACCCTCCCCCCACAGGTAAGATCGGCAGAGGAAGGCGAGCGCCGCCAGCCGGGTTCCTTCTGGGAGAGCAGGGGGGCGCGTGGGGACGCGGGCCCGGGGCAGGAGGGTGGCGAAGGCCTCCCTCTTCCCTCCTCCCCGACTAGGACGCGCCTGGAGCATCTGTTCTCTGGCTCCAGCCGGCCACGGCTGGGAGGGCGCTGAGCGGGCACAGGAAGCCGGGCCAGCCTGTCCCCCGGAGACTGAAGTCCCCTCAGGCACAGCGGCCAGGACCCCCGCTGGATGGCGGGGCTCAGCGGAAGGTGGTGCCTGGCCCTTGCCGACTCTTGGCTCAGAGCAGAGGGCGGGGACGAGGCCTCCACGGAGAAGCCTCGCTGGAGCCACACCGGCCCCTCCTGCACCGAGGACTCGGGGCAGCCGGCTGCTGGAGCTCGCCCTCCATCGGCTCTCACTGTCCCCCATCTCCGGCCATCATCACTCACGGGGTGGACGGGCCCTGCTGGGCCCCGGCTCTCTCGTCACCGCCCACCTGCGGGGCCCCATCCCCGGCTGCCCCTCTGCCGCCCCCTCCACGGCCGCACAGCGGCCCCGTCACCAGCAGAGCGGAGCCTGCGCGTGGCCAGGCGCCCCGGCCCGGCATCGGAAGCGCTCCCTACTCGTGGGGAAACGCAGCCCCTTCCCACCCTCGCCGAGCAGCTGAGCGCGGCTGCGGGAAGCAAGGTGCCCGGGGACCCCGTGTCCTGCCTCCGCAGGCCCCTCAGCGCCGCGCTCGCAGCCTCACCTCTTCACCGGGAAGCAAGGCCTCCGGGCTCGTCCTCCTTCACCTTCCTTCCCGTCCCCAGGCCCGTCCAGCCGCTCCCCCTGCCCCCGCCTCGCTCGCTCGCGGGGAGGCTCGGGCCTCCTGGCCCGCTCTGGCCTGGCTCTGTCGCCACCTCGCCACCTCAGCTGCCTCCGTCAGATCTCGGCTCTCTTCCGTCCGCACCTGCCCTCCGGGGCCGTCTGACGAGGCTCCCGCTTCGTCCCTGCGACTCCTCTCTGCCTCAGACACGACCGCACGGGGCTCCTCTGAGCTCAGGCCCGGCCCTGTCACCCAGCTCCATGGGATGCAGACGCCGTGTCTGTGCCACTGATCTGCATCATCTGAGGGCTGGTCCGTGTTCTCAACAGCCACCCTCCCTGATGCACCTCCACTTGTAACGTTCGGAGGAACCTGTGCTCTTCCCCAGAAAGCCATTCTTCAGACTCCACTCTCCCACCCTCGTGACGTCATCAGGCACCAGCTGTCACACCAGGACCCTGGGAAGCACAGCCGGTTTCCCCCTCTCCCTCACTGCCCCCGTCCACTGATTCTACCCACAAAACCGTTAGAAACCTCCCACATCCTTCCATCTGCCCTGCCAGCACCTGGTGACCCCAGCCACCGGCATCTTCACCTGGGTGACTGCACAGCAACCGGGTGGCCCCGCCCCTCCCCTCCCCTCTCCCCTGGCAGCAACATGTGATCCTGAGACACAAACAGATCAGGCCAGTCCCTGCTTTAACCCTTCCAGGGCATCCCCACTCCACGGCTGCCAAGACCCACTGTGGTCTCGTCCCCACCCGCCTTTCTAACCCCACTTTGCCTGGTGGCACAATGGCCGTCCTCCAGACACCCCCCT
>NW_020175018.1:18492048-18504623 GCF_003031525.2 Neophocaena asiaeorientalis asiaeorientalis
GTCTCCCCGCCCCCACCCCCCGCAGTCCCTCAAGTCTCAGTCTAAAGAGAAACCCTGCATAAGACAGGTCCACCTGCCTTGCTTGGCACTGTCTCCTTCACAGCACTTAACACAACCTGCATCACTTCGGAGTCTGCCTCTGGCTCTGCACCGTCTCTACCGTCGTCCCTCTCCCCTCACTGTACTGGGACCCGAACCACTGCATCCACCAAGTACCACCAAAGGATGCCCGGGCTGCCGCGTCTGCGTTCTAGGGGCGCTGGTCCTGGGGGAGGGCAGGCAAGCACCCAGACACCCGTGTTCCGCCTCGGCTACTTACATTTCTGCAGCGCCCTCTGGTACCGCCGGCCCTGGGTGTGCCTCAGCACGTGCTCTGGGGACTTGTTGATGTGCCGCAGGGTGAGTTTGCAGAACAGCTGGTGCCTGAGGGGACAGTTCACAAGCAAGGATCCAGACCCATGGTTCTCCACCCGACAGACTGACAGGGGAGGTCTACCACGTGGCTGGGGCATCAGGATTCTTAAAAGCTCCCAAGCAACTGCAGTCCGCAGCCGGGTTGGAGAAGCACTCATCCAGGCGGACTGCGGCCTCTCACCGTCTCCCTGGAATACAGGCCTCACCAGCCTCGCCGGACTCTGCTCCAGCACGAGAGAGGCACGTCGGCGAAAGCCTGGCAAAGTGCTCGACAGTGGGAGCGTCTGCCAAGCCCCTCTTCGTTTTGACTACTATTGTCAACCGTGCGCTCTCAGCTAAATCAAAGCTCTCCTTTAAACTAAAGATAGGGAAACGACCGCGTTCAGAACCTCAGGTGACCAAGCACAAGCGCTCCAATCCTCTTGAAGCAGCCAGGCCCAGGTGACAGACCTCACGTTTACAAAAATGCAAACCTGCACGGGGGACGGGCCTCACTTGAGATCCCAGGTGACTCACAGCTCCAGGACGCCCACCTGATCTCAGGTCTCCTATCTCACGGGAAGGTGGGCGCTGCAGAACAGGCCGCGTCTTTGAGGAGCGCTCACCCAGCGGGGAGGGGTCGGGGCTTTGGAGTCTACCCAGCTCCGGCCAGACTCAGCACTAGGAACTGTCCCACCCTAGGCCTCCGGGGCAGTGTCGGGCCCGCCCCGGCCCGGCCCAGCCACGTACGGGTTCTTGGTGCTGGGCACAATGTGCGGCTCGAACTCGGCGTAGTCGAAGGCCGGGGAGGCGCGGACCAGCCGCCGGTACTTCTTGCCGCGGGTGTAGACCTGGAGCTCCGGCAGGCGGCAGGGCAGCTCGTGGCCCGTCAGAGCGCACCTCACCTGCGGGCGGGAAGGCGGGGCGGTCAGGGGGTCTGGGCGGTCTGAGGGCCCGGGGCCCGTCGCGGGGGGTCCTGTGCTCCCCGCCCACCTTGCGGGCGCCGGGCTCCAGCCGCAGGCTCGGATGCTCCCGCAGGAAGGCGCATACGTCGGCCGGCGGCTCGACCATGGCTCGGCGCGCGCCGAGCTGGAGGCCGAACGTCGCTCGAACCACGTGGGCCGGGGGCGGGGCCGGGCGGCGCCCCGGAAGCAGACGCCTCCAGATCCCGGAAGCGCGTGCTCGGGCGGGGAGATGGCGGCGGCGCGGGGGCTGGGGCTACGAGCGGCGGGGCTGGGGTCGCTGCTGCGGGCGGCGGGCACGGGGCCGGTGAGCGGAGCGCGGTGGCCGGGCTGGGGGCGCGCGCCCGGGCTGAACGAGCTCAGCCGGCCCCTCGCGTCACCGCAGGCCCCGGCCCGCGCCGTCCGGAGGAGCGCCCTTGGGGTCATCTCGCGCCCAGGTGAGGACTCGTCCAGGGATGCCCTCGGCATCTGGGAAAGCCGCCCCGTCCGTCCGTGCCTCCGCTTTGCCCGGGCGCGTGGCGTCACGATAAGCCCTGGAACTGCCGCCCGAGCCTCTGAGTCGGGCCCTGGGTGCGCGCGGGCTCTGGCGGGCGCTGTCGTCCGCGCTGCCGCCGCACACGCTCGTCCCGAGACGTGCCATAACCGCCCCACGGCTCCTCGGGCTGATGCGGGGCCAACCCAGGACGGAAACTGTGTGGGCTCCTAAAGGAAAGCCTAGCTAATCACCACAGTTTGCATGTTGCCTCCAAGGCACAGCTTGTCTGTAGAGTGCCGTGCACGCTGTAAAGGCACGTTGCAAGCCTGCTCCAGGCCTGCCTTTTTACCGTCCTCCAGACCCGCAATGCTTTCCGTTGATGGGACTCACCCTCTGAGAGCCTAAATGTACTTCCTGTGTTTGTTCTGCCAACTTTAAATTTATGAACGATGCAAAAGAACAGCTGTTCTGAGTTCTGTAAACCACTCTCCAGAGTGTATCACGTTCAGCCTGCGGGGCACAGTAGCCTGTACCCGTGCACCTTCGTGACAGGATACATCTCAGCATATTCTTGCACAAAAGGCGAGAGGTGGTTCCATGAATTACCCAGGGTCATGGTTGGTGGCAGAGCCAGGACTAAGCCCTGGATCTCATTCAGTGGGTGAATGTCCACTGAGTGGGTGTCATGCGCTGGGCACTGGGTTAGGAGCTGGGCTGGACGCATGTGCTGCTGGTGGGCTCCCGACTGCACGTGGTGGCCTGGGCCCTCTTCCTGTATCCCGTTCTCTCCGGTAGTCATGGCAGCTTCAAGGAGTTGTCTGCTCCAGTTCTTTGTTCCAGGGCTTCCGGCCCCATGCCCGTGTTGTGACATCTACTAGGGTTGGTCTGGAGGCCCAGCAGGTGTGGCAGCTCTTCAGCCGAAGCAACTGCCGCAAAAACGGAAGACGACTCCTTCCTCCAGTGGTTTCTGCTTCTCATACCTGTGACTGCCTTTGGCCTGGGGACATGGCAGGTAAAGCCTGACTTCTCGCGCTCCTGGCTCTGAGCCCTTGACTCTGCTGCCACCTGCTCGGGCTTATGCCCTGTGTCCGTAGGTCCAGCGCCGGAAGTGGAAGCTACAGCTGATCGCAGAACTAGAGTCTAGAGTTATGGCCGAGCCCATCCCGCTGCCCGCAGAGTGAGTGTGTGAGGCCTCCTCCCCCCGCCCCGGGGCTGGGGCTCAGGTGAGGTCAGCAATGGGGCCTGGCTGCTGCCACCCTTCCCGACCCTGATGGGAGCCCTCAAAATCAGTGGTCCTGCTAGGCTTCCTGTTGACACCCAACTGCCCTTGTGAAGCTGCCTGACATAACGTACACAGACAGATCTTTGAACCTGGGTTTCGGGCCTTTTCCAGGCCCAGTGTAGCTGAGGGACCCCCGCACAGTGCTGACGGCTCTCTGCAGCAGTAATTCCTAGCTGGAGGGGAGGGCACGCACATGTCAAGTCTGGACATGAGAATGGTACTGTGAGAAAACACGCAGGCAGTCGACTGCCTTCTCCCCTCATTTAAAAGCACTGTCCTAGGAATACCCTGGTGGTCCAGTGGTTAGAACCCCAGGCTTCCACCGCAGGGGGCCCTGGTTCCATCCCTGGTCAGGGAACTGAGATCCCACAAGCTGTGCGGCACAGCCAAAAAAAAAGGCACTGTCCTAAGAGTGCCAGCTAAAATCACAAAGCTTTCCAGACAGAGAAGCAAACAAGTGGGTCACATTCAGCTTGCAGATGACGGTTTTGGCCCACGTATTTTATCGTGTTCACATGGGAGGCCACAGCTTTAAGCTTTTCTTGAAAACATGGACTGTTGGGCAGCACAGATCCATGTTCCCATGTGGCATCAAAAGGATCAGCTTCCCCCTTTGGAGGGCGCATCACGCAGACCCCACTGTGGCGGTGTGTCCCCTCCTACATGGCCACGGTGGGCTTCGTGGTTTGCAGACTCTTGAGAGGGTCTGTCTTCCTGCCAAACCTTGCTTGGTCTCAGCTCCTCCCCTCTCCTGTAGCCCGATGGAACTGAAGAACCTGGAGTACCGGCCAGTGAAGGTCAGGGGGCACTTTGACCACTCTAAAGAGCTGTACATGATGCCACGGACCCTGGTGGACCCGGCCCGGGAGGCCCGGGAGGCCGGCCGGCTCTCGTCGGCGGCTGAGAGCGGTGCCTACGTGGTCACTCCCTTCCACTGCACTGCCCTGGGGTGAGTGGGACGCGGGGGAGCTGACCAGCCTGGCAGATGCGGTCCTTCCCACCTCCTTCCTTCTCAGCCCCCAGCCCTGGGGAATCCAAGAAACCCAGATAAGCTCGACTCCTTGGGAGTTTGAAATGTGTAATTCTGACATTAAGCCAATTAACTTACGACTGAACAACGCCTGCCTGTTGAGCTCTGAAGGAAGGAGAGGTGAACGAAACAGGCCTCTGGAGAAGCCGTCCATGCGTGGCCCACACGTTTACCGCTTAGGGTGCAGCCTGAGGGGCCGGCAGAGGAACTCACGAGAGAGGAACCCCCAGCCCTGCAGGGAGGGAGTCGACTAGAGGAAGGCTTCCCTGGGCTCTTTGGGTCAAATAGTGAGTGAGGAGATGGGCGGAGTATCCCAGGGGAAGGTGACATGTACACTTTGGGGGCTCTCTGCAAGTGCAAGGCCGGTAAGTAGAGCAGCTTCCCAACGGTAACATACAAATGAAACCCCAGGTCCCTTGTCAGCCCCCAGCTTTCTGGTCTTAGGTCTGGGATGGGCCCCGACGCTGCGGCTCGGGGACGCCCCTGGTTAGGATGGGAGATTCTGGGCAGACACGCGAGGCAGCAGTTGGAGGCGGCGGGGCGGTGCGGCAGGTGAAGCACACAGCAAGCAGAGGCTGCCGCTGCTGGTGGCACAGAGGCCGCGAACCTACAGCACTCAGGGTCGGAGGCACCCCTCCCCCCTCCAGCTAGCTCTACTAACCCATAAACCCTTACCCGTGCTGTGGTCCAGGAGGGAGGTGCCAGAGTGACCATTAGTGACCACCTTTATTCAAAAACCGTCCCTTACCTGAAACAGCGCGCTCTTACTACTCTAGAGTCACCATCCTGGTAAATAGAGGGTTTGTGCCCAGGAAGAAAGTGAATCCAGATACGCGGCGCAAAGGCCAGGTAAGGGGCGTGAACCCGTCCCCCTGTAGGAACCAATGCAGGCTCCATGCAGGGCCCCACAGAGCATCTCACACCTTCCTGGGCAGGTTGAGGGAGAAGTGGACCTAGTCGGGATGGTGAGGCTGTCGGAAACCAGGAAGCCCTTTGTTCCCGAGAATAATCCCGCGAGGAACCACTGGCACTACCGGGACCTGGAGGCCATGGCCCGGCTCACAGGCGCGGAGCCCATCTTCATAGATGCCGACTTCAGTACGTTGTCAGCAGGCCCTGTTCTAGCTTCCTCTTGACCCTGGACAGCTCCCCGGCACTTCCGCCCCAGCGCTCGTGTTGGAGCGGGAGTGTGCTTGACAGGCGCTAAGAGGAGGGCGACACGAGGGGGCCAGCTGACTGGCCACTAAGTGCCAAGCAGCTGGTAGCACAGGCCCCGGTGAGGACACAGCCCACTGTCCCCGCAGAGAGCACAGTCCCGGGAGGACCCATTGGAGGGCAGACCAGAGTGGCCCTGAGGAACGAGCACATGCAGTACATCATCACCTGGTGAGCCCGGGCTCCGCCCACTCCTGCTCACCCCACCCTCCCTTCAGCCCTGACAGCGCTCACTTTCTTTCAACCCAAGGTACGGACTCTGCGCGGCCACCTCGTACCTGTGGTTTAAGAAATTCCTAAGCCGGACTCCTGGTGTGTGATGAGGCTGGCGGATGTAACCCTGTCCCTGAACAGCTGAAGCCATTTCAAGAGACTCGACATTAGGCGGATAACATGTTACTGGTATAAATAAATCTCTACACCGCACGTGTAGCGCCCTCCTTCCGCCCAAATGAACTAGTCGATCTAAGATCCGGGCTTGGTTCAGCGTATTCAAGGTATTCAAGTACTGCTTGGCCTTTTCAAAACTGGACCAACACACAAGTGCTGCCCTATGAGGGATAAGGACGCAGGGTTCACTTGCCACTGCCCCAACCTTTTAGCCCAAAATGCCCAACACTGGCTGAACAAGAGGGTTTTTTTTATTATTATTATGTACAGAAAAATCAATAGTGTACACTTAGCCCAGTTTGGTGGCCAGTTCTTTGGCCTTTGCCTTTTCCAGCTTGGCGATGCGAGCCACTGATTTGGGACCCAGGATGTTGCCTCCCCAGTGACGGCGGATCTGTAACAAGAAGACAGGCAGTCAGCTCGGCGGGTCATTTCGCGCACTTCTACTGGGTTGTTCCAAGTTGACTGGCAAATACAACTGCTCAGAAAGAGCCGAGAGCCAGGTAGTTTCTGACTGACGACGCAGCTTTTACCAGAAGACAGTGTTCTGTGTGAGTGCGCTACCTACCTCATCGTATCTGTCGTTGTAATTGGTCCTGATGGCTTCCACCAGCTTCGCCAGAGCACCTTTGTCTTCCCTAACAAGGCAGAGGGGAAAATGGGGGTCACTGGCCTCTCAGTTAGAAAGCAGCAGCGGCTTCCTTTTTAGCTCCAACACAAACCTTCTGCCTCAGATGACAACATGACAACATGGTTTATTCAGGTGAAGAAATTCATAACCATCATCGGCAAAGGTTCAGAAAAAAGGTTTTTTTTTTTTTTTTTGCGGTACGCGGGCCTCTCACTGTCGTGGCCTCTCCCGTTGCGGAGCACAGGCTCCGGACGCGCAGGCTCAGCGGCCATGGCTCACGGGCCCAGCCGCTCCGCGGCACGTGGGATCTTCCCGGACCGGGGCACGAACCCGTGTCCCCTGCATCGGCAGGCGGACTCTCAACCACTGCGCCACCAGGGAAGTCCGAAAAAGATATTTTAAGGTTGGTCTTTAGGCTAAGATCTCGAGAAATTAAGCGAACTTGGGGGCGGGGGAAGGCTGTCCCCGAGTGATTCTTGGGAATTCTGGGCTACAATGCACACTTACGAGTTGACTTGTGTGAAGGCCACTGTGGTGCAGGTCTTCCTGTGGACCAGACGCCCCAGCCTGGCCTTGCCCTTGATGATGCAGTAGGGAACCCCCATCTTACGGCACAGGGCAGGCAGGAAAACCACCAGCTGGAAGACAGCATTAGCTCTAGAGAGTATCTTGAGCAAAAGCAGTAACTTAAAAGCTAACGTGGTAGCAATTGCTCAGGGTTAAAAAGCTCCTACACTTGTACTTCAAGGTGTAATTCAGTGAGAGTGTCACATCATTGCAACAGCCACGAGATGGCTCCCGTCAGGACTCCTCAGACGGAAAGCTGACAGTGCTCTCCACCCTGCTAGGGCCTCTGCCAGACCGAGTATTTAGCTTTGAGCTGTCTTCCTGGTACAAACAAGGACCCAACCAATCTCAGTCCAGCAGTCAACGCTTGAGAACAAGTCACACGTACCTCGATGGGATCCACGTCATGTGCGATCACCACCAGCTGAGCCTTCTTGTTCTCCACCAAGGTGGTGACGGTGTTAACCCCTAGAACGTACAAGCAGTCTGTGTGGCAGAGGGGTGGGGCTGCTGGGCACAACAGCACTTGCACCGGGGGCCCCGCCATGACTCAGGGTTAAAAAGCTCGGATTTTACTCTTCACAGCGATTCCAGGTGAAGAAGTTCATGCATCATCGCCAAGAGCCGGCCCCACCATTCAGCCTCTTCAAGGAGGGGCCCACTCACCTGCTCGGAGGACAGGTGGCCTCTTGGTGGGGACATCCCCTTTGCCCGCAGCTTTCTTCTCAGCTCGGGCCAGCAACCTCTGCTTCTTCGCTTGCTTTGTCTCTGGTCTGTACTTGTGGGCCAGCTTAAGCAGTTGAGTAGCTGAAAAAAAGACCGCCAGTCCAGGTCGATAGTTTAAAAGATTACATCACGTAACCGTACAAATGCTAGGTCACTGTCCTGAACACAAGTGCACTTCAAGAGACCTCAGATCGTATACGTTATCTCTTCAGTATATCACGTTCTGGACACTAGACAAGGAATCCTACGTTTTAATAAACTAACGTACTCAAGATACCCACGGCCCCTTTACAGGCCTCAGCTCTACCAGTGTCCAAGTAAAGGTGGCAACCGTGCCCAAGAAATCCCTTCCCCACGCTGCGCTTCTGCCACAGGACCTCACCTGTTTGGCGGTCCAAGGCCTGGGTGAATTGGTTGATGGCGGGAGGTACTTTCAGCCGCTTATAGAGGATAGCCCTTTGCCGCTGCAGGCGGATGTAGCGGGGCCATTTGACAAAGCGGGTGAGGTCCCTTTTGGGCTGGATGTCCTGTCCTGAGAAGTAAAGGGCAACACCGTGAGGCTCAAACTCCCCGTCCAGTTCGTGTTTAGGGCCACTCAGAAGGGCGCAGGCGCATCAGCGATCTCGGTGCTTTAAAGTGGCATCACCACGTCTCAGCAAACATTTCGCATCACCTGCACGCCGACACCTAGGATCACAGGGGACACTAGCGACTCCTCTCCTCGTTCAACAGGCAGCCAAGGCGCGTGTCAGTACCGCAGTCCCACCGCCTCTGCTCTGGCAGAGCTGGTTTCGTGACTCCCAAGGCCAGTATCTGGGCTCCACACTGCCACACGCTCAGGCCCTTACAGCGCGGCCACGAAGGATGCGCCGTCACTGCCCCCTCTCGGAGCGATTAAGAACCGAGCCGGGTTACAGCTAGAAAGCGGCGAAAACGCGAGAATCCCCATCCAGGTAGCCTCGACTCCAAACTCACTGAATTCTAGCAAGGCCAAAACATAACCTTCTGTTCAATCAGCCGCTTTTCTCCGTTGGGGGATACCGTTTAAACAGCCGTTTTCAACATTTCCCGTCTCTTACTCACCAATGCCAAAATTCTTGGGCCTTTTCTCGAACAAGGGGTTGACCACCTTCTTCGCCTCCTGCTTCTTCACCACGGCAGGGGCCGGGGCCACCTTCTTACCCTTGGCCTTCTTTCCCTTCGGCTGGGCAAAAGGAAACACCCAGTTCAACCGCCGCCTCCCCAACAGTCTCTCTGAAGACGGGTGGGTCCCGAGCCGGCCCCAAGCATCCCCGTGAGCAAACCTGGCCCCAGCCGCAGGCGCCGCGAGCCCGGCGACCGCCCCCCCGCTCGTGCATCAGCGATCTTGGTGGTTAGGGACGTCCTCACCATCACTCAGATAGCAAATATTCTTTCACATCATCTGCACGAGCCTCGACAGCCCCGCGGCCCCTTTCGGAGTGCGGCGGGCTCCAAACAGCAGAGGCAGACAGACTGAAAACCCCCTGCCCAAGACCCCAGGCGGCCCCCGGGACGGAAGAGCCCCCGGGGCGCTAGAGCGCCTCGGCCCCATCAGCCACGAGCCCCGCATGGCGGCGCTGCGCACCCCGGATCCTCCTCCTCCCCAGGCCCGGCTGCCGAGGAGTCTATGCGGCCCCAGTGCCTCTAGGCGAGGCCCCGCAGGGCTCCTCTCGCGCTGGGTCGTGGAGGGATCCCTGCGCAGTCACGCCTCGAGAAGGATGGCAGCGGATAGAGCCCGGATCCGAAAGCCAGCATCGCTGGCACCAAGTACACTCACCATCTTGAACGGTTGGCGGAGAAAGAAAGGAAAGGGAATTGTGGGTAATATGTATGCGACCTCGGAGATCGCGAGAACTAAAGCCTGTGCGGGATTTCGGATTTAAAGCGACAGAACTTTCTCCCGCCCGGCGGGCGGTGCCTAGAGCCGGACGACGGGTCTGAGCTGCTTGGAAAGGGGCGCGGAGAGGCGCCGGGGAGCCGGGACTTCTCCGGAAGGGCGCGCGCTCGTCCCCAGCCCGCCCTGGCCTGGGCCCCGCCGCTCCTCGGCTCTGCGGACCAGGTGTGGGCGTTGGGGCGGCGTGGCGGCGGTGTCGGCGATCTTCTCGTGCGATTTACTCCAAAGTGGCTTAAGAACCGCGAGTTCGGTCGGGGGGCCACCCGGACCGGAGCACGCGCAGCCCGGAGGCACCTGGCGCGGGGCGGGAGGGTGGTCCCAGCAGAGACCCCGGAGCTCAGGAGCCCAAGAGGTCTCGTGGGGCGGCCCCCGGGGGTCCCGGCGTGGAGACGAGGGCGGCGGATTGGGGGTGAAGGCCGAGTGCGTTTGGAGGAGGTGGGGTAGGATCCGAGCGGCTCCTCGGGTGAGGAGTAGGGCAGAAGTGCTGGCGGGGAAGCGGCTGGCCAGGGCAGGTGGGGGACGTGCGTGGGCCTGGCCTCTGAGAAGGCTGCGCCGGAGCCCATCAAGGTGTCGTCGGGGTTCCGGGGAAGGGGCGCGGGCCGGAGGAGACGCCGCAGTGCACTGTGTGCGGATGCTTGGACGAGTGTGTTTGGCAGACAGGGAATCCCCGGAGAGCTGCGGGTCCTGCCGAGGCGGGGGCCTGGAGGGTGGGAGGCTGGGGTTCGCTCGCTCACACCAGACTCTGGGTCCCAGGTGCCCCCTGCCGTGCCCGAGGCCCCGCCATGGCCCAGCAGAGAGCCCTGCCGCAAAGTAAGGAGACGCTGCTGCAGTCTTACAACAAGCGGCTCAAGGATGATGTCAAGTCCATCATGGACAACTTCACCGAGATCATCAAGACCGCCAAGGTGGGTGGGGGCCGCCGGTGTGCTACCCCTTCTGAGACCAAGGGAAGTAGCAGGGTCTAGAGATTTGTGGACAGTGGTGAACGGAGCCAGGGTGTCTGCTTGCAACAGCACCCACTCAACATGGCTGCTCCGGGCCAGGTGATGGCGATATACCAGTGAACCCTTGTCCCCATGGGGAGAACATTTGGGAGAGCCGCAAGGGGACTGGCAATAACAAACAGGTCAACAGATAAATAAACTGGCCAATTACAGGTCCTGGTGAGGCAGCTGTAGGGGACTCGAGTCACATTGCCGGGATCCAACGTCCAGCGTCACTTACTAGCAGCAAGGGCTTGGATGAGGTCTTGACTTCTCAGTGCCTCAGTTTCCCCTGCATCGTAGGGTCCTTGTGATGACTGGAGGAGTTTATCTGTGTAAAGCGGTTACCATGGGGGTTATTGCGAGCGCACGCGGTCAGGGAGAGAAGCCGGGGAAGGCCTCCCAGGTGGGTAGAGTGGTCAGTGTCTGGTTCCGGTCAGGCAAGCCCGCTGACCAGATTGGGGCAGGATCTCTGCATGACCGCTGCAGACCTGTAAGGCTTGTTTGAGCATTGAGAGTGACGATGAAAGCTAGAGTTTATTTAGTGCTCACCACGTGTCAGGCCAAGCCGAGAGGGCCCTTTGTGTCCCATCCCATTTAATCTTCACAAGAACTCTACGGGGCAGGTACCATTGTTGTCCTCTCCCTTTTCACAGGGGGAAACTGAGGCTCAGGTTTACCAACCTGCCCAAAGTCATTCTGCTAATAACTGGCAGGGCTGGGATTTGAACCCGGGAAGTCTGGCTCCTAACCGCCTAGGGTGCCCTGACCCCTGCCCGGACCCTGGCCTGGTGGGTGGGTTGGGACAGTTAGCAGCCTAACAGGCGACGGGCGGGGCAGGACTCCTGGCTCCGCCATTTACTGCCCGAGACACCTTGAGTGTGCTCAGGTCTGTCCCGGCCTCAGGTTTCCCCACCTGTAAACCAGGGATGGCGGTCCAGGCTTCTGTGAGTTTCCTAAGGTGATGGTCAAGTGCCTAACACTGTGCCTGGCACCCAGGAAGTACTCGGCAAACGGTCACTTGAAAAAACACATTGTCGTTTTATCGATCCATTTAGCAGGTCAGTGAGCACCTGAGCTAGGGACGCCGTCTGTGCTGAACAGGACTCCATACCCCAAAAAAGACAGGCTCAACACCTCCCCGCACCTGGCCCAGCGGCTGGTGTACTTAGGCATCCACTGGTCCTGGTGAAGGTGCCTGTCATCTCCTTAGAACAGAGCTAGAGGGGGTGACGGTGCACGCGGCCTGAGGTCTGGTTGGCAGCGCCCGGTGCGCAGAGGGCACGAGAGGCCACAGGGTGTGGCGAGTGCGGTCATGCCGCCACTGCCAGGTGCCTGAGGGCCGGGGCGCCTGCCCATTCTAGGCTTTCTTGTTTGCCCTCCAGATTGAGGACGAGACGCAGGTGTCGAGGGCCACTCAGGGCGAGCAGGATAATTACGAGATGCACGTGCGAGCTGCCAACATCGTGAGTCACCAGGTGGAGGGGACAGCCCGGGCTCCAGGAACCTTGTGGTCCCCACTGGGGTTCCCTGGGTGGGGAGCAAACCACTTCTCAGGAGACTCCGCCCGAGAGGAGGGCTGCCCATGGCAGCCGCGTAAGGGGCTGGCAGGTAGCCGGCCACGGCCATCCTGTTGAGTGCCGGGCGGTGGTTAGAAAGAGGTCACCCCTTCCTCGCTGAAGGTTCTTTACAAGTGCGGGAAGCAAATGGCCAGATGAAACGGGACGTGCATTTTGATCCCTTTCGATGTCACAGAACAAGCAGGGCAACCAGGTATTTCCATAGGTCTGTGCCCCCGGATGAAAATGCACAGGACAAGGTCCTAAAGGAATCCCCCCCCACAACTGGCAGATGTGCTGCACCTGAGGAAGAGCAGGGCAGGAGGTTGAATGGGGTGTAGTTGGATCTGGGGTTCGAGGTTTTGAGAAGCAGAATGTGTGCTTGAATAGTACGTGAGCTTGGTGATCGTACCAGCAGGAGCAGAAGGCAGAGGCCAGGGGCGCAGG
>NW_020175018.1:18504716-18513551 GCF_003031525.2 Neophocaena asiaeorientalis asiaeorientalis
ACAATGACCCTATGTTAGAGCCGTGGTCCCACTTGGCAGGTGAGGCAGCTGAGGCCATTGCTTATCCAGCGCCAGGCACACGGAGGCAGGCTGCTGTCAGTCCCTCACTGTGCTGCCCCGCCCCCATCCACGTAGGTCCGAGCCGGTGAGTCCCTGATGAAGCTGGTGTCCGACCTCAAGCAGTTCCTCATCCTCAACGACTTCCCGTCGGTGAATGAGGCCATCGAGGAGCGCAGCCAGCAGCTGCGAGCTCTGCAGGAGGAGTGTGACCGGAAGCTCATCGCCCTGCGGGATGAGGTCTCCACAGACCTCTACGAGCTGGAGGAGGAGTATTACTCGTCCAGGTACAAATAGGGCTGGACCCCGTGCAGAGCGGACCTGTGGACCTGGGCCCGGCCAGCAGGGGTGGCCCAGCCCCACCTGGCAGCCCGAAGGTCCTGTTTTTCCAAATCCTTCCCGGTCTTGGCGACAGAGCCCTTTGCCTGGGTTTCAGAGGAGACCTCATGGTCAGAGCGTTTGATCTACAGACAACCTACGCCGTCGACCGGGGCCCGGGCATCGGGATGAAAATCACAGAGCCGCGAGGGTTGGGAGGGCCAAGCCAGCATTTCTGTCTGGGGGCTTGTCTGTCCCTCTTAGCTATCTAAGCAATACCTAAACATTCCAGCCAAGGCGGGGCTAGCTCTCTTGGCCACCCAGGCCCATGTCCAGGACTCCAGTGCTTGCCCAGGGATGTAGTTCCATATGGGGGTCACTGAATACCCACCGTGTGTGTCAGGGGTGGGGGTTTCTGGGAAGGAGGAGGAGAAAACCCAAGCAGAGGATGGCCTTGAAAGCCAGGCCTGGGAACTTGGACCACTGAGCCCCCATTCAGCTCAGCCTTGTTCACAGACCACAGCCCTTCTATATGCCAGGCCCATGCTGAGCCCCAGGGATACAGCAGGAGCAAGACCTGTCACCCCAGCCCTCGTGTGGCCACTTAGAATCCTGAGACCTGAGGCGGTTTGACCTGGAGGGGGCCTGAGAAATCAGAGTCCAGGTGTAATTTACATTTGGGGAAACTGAGGCTGGAGAGATCCCACATCTCTGTCCCCATTAGCTTGGAAAGATTGACACTCGGTCCAGCAGACACGGAGTCCACACCCCCTCTCGCCCTTGCCTGACAAATGTGTCCTTCCCGTCATGGATTTTCAGCGCTCCTTTCTGTCCCGTGGCAGCCATGCTGGGGCCACAGACGCCCAGAGCCAGTGGTCTGGGGCTTGGTTTCACCGCGCTGGACTCAGTGCCACCCCTCATGGTCCCCGCCCATCTTGGCCTTTGCGGGAAGGGACAGAGTGTCACTGCCCAGAGGGAGCGGTCTAGCCTCTTCCAGAGGGTTCTGGGGCCTTCTCTAGTCCCCAATGCCCACGGCTCAGCAGACATGCGGCAGGTGCCTCCTACGTACCAGGCCTTCAGAGAGGGGTCCCAAGTGGGTCCCTGCTGGGGATGTTGCTCACAGCCCTGCTTGTCCCCTATGTCCCCGTGTTTGTCCCCTTGCTGCCCCCAAGGGCCACACCCCTGGGCTGAGCAGCTGCAGGCCAGCAAGGCAGCGCCGCCTCTTGAGGCTGAGGGCCGGAGGGGCAGGGCCGCAGGGGAACCCAGGGGGTCTGAGAGCTAGGCTCCTCGCGTCCCGGCTCTGGGCCCGGCAGTCTCTGGTTCACCCAGAGGGGTTTCTGGTCCGGCCTGGGGTCCCTTCCCGCTGTTCCCGTTGCCTCGAGAGGCTGAGTTCCTCTCTCGTCTGTAAATGCCTGTAAGTGGCTGGGGCTCGGCTGAGGCTGGGCCCGCGGGCTGTCAGCGCCTCCCTGCTCGGCCCCCAACCCCGGCCACCAGCGCTCAGCCCGTCCTCCGTCCTCCCCGTGCGTCCCGGCTGCCTGCACCCCCATCTCCCCTGCCACCAGCGCTCAGCCCGTCCTCCGTCCTCCCCGTGCGTCCCGGCTGCCTGCACCCCCATCTCCCGGCCACTAGCGCTCAGCCCGTCTCCTGTCCTCCCTGTGCGTCCCGGCTGCCTGCACCCCCATCTCCCGGCCACTAGCGCTCAGCCCGTCTCCTGTCCTCCCTGTGCGTCCCGGCTGCCTGCACCCCCATCTCCCGGCCACTAGCGCTCAGCCCGTCTCCTGTCCTCCCTGTGCGTCCCGGCTGCCTGCACCCCCATCTCCCGGCCACTAGCGCTCAGCCCGTCTCCTGTCCTCCCTGTGCGTCCCGGCTGCCTGCACCCCCATCTCCCGGCCACTAGCGCTCAGCCCGTCTCCTGTCCTCCCTGTGCGTCCCGGCTGCCTGCACCCCCATCTCCCGGCCACTAGCGCTCAGCCCGTCTCCTGTCCTCCCTGTGCGTCCCGGCTGCCTGCACCCCCATCTCCCGGCCACTAGCGCTCAGCCCGTCTCCTGTCCTCCCTGTGCGTCCCGGCTGCCTGCACCCCCATCTCCTGCACCCCCATCTCTACGCTCACTCCCCTGCTTTCTGCTCACGACTTGCTCTTTCTTGGTCTCTTGCCCTCCACTCTCCTTGAGACTCCGCTCTGTGTCCAGGATGGTTTCTGAGACTGAACGCTGAGGGCAGGAGCAAGGGAGGGAGCGAGAGGCAGGGCAGGATTCGGGAGAAAGCCATGGAGACGAGTGTGGGGACGGGACATGCTCTAGTCGCCCCGTTGACAACCTTCACGAGCCGTGCCCTTCACCTGCGTCCTTGCCGTGAGAGGCCGGCCCTGCTGTCCCCTTATTAGAGACAGGAGACTGAGTTCAAGGGGCCGGGGGCCTGTTTGAGGTCACACACAACACCAGGGCCTCTGCTCCTAACTGCCACCCCATTGAGGCTGAGTCCCAGCCAGGGCCAGACCCAGAAGGACGACAGGCTCTCTGCCCTCAGGGGCCTCGGGACCCAGGAGGCCATAGCGAGCTCTGGACGCTGGTTCCTGCAGCTGGTGGGAGCGTGTGACTAGGCTGGCAGCTCCCTGCGGGAGGAGGGCAGCTGGAGCCAGGACAGGAGGTGGCGGCAGGGACCAGGAATGCCACTTGGCAGGAGGGACACCGGTTGGTCAGTGGAAGGGACCAGCCGAGGTCACAGCCTGCTGGTGGCTGGTCCCAGAAGGCGCCCTTTCGGATTCTCCGGAGGACCCGGAGGCAGGGGCAGCCGCCCGCGCCTCGCCCTCAGCCGGGCCGCTTGACGGAGGGGCCAGCACCGAGGAGAGGAGGGGAAGGCCGGCCTGGGGTGTGGTCTGTTTCCTTAACTCTGCTTCTGTCTCGCTTTCCCTCCCTGGCTTCCCTCACTGCCTGCTCCTGTCTCTCCCTGGGTTTCTGGTGGTGGAAAAGCTCAAGTCTTTGCGAAGCTAATGGTCTGCCTCTGTGTGAAGCTTACTGGAGGCTGGACCTCGACACAGACTCCGCCGATGGCCTCTCAGTCCCTCTGCCGGCGTCCCCGGAGCCCAGTGCCGGCCCCCTGCAGGCTGCAGCCCCTGCCCACTCCCACGCCGGTGGCCCCGGCCCTGCAGAGCACGCCTGAGCCTCCCAGGGCTCCTCTCCCCGGGCCCCTAGACCTTAGGAATGAAGTGCAGTGTTCCCCTCTGGGCCCACCACAGCCTCAGCTCTCTTCAGCCTCGGGGCCCACTTGGGGAGCCGCCGTGGCCTCTTTCGGAACCGTGTCAGCCCAGGGACAGCCCACCTAGGAGTGTTGGGGGAAAGCAAGGGGGGCCCATCCTTCCTCTTGTCGTCACCTCTTATTTGCTACCTTCCTGGCTGGCTGGAAGGAAGTTTCCAGGACAGTTTGTCCTGTTGAGGACCTAACGGCGGGGCAGGGGGGATGCCCAGCCTTGGGAGACCTGACCTGAGCGTGGTGTTTACAATGGAGGACGCAAGTGCTCAGAGTGGACAGTACTAGCCAAGGCCAGGCCCCCATGCAGAGCTCTGCCCGCTACCTTGCCCTGAGGCTCCCTGCGCTAGCTGACTGCCCCTGCAGGGCTGTGGGGAAAGGGGGCTGCCCACTCTTGCAGAAGTCAGGCAGGGTCCTTCCTAATTCCGCTGCTGCACACGTTTTGGTTCTTTTTGTGATGAGACTGTTGAATAAAACCAGCCCCACCCTTTTGCTTTGGTCGGTTCCTTTTCTTGCTCAGCCCCAATCAGTTTTGGACCACCCTTGGTCTCGGTGGCTGTCGGAAAACAGCCCCTGGGCTTTGCCTGGACAACATTGGGCTCCAGGTCAGCCTTCTCATGGGGGATCTGGGCAAGCAGGGGCTTTGTCAGCTTGGAGTCATGGCTGCATCTCCATTGCTTAGAAAGAGCTGTCTAGGACCTAGAAGGGCCCTAATGTTTGGTGAATGCATGAAAAGCTGCCATTGTTGCATACCACGTGGCCTAGGCGGCGTGCGTCTGGTTGCACCCCGAGTCGGTGCTCGTTATTGGCATCTCAGAGAGGGGCGACCACGGGCTTGCAAGGGGTTGTAGTGCTGTGCTCATGGTCATGGAGCTGGGAAGTGAAGTGGGAGGTTCAGGACTCAACCCAGGTGGAACGCTAGGCCCAGTGCCTGGAGCCAGGCTCACCTGAGAAGCGGGGGGCGGGTGTCACCCCAGAAGAGCCGGGACATCAATCCCAAGCCCTGTCACCGGCGTGCTGAGGGAGATCACCGTCCCAGTGTACGGAGGACATGCCAACCCACGACCCGCCACGTCACTCTGAATTTATTACCAATCACCACTGAAACATAAACTTGATGAGGACGCTGCTTGTACCCCGGGGCCTTGGAACCTGCCCGGCGCGCAGTCCTTTCTGAACGAACGCGGTCTCGCCAGCTTCCACTTGGGGTCTGAGCCCCCAGAGAACTAAATTCCTGCGGAGCTCTTCCCGTCCCCCCCGTTATGGGTAACCTGGTTAATCGAGCGTCGCGCGCTGGCTGCTCGGCGCTCGTCTGGCCGCGCCTGCCCACGTGCTGGTTTCCGGCGAGCGCAGCGGAAGGGGAAAGGGTCGCGCCGGCCGGGGGCAGGGTATATGTCTGTGGCTGCCGGTGCCGGCGAGGGACGCTGCACCCCGCTCTCTTCCCCGCGAGTAGGACCCCGGAGCGAGCCCCGCCCGACCGCCGAGCCTCCAGCCATGGCTTCTCTGCTTGCGAAGGACGCCTACCTCCAGAGTCTGGCCAAGAAGATCTGCTCCCAGCCCAGCCCCGAGCCACAGAAGCGCAAGTCGGGTAAAGCGCAGCCCCCGGCCGGGACTGGGAGGGCTTCGGAAGGGGGCGCCCCTCCACCCCCCAGCGTCCCCACTCCCCTCCGCGGCGGAGGTCGGTGTGTGCCCCACACCGCACCTGAGTAGCCTGCAGGTGGAGTAGGCACGTATATGCGTGAAACAAGCCTGTGAAATAGTAGAGGGAAGTGTTGTAAGGGATGCTTAAGGCAGCGCCATTTCCCTTGTTGGTTGGGGGCATCCGTCTGGGAGTCTGAGGGATTCAGCTGTGCGCCCTCCGGGCTGGAAGCTCGGCCGGGGTTTGGAGGAGGTGACCCCGTGGAATGGTTGGTCTGCCGTTGGGTATCGTGAACAGGCTTAGCCAGCCCTCCACGCCGGGTGGGAAGACAGGTATGAGTGATGATGAAAAAAGTACTTTTTCAGCCCAGTACTATGGGCCTGGTGGTGGTGTGGGGAGAAGGAAGGAAGAAGATGGGTCCTGCTAATGGGAGTTTACACGGCAGTGGCGACAAGGGCCCCCTCAGGAGGCAGGTACACAAATAGGTGAAACCGACAGTAATTGGCTTGCCCTGGCGCAGAGGAGGGGAGAGTGGGCACGTCTGCCGTGGACCTACCAGAGGGAAAACGACCTTTTCTTTTGATACAAGGAAAATGTGTTCATCGTAGAAAAATGAAGTTAAGTGAATTTTTTCACCACTCAGTTACTAGTTAGACCTGTGTCTTTCTAAAAGTTTTTCTGAGTGTTTCTCACTGAAACAATTTGGCTCCTACTTTGTGTACTCAGCTCTCCTTTTCCTTTTAGAATGTAAACGTTTTGTGCCCTCCCCAACACACACACGTGTGGGATCTTAGGTCCCCGACCACGGATTGAACCCAGGCCCTTGGCAGTGAGAGCGCAGAGTTCTTAACCACCGGACTGCCAGGGAATTCTCTCCCAGTCTGTTACAGTGCAAGCCTGTGCCATTGTTTTTTGTTGGGTACATCATAGTTTGTTTTGTGGCGGTGCCATCACTGTCGTTGTAGATGGATATCTAGGTTTACCTAGTTTTTCGCTCAAAAAAGGACGTAACGGTGAACACCCCGAGGCCACATCTTTCTGCATACCCAGAATGGGTTCTCACAAGCAGACTGCTGGGGCAGCGTGTGGGTGCTTTTCAGGGTTTTGATGAGTGTGGCTGGTCTGCTTTCTAGGAAGTTTGTGGTTCTGAGCTCAACGGATGAGGGTCTCCATATCCCCCATCCTGATCGGCTTTTGGCATTCTTCTAGGACCGAAGCCTCTGCAAGACCTTCCTATCTGTTGAATGGGTCACAGGGATTGGGGTGGCAGCCCTTTCTCATTTTGTGTTTCAGCTGCCAAAACTCAAGTCTCAGAAGCTGCTAGGCCCCCCAAAAAGAAGAGGAAGAGAGCACAGAAGAAATCCCGGGAGCGGGAGGAGAAGGCTGTAGAACCCAAGGCCCAGGCCCCTGCGGAGAAGTCTCAAGCCAGGACGCCAGTGGCAGCCAAGGAGAAGGAGGATGAGGCCCCCAGCTCGACGGGGGCCCCTGCGGGTGAGGGGGGTGGGCAGGGTCGACTGGGATCTGGGACAGATACAAAAGTGGGCCTCTCTGGTCATAACGGCACGATCAGATCGTGTGAGACTTCCCGAAGAGCGCGTTTTCAGAGGACAGATCACGGGGCCCCTGTGGGTGGATGGGAATCTCAGGAAGTGCACAGTAGTTCCAGGCCGCGTAGTAACTGGGATGGCGAGGGGCAAGGCCATGTCCCACTGAGGTCCTGCAGCAGCTTGGCTTGTAGAACTTTACTGCCCTCACGTCTCTGAAGTGGTGTGAGAGCTGCCTCTGGGTCTGGGGGGCGCTGCAGAAGGTGGAAGAAGTGGGAGATGGGTTTGGGCCACACTTCGTGAGGATGTCCTGTCCTGGAGGCCAGTCCAGCTTGAAGAGGTAGGGTAGAATTTACTGGAACTGACCTGCAGATCCACGAGTGGTCACTGGAGGGGGGCAGTGTATGGAGACTCAGGCTTCGAAGCTGGGCCCTTGGGGAGGGCTCAGGAAGGTCGGGGGGTAGGGGAGTCTCCTTTTGGTCCTCTGACTGCTTCTTTGCAGATGGCCTGGCCGGTGAGCCTGGCTCTTTATTTGCCTTGGACGTTCTGCGGCAGCGCCTGCATGAGAAGATCCGGGAGGCGCGGGGCCAGGTAGGTGGAGGAGACCTCTGGGTCCTGTGGTGCTTTCCGCACCCTGCCTGGAGAGAAGACGCCCAGGTGCTTGCTGAGGTCAGCCCCAGCTCTGCCAGCTATTATGGGGCTGACGGGGCAGGCGTGGGGGGGCTCAGCCCCTGTTCCCGCCCCTGCAGCGGGTGCCGCCAGGGCCTCGGCAGCTCTGTCCTGCAGGAGGTCAGGTGTAGTTCTTGTCATCTTGGGGAGCTCGGTCCCCAGGGTCCCCCTCCTGCTGGCCATGCTGAGCTTCTGGCTCTTCTGTCCTGCGGCCTTGGAGAGAGGCTCAGCCTCTTCCTTCAGGGAAAGCTGCCTTTGCTAACACACCCACACTGGGCGGCAATTCCTGCACGTTTGTCTGTCTAAATGCACGACGGCCCTGTGAGGTAAGCCAGGGCCTGAGATGAGGTGACAGGCATGGGACGGATGCTCCAGGACCTCAACCACCCCCCGCCCCCCGTTTTCCTGGGGCCCTCCCCCAAGCCTCCTGCTGTGTGGGGACAGTCCCCTGGCTTCTGTCCGCACTGTCCCGGGACGGGCCCGAGGGCCCTGCCTTCCTGCAGTGGTCCAGGGCACTGTTGTCTGCCCCGCAGGGGTCAGAATCGTGCGGTGTTCTGACCCAATGCCAAGATCTGGGTGGCGGCCTTGGCTAAGCCCCCTGTCCTTGTCTCTGAAATGATGGAGGGCCACATGTCCCTTATTGGGTCACCGGGGAGACTTAGAGGCAGCATGTTTGGGAAGTGCCCCGGTATGGTAGGTGCCTGGGATCCGGAAGGCACGGTTCTCGTGGGGTCCCCTTGGCCTTGTTTTGGGTGCACTTTGGGTGCCAGGTCACCTCCGGGTGGAACGCTGCACGTGGCGGCCCATTTTCCTGCCCCGATTCCATGTGCCAGGCTGGGGGCCCCGCGGTTGGGAGAACCTGATGAGTGAGCACCTTCTTGCGCCGCAGGGCAGCGCCAAGGAGTTGTCTCCAGCTGCTTTGGAGAAAAGACGCCGGAGGAAGCAGGAGCGCGACCGGAAGAAGAGGAAGCGGAGGGAACTGAGAGCAAAGGAGAAGGCGGCCGAGGCCCTGGAGGGGGTGGAGGCCGCCGAGCCGCCGCCCGAGGCGCCCCACGAGGAGGCGCAGGCCCAGGCGGGGCTGCTCTTCAACAAGGTGAGCGCTGCGCGGCCGTCGGGCGGGTGGAGGTGGGCGCGGTGCGCGGGCCCCAGGCGGGCGGGAAGCGGCGCGCAGCTCACATCGCCCTCTTCCCCCGAGGTGGAGGTGAGCGAGGAGGAGCCGGGCAGCAAGGCCCAGCGTAGGAAGGAGAAGAGGCAGAAGCTGAAGGGGAACCTGACGCCGCTGACGGGCAGGAACTACCGGCAGCTGCTGGAGCGCCTGCAGGCGCGGCGGGCCCGGCTGGAGGAGCTGGGGGACCAGGACG
>NW_020175018.1:18513607-18538318 GCF_003031525.2 Neophocaena asiaeorientalis asiaeorientalis
GCAGCGGCAGCGCGCGTGGGAGAAGCGCACGGCGCACGTGCTGGGGAAGATGCAGCAGCGGCAGGACAGGCGGCGGCAGAACCTGCGCAAGAAGAAGGCGGCCAGGGCCGAGCGGCGCCTGGAGAAGGCTCGCAAGAAGGGCCGCATCCTGCCCCAGGACCTGGAGCGGGCCGGCCTGGTCTGAGGGCCCGGATGCCCGGCGCCGACCTGGGTGGCCGCAGGCTCCGGGTCCCAGCGGAGAGCGGACGCCGCCGCGTGCTTGAGAGCCTTTGGATCCAGGGGAGGGATGACCCAAATCCAGGCTCTAGGCTCCTCTTGTGAGGCCGGAACGCTCCCTGAAAGTTGCGGGGTGGGGGGCGAGGGAGCAGTGAGGAGGGAGGGGGCGTCTTGAGGGGGGGCTTCCCTGGCGCCCTCTTCCTCCCCCATGTTCACAGGAGCGGGAACTGCTGTGTCTGCCCCAAACTCACTTGGAAAGGGACAAAAACCAGCCAGCTCCTGTAGCCTGCGTTGGAGTGGAGTTGACGGGCTCGGTAACTGGGAGACGGCGGGGCCGTCCTCAGGCTGCCTGGAATTGAGTTATTCGAAGTTAATTTCTAAGGTGGGTGAAACCTAGAATTTAAGGTAGACATGCACATTAAAAATCCTAAGGTAACCAGTAAAAGGTAGAAACTGAACTAGCAGGAAGCACAGCGGAGTGGGGTGGACAGTTATCGATCTGGGGGGAGGCAGGAGAGAAAGAGTAAAACTTAGAACCGAGCGAGGCCAATGGAGGGTGCACAGTCAGAGGCACAGTTAAGTCCAAGCCCGCAGGCAGCCGGGATGAATGCACGGGACAAAACTCAATGAATCTTATGGCATGTGGATTATATTTCAGTAAAACTGTTAATAAAATTCTTTTGACTAAACTCCAGTTAAGAAACAGATGGGGCCTTCCCTGGTGGCGCAGTGGTCGAGAGTCCGCCTGCCGATGCAGGGGACACGGGTTCGTGCCCCGGTCCGGGAAGATCCCATATGCCGCGGAGCGGCTGGGCCCGTGAGCCATGGCCGCTGAGCCTGCGCGTCCAGAGCCTGTGCTCCGCAGCGGGAGAGGCCACAGCAGTGAGAGGCCTGCGTAATGCCAAAAAAAAAAAGAGATGGCAACCAAAAGGAAGCTGGTGTGGCTGTATTATAAGATGAAGATTTGAAGGTAAAAGGCATTAGAGAGAAAAGAAAGTCGCCACGTAATGAAAGGGGTGCAGGTCACCTGGAAGGTAGAACAGTCCTGCACCAGGAACAGCTTCAAATCTGTCTAGCAGAAACTGACCCGCTACAAGGAGAAATCAATTCACAAACCAAAGTGGGAGATTTTTAACATCTCCGTTAGGAATTGATACACCAAGCAGACAAAATCAGATGCATAGGGAAGGTTTCAGCGAGAGCGTTTGTAAGCTTGATCTGATGGACACAGAATAGTGCCTCTAAAAACAGTGTGTACCGGGACTTCCCTGGTAGTCCGGTGGTTAGGACTCTGCTTCCAATGCAGGGGGTGCGGGTTTGATCCCTGGTCAGGGAACTAAGATCCCACATGCCTCGGGATGCAGCAAAAATTTAAAAACAAAACAAAACAGTGTGTACCTCAAGCACACGTGGAACAGTGGTGAAAACTGACCACCTCCTAGTCCATAAAGCAAGTCATATTTCAAAGCGTCGGCATCGTATCTGGCCGTAGAACAATTTAAAAACTTCAGAGGTAATTGTTAAAGTTTCCTGTTTGGAAGTTTAAAAACACACTTCTGAATTACCTGTGATTCAAAGAGTAATCCCTAGTGGATGTTAGAGAAAGTTTAGGACTGAAAGGTAATGAAAGTGCTGTGCATTAAATCTGTGGGCCACAGCGAAGGCAGTGCCAAAAGCACTTGGTAGCCTTAAAAGTGTGCTTACGTGTACCTGTTCTTGGTTATACATCTTAAGAAGTGATTGCATCATGCAGCACAATTTCCTGCCATCTCGCTTGACCTGGCACCTCATTCCAGGATCCTGTTGTCCCACTCTCTGCACCCAGCAGGTACTCCCGAATTATTGTCCGTATGTTGCAGTCAGAGTTGGGAGAGTATAAACCCCCTGTGGAAATCGCGGGAGCATCTCGAAAGGCCTGGTGGATGTATCATTGGGTGCTCCCCGTGCAGCCTGGAAGTCCAGGAAGCTCGCCCCTCCGACCTGGAGTGCTGCTGTGTCCCCAGCTTCATGTAGCTGGTGTGCGGGGTGAGCAGGTGATGCATTTTGGTGGCAGGTGGCATCAGGAGCACCCCATTTCTAGAAGCAGCACCGGACAGTAGGAGATACAGCGCAGAAAGGCTGAGGAAATACAGAGAATTCTTCACCTGCTGGGAGACAGAGCCTGTATCCAAGTCGAAACACTGAAAATGCTCCAGCCTCCCTGGGCTTGGCCACTCGTGTCCCTCCCTGGCCAGGGCTGGGAGCCGATGACGCACAGAAGCAAGGACATGCTGCACGTGACTTTGGTGGCGACCGAAGCGTCTCACGGCCAGGGGCAATAGTGGACGATGGAATATGGACAACAGGGAAGAAGAGGTTAAGAACGTTACAGAATGAGTCTAGGAGGCCCGATGCACACCGCTTGGGCGTCGTGTGCCTCAAGCACAGAAGATGAAGTGCAGAGTCTTGGGAGAAAACTTCCAAGGGCCTAGTGTCAAATATTTTCAGAACCAAATGGCAAGTCTCCAAGTCAGAAGGTCCCCCTCCTGTTGCATAGTGAATCAGATGGAAATAGCTGTAACCAGTACACGTGCTCAGGAACCGTGGTTCACCAGGAACTGGGGTTCCAACAGTCTTGCAAGGCCAGGGTAGTTTTGTGCCACTGGCCCCTTTGCGTGAGGCTGGGAAGTAGGCTCCCAGTCAACCTTTCCTTCTACTTAGGGGCTCCAGAAGTTGAACTAACACATGGTTAGAAATTCAGTGAGGGGCTACATGCAACTGAGTAGCTCAAGTGAAGCTTCTGTTCACCAGACCTGCGTCGGGGTGCAGAGGGCAGAGAGAGAGCTGTCTCCAGACCCACCGTGGGTTGGCGCACCCAGTCCATTGCACTAGCCTGACAACTGTGGGAACGTCACGTGCATGGCCTGTGGAAGTAAGGTGTTCCCTGCCACCCTCAGGTCCCAGGATCTGCTGGCCCAAGAGCATGGTTCTACCCCTGCATCTCCTGTGGCATTCCATCCAGCCTTCAGGGAAGGGCCACCGTGGTGCTTCTCTACTCTGTTCACAGTGCTTTTCTAGTACCTCCTCAACGGATGAGTCTTCTGTGCCCTCCCCAGACCACCTGTGGGGTGGATGAGCAGGTAACATTGTTAAGACCTTCCAACAAGCCTGCCTCGCTCCTGGTAGAGAGTAGCCTAGAAGAAAGAGTTCTTACCTCTGTGTCATTCCAAGGGATTTCTGGAAGGTTCACTTATCTCAGCATGGGCCACTGTGGGTTCCAGGTTTTGGTCAAGCAACAAAGGAAATGATCGGATCCTTTCCAGTTCCCTAGCTAGCCCGCTCTGAGTCCTGCTTATGGGTGGAGCGCCCTCTGAAACTGCACCCCGCCTTTCTTGGCCAAGCACTTCTAGAATCAGCTCCCACATACTTCCCTGATTTTTTTTCCAATGTGAAGCAGCAGATACCTGTTCAAAGCTGCTTCTGAATTGGACTTTGTAACTGGCCACTTTGGGCCTGCTGAGATCCGACCGTACTTAGCAGTCCAGAGACAAGGTGAGATGGGAGTGAGTTTGAGGAGACTGGCTTCTCCTTGGAGGTAACTTCCTCAGATAAGAGTTCAAGCAAGGCACAGCCTTATCAGCCAAGGGAGGAGGGACTGATTTCTCAAAGTGAGCCTTGGTGAGGTTGGGTATTCAGGGTACCTGAGGCATCCAACGTTGCCCCAAATATCCCCATTTCAATTCTGAGGGCTGATCAGTACTCCAGCTTTTCCATGAGAGATCCGGTAAGGTTGTGAATTCGCCTGTTGGTAGGATTTGCTGATGGGCTAGCTAAAACTTGGGTGTTCAGGTAACTCAATCTTGCAGCTGAAAACCATATGAGAGGTTTTTCTACAGAGTAATAGGAAGTCCCTGATTCTCAGTCCATGTCTTAAGCTAAAAATTGAGGACTTTGAGCCTATCCCTGTCTTTCTGTTGACTACCCAGCACTGTTAAAGGAGCCGCCCCACCCTGCAGTCCTGGAGTTTCTCAAGCCTTTCTCATTTCTCAAGGTGGTGTTCAGCTAGTCTCTCAAAGTCTCGCCTTCAAAAGATACTTGTCTCAGGTGACTACATCTCCAGATAAGTTGTTTTGCAGCTGTGTGCCAATATATCCAGGGTCCCATCCCCTGGTACTAACCAAATTTCTACTACCGTCAGCTAAACTCCAGCCAGATAACAAATCCCAGATTTTCCCTAAGTCACTCATGAGAGGTCATGTTATGTTGCATTAAGAAAAGTACTTTTTAACAAATAAGACCAGTAGCTTAAAGCCAGACTGATCACTGGTTATGTCTTAGCAACTAGGAATAGAGAAAAACTTCCTCAACTGGATAAATAACATTTACCCCAAAACGTACAGATACCATCATACTTAACAGCGAAAAACTCAGAAGTTTTCCTGCTAAGATCAGGAACAAGGCAAGAATGTCCTCATCACTGCTTTTCAGTGTCATAATAGAGAAGTCCTAGCACATGCGACAGGACAAGAAAAAGAAAATACATGCAGATTGGGAAGGAAGAAATCAAACCGTCTTTGCAAATGACATGATCGTCTATGTAAACGTCCAGAAGAATTGACAGAAAAACCTGAAACAAATGATTGTATCAAGGTTGCAGGATACAACATAAATATTGTAAAAAACCAAATTGCTTTCTTATCTAACAAGTGTTCCTATGAACAAGTGGACTTTGAAATTAAAAATACATTACCATTGGGACTTCCCTGGCTGTCCAGTGGTTAAGACTGTGCTTCCACGGCAGGGAGCATGGTTTCGATCCCTGGTTGGGGAACTAAGATTCCCACATGCCACACGGCCAGCAAAGCAAAACAAACAAAAAAATACATTGCCATTTACACTATGTGAAAACAGTTTCCCAGTGCATGTAAAAGTTATGTTTACACCATACCGTAGCCAATTATTAAATATGCAGTATCATTATGTCTAAAAAAATGTACAGCCTTAATTTAAAAATATTGCTAAAAAATGCTAACCATCATCTGAGCCTTCAGCGAGTTGTAGTAAAATCAAAGATCACTGATCACAAACCATAACAAATGTGACAGTGAACGTTTTTTAAATGTTGTGAGAATTACCAAAATGTGACACAGAGACGTGAAATAAGCAAATGCTGTTGGAGAAATGGTGCCAATAGACGTGCTTGACGCAGGGTTGCCACCAACCTTCAATTTGTAAAAAATGCAGTATCTATGAAGTTCAATAAAGGGAAGTGCAGAAAGAGGAGGTGTGCCTGTAAAGGGAAACCTCACAAACATGGAGTTGGGAGGCCAGAATAGGGAGCTGTCATGCACGTATCACTCAACATCAATACAGATGCCAACAGGAAGAGATGTACCTTGCATCTCGGGCAGGAAGTGACACCACTACTGCCGGCAGGGGGAAGAGAGAATTTCTCCTTGCCTGGCAATAGCTCAGTGTCAGACTGTCACAACTCAGCTACTGAAAGGCCACTATACTTCAAACCCCAGTTTACTCCATTGGACTTTTTATTTATAGTAGCCCTTTCCAACGTGCCCTTCTGCTCTATAAAATTTCTCCTCCTTTGCTTTACCAGACTTGCATGTGCTTCACCATAGTTACATGTCCTGAATTACAATTCTTTGCTGCTCCTGAATAAGCCCTTTTTGTTGGTAAAATAACTGGCTGTCTTATTCCTTTAGGTGAGCAGTTAGCACCCCCGAAATGAAGTAATTAGGTATAAGTCTAACAAACTATATATTTGATCTATATATCAAAAAACTGATGAAAGTTACCGAAGAAGAACTAAATAAATAGAGATTCTGTGTTCATGGATCAGAAGACTCAGTGTTGTCAAGATGTCAATTCTTCCCAACTTGATCTACAGATTCAGTGCATTCCCAGCAAGTTAGTTTTTGGACATTGACAGACTGATTCTGAAGTTTATGTGGAGAGGCAAAAGACCCAGAATAGCCACTCAATATTAAAAGAGAAGGACACAGTTGGAGGACTGACACCACCCAACTTCAAGACTATAGTAAGGCTGCAGTAATCAAGACAGCATGGTATTGGTGAAAGAATAGACAGATAGATCAATATAATAGAGGGCAAAGAAATACAGCCGCAAAAATATAGTCGACTAATCTTTGAAAAAGGAGCAAAAGAAATACAATGGAAGAAAGATAGTCTTTTCAGCAAATGGTGTAGGAAAAACTGGACATCCACTTGCAAAAAAAGAACCTAGATGCACAGACCTTACATCTTACACAAGAATTAACTCAAAATGGATCATAGATCTAAACGTAAAATTCAAAACGATAACACTCCTAGAAAGTAACAGTAGACAAGTTAAATGATCTTGGGTATGGTGATGACTTTTTAGGTACAACATCAAAGACATGATACATGAAAGAAGTAATTGATAAGCTAGACTTCATTAAAAATTTCTGCTCTGTGGAAGCCACAGACTGGGAGAAAATATTTGCAAAAGATACATCTGATAAAGGACCGTTATCCAGAATACACAAAGAACAAAACAAAACAAAATCCTCTTAAAACTCGGCAATCGGGCTTCCCTGGTGGCGCAGTGGTTGAGAGTCCGCCTGCCGATGCAGGGGGCGCAGGTTCGTGCCCTGGTTCGGGAGGATCCCGCATGCCGCGGAGTGGCTGGGCCCGTGAGCCATGGCCGCTGAGTCTGCGCGTCCGGAGCCTGTGCTCCGCAACGGGAGAGGCCACAACAGTGACAGGCCCGTGTACCGCAAAAAAAACCCAAAAAACTCGGCAATCACAAAATGAGCAACCTGATTCAAAATGGGCAAAAGACATAACGGACAGCTCACCAGAGAAGAGATTCAGATGGCAGATAAGCATATGAAAAGATGCTCAACATCGTACGTCGTTAGGGAAATGCAAATTAAAAACAACGACTAGATATCACTAACACACCTATTAGAATGACCAAAATGCAGAACGCTGACGACACCAAATGCTGTGAGGCTGTGGAGCAGCGGGAACTCTCACTCATCGCCGGTGGGAACGCACAACGGCGCAGCCACGTTGGAAGACAGTGTGGCAGTTTTTTACAAAACAAAACAGACTCTTCCCATATGACCCAGCAGTCATACTCCTTAGGATTCACCCAGATGAAGTGAAAATTTATATCCATACAAAATCCTACGCAGGGATGTTTATAACAGCTTCATTTATAATTGCCAGAACTTAGCAACTAAGATGACCTTCAGTAGGTGAACGGATAAATAGCTGTTGGTTCATTCACACAGTGGAATATTATTCAGCCCTGAAAGGAAGTGAGCTATCAAGTTAAGAAAAAGACAGGGGGGAACCCTAAGTACATAACAGTAAGGGAAAGAAGCCAGTCTGAAAAGGCTACAGACTGAACGATTCCAGCTATTTATGACATTCTGGAAAAGGCAAAACTATGCAGACAGTAGAAAGATCAGTGGTTGCCAGGGGTTAAGGGGAGATGGAGGGGTGAACAGGCAGAGCACAGAGGATGTTTAGGGCAGTGAAACAATTCTGTATGATGCTGTGATGGTGGATACGTGTCATTATACATTTGTCAAAGCCCATAGAAGGCACAGCACCGAGAGTGAGTCCTGATGTAAACTGTGGGCTTTGGGTGATAATGATGTGTCCGTGTAGGTTCATTGATCATATTCTATGGTTCAGGATGCCAGTAGTGGGCGAGGTTTTGTGTGTGGAGTCAAGAGCTTCTATGGGAACTCTTTGTACTTTCCACTCAGTTTTTCTATGAACCTGAAACTGCTCTTAAAAAAGAAAAGTTTAGGGCTTCCCTGGTGGCGCAGTGGTTGAGAGTCCGCCTGCCGATGCAGGGGACGCAGGTTCGTGCCCCGGTCCAGGAAGATCCCACATGCCGTGGAGCGGCTGGGCCCGTGAGCCATGGCTGCTGAGCCTGCGCATCCAGAGCCTGTGCTCCGCAATGGGAGAGGCTGCAACAATGAGAGGCCCGCGTACGGCAAAGAAAAACAAAAACAAAACAACAACAACAAAAAAGTAAAGTTTATTAGTTGAAAAAACAGGTTGATCATTGGAACTGAATGCTTTTCTCTGGAAGTGTCATGTGTCACTTCTGGTCTCATTTCACTGCCCAAAACAAGTCACATGGCTGCCCCTCACTTCCGGCAGGCACCGAAATGCAATTCTACCCAGTGCCTGGAAAGAGAGAGCCAGGATGTTCGTAAGAGCCCCAGAGCCTCCTGAGCAAATGTTGCCTGCCACAACTCTTGGTACAAATTTCTGTACCAATCAGAGCTCTTAGCTGCAATCAACTCTGATGGTTTCAGCAGAAGGGGGATTTATTGAAAAGTCATTAGGGCACATCCAACTTGAAGATGTCAGTCTAAAGTTGGCATTTCCTCTGTTCTTTCAGAAAATACCAAAAGCCAGATAGGGGGAAAAAAAAAAACAGAAAGAGAACAAATTCTTAGAGGTATCTAAAGAGGCATTTAGTATCCTGGACCATACAATAGGTGGACAGGGTGTGAAAAATAGTAGAGATGGATCAGGGGAGCAAAATGAAGTGAGGAGGGGATGTACTTGGCTCCAGGTCTCTGGAAACATTGGTGAGTCCCCTTCTCCAAGGTGCAAACACAAAACCCTGCTCTAGCAATGAGGATGTGATGGGTGATATGGTAGTCGGAGCCTGTGTGGAGGTTTGCTTCCGAGAAGCAGAGGGTGGGATGCTGGGTGAAGACGCACAAAGATAAGGTATATTTGCAGGACTGTGTGTTGGGGGCTGGGATTAGAGAGATATTGCGCTGGGAACCATCCTACAGCTTCCTTTTCTCTCTGACTCAGGGGTGTAAAGGCTGAAGGAATTTATACATTAGGAAAACCCTTGTTACCCTTGATTATGATTCTCGTTCCTTCCCACAATGACACTTGCGCAAATATCTATGCCAGGAAATACCTTATTTATGGATGAGTTTCAAAATGGGAATTAGCATAGGACCAATGTAACGATACTACAAGGTTAAAAAGGGGGAAAGAACAGGTGAAACTCATGGCAGATGAAGAACCCACGCCAAAAAACTTATGCCATAGAACAGATGAAATTGTTTTCAAATATTTCTCCATGAATTAATTTTTAAAAATGAAGCAATCTCCTTGGTAAAACAAAACACAAAGCAGAAAAACTGAAGGTTAAACTCAAAGAGTGGGAAAAAAGAAATCATCACAGAAATTAAATAAAATTAGAAGTAGCATGTGAAAAGAATAAGCACTCCTAAAAACACGCCAAGGGACACAGAAAAAAAGCCATGATTTTATAGGGGGTCCCAGAAGAAGACGGGAGAAAGGGGCTGAGAATATATTTGAAGACATAATAGCTGAAAATTTCCCTCACCTGGGAAAGGAAACAGGCATCCAGGTCCAAGAAGCACAGAGGGTCTCAGATGGGATCGACCCAAAGAGGGTCACACCAAGACACATTGTAATTAAAATGGCAAAAATTAAAGAGAATATTCAAAGCAGCAACGGAAAAGCAACAAGTTACCTACAAGGTAACTCCCATTAGGCTAACAGCTGACTTTTCAGCAGAAACTCTGCAGGCAGGAAGGGAGTGGCAGGATATATTTAAAGCGATGAAAGGGAAAAACCTACAGCCAAGAATATTCTGCTTGGCAAGGCTTTCATTCAGATTTCATGGAGAGATCGAAGGCTTTACAGACAAACAGAAGCTAAGAGTTTAGCACCACCCAACCAGCTTTACAAGCAGAAAGTAACACACCATTGTTAAACAATTATACTCCAATAAGGATGTTAAAAAAAAAAGTGTTAAAGGAACTTCTCTAAGCGAAGAAGGGGCCACAACTAGAGCTCATTGGTAAAGGCAAACATACATTAAAGGTAGTAAAGCAACCATATACAAAGCTAGTAGGAAGTAGTAAAATCATCTATATCCAAAATAAGTAGTTGAGGGATACAAAAAACAAAAAGATGTAAAATATAAAGTCAAAAACCAAATGCTGGGGGGTGGGTGTAGTAAAAAGGCAGGGCTACGCCTAGAGCCCGTGCTCGGCAACAAGAGAAGCCGCCGCAATGAGAAGCCCGCACAGGGCAACAAAGAGTAGCCCCCGCTCGCCACAACTAGAGAAAGTCCGCGCGCAGCAACGAAGACCCAACACAGACAAAAATAAATAAATAAAATTTATTATTGTTTTTTAAATGCAGGGCTGTTGTAAAAATGCATTTGAACTTAAGAGATCAGCAACTTCAAATGATCGTATATGTATGTATAGATATGGGAGGAATGTAGTAAATAGCTATGGAATGTCTTTGTATGGTGACACACGGACAGTGTTGGAGGTCAATTATACTTCAAAAACAAACAAGCTCATAGAAAAAGAGATCAGATTTGAGGTTACCAGAGGCAGGGGGTGGGGCAAGGGAGAACTGGATGAAGGTGGTCAAAAGGTACAAACTTCCAGTTATAAGATAAATAAATACTAGGGATGTAATGTACAGTTCTCATCACAAGGAAAATATTTTTTCTACTTCTTTAATTTTGTGTCTCTATGAGATGACAGCTGTTCACCAGACTCATTGTGATAATCACTTCATGATGTATGTAAGTCAAATCATTATGTTGTACAAGTTCTAGAAAAATCAGGAACAACATGGAAGTGGTCTCTAGGGGTGGGGCTTGGGGATCAAGAAGGTTTGGAGCAGAATCGATTCCTTCTTATTAACATTGTGAACCTGCTACAAGCACTTCCCTTATTTAAAAAAAATCAAACAGATAACTGGGTGCAGGGGGGGACTGCAGGCATACGGGCTGTCCGGGAGCTTGGCCGCGCAGGCAAGAGGGAGGGCAGCAGGAGAGGAGGCCTGGAGTCACCGGCGGGAGGGGAGGCGCCAGGCGGCTTGTGGAGCGGGCACGGCGGGGAGTCGAGGAGAGCCCGGGGTGCACCAGGAAAGGGACTCATCCTGGGCACCAAAGGAGTGACACAGATGACGGAACTGGGGGAGGAAGAGCCGGGACAGGGGCGGGGCTGTGACCAGGCCTTGAGGCTCCCTTGAGGATGGACGCCTGCGCTGGTGCTGAAGCCACGTGACCTGTCCGGCTGGGTGTTTCTCAGGGTGGGGACAGAGAATGTGGACATCCGGGGAGGGGCAGCCAGCTAATTGGGGGGCGGGGGAGGGGATCAAGGACACCGAGCTGGATGGCGGCTGCAGTGCTGGGGACAGAGGGCAGGAGGGGGACCTTGTCCTCCGTTCGTCACCGGGTCTCTCCGATGCCTCCAACGGGGCCTGCCACGCACAGGCCCCCAGCCAGAGCCACTGAGTAAACGAAACTTTATGCGACAGGTTTTGTTGGGGACACGATGGCAGAATACCTCATCCCCGCCCGCGGGCCTCGCATTCTATAGGGGATGCGAAGCACCGTTGAGCGGTGTGGTCCGGGCTTCTGTGGGGCAGTGCCCAGTGCACGCAGGCCAGGGGTGGCAGGAAGACCCCCAGGGGAGTGGTGCCTGGAAAACCAGCTGGAGGTGAGGGGCATGGAGGCAGATGCGGTGGTGGGAGAGAGATGAAGGCGTTCTGGGGGCCACAGGGAGTTTGCTTTGGTGGGCCTCGCAGCCGCAGGGGAGGGAAGGTCGGCGGAGTGGGAGGGTCTTGCCGGGGGACTCTGTCTGAGGACCATGTGTGTTCAAAGGGCTCTCCCTCCTAAAGTGACCTGGCGGCGCAGGTGCTGGTTGGCTGAGGGGGGCAGGGAGGGGCGAACGCTTGTTACTCAGCTGAGGAGGGAATGGTCCTGCGTGTCTGGGATCAAGCGTTAGCCAGGGCCCAAAGTCCTCTGTCATGTTTGCAAATGTCTGATAAATCAGGAGATAAGGGTGGGCGGGACATGGGCTGAGGAAGACTGGACTGACTAGAACAGCACCGGGCAAGGGTATGGCCAGGACATCGGGGAGCACAGACACAGAGCCGCTGGGGCAGGGGCCCTGCAGGCCGGGGGCAGAGGCAGGGAAGGCCGGAGGGGTACCGTCTTTTCCCCTTTGGTAAGGCAGTGGTGGAAGAAAGTTTGAGGAAAGAACTAGAGCTGTAACATGGTCGTAACCTAGCTGGATGGGCTCCTTGCCAGCTGGGCTTGGGCAACGTCATATATATTCTTCCTTAATGAACGTTGGATCAGGCTCTGCCCCACCTGTGTGCCTAGCATCTGGAACCTAGGGGCCAGTTTGAGGCGTTACCATGAGTGTGCTCCATTCTTTCCTCTCCTGGTCACATGGTGGCCACCTGGTGCTCCTTGTCCCTGACCTCAGGCCGGGCCTCCGGGGGTCCCCGCTCTGTTCCCCAGGCCTTGATCTCAGTGTCCAGCCCCACAGGTACTCATGCAGGTGCCCCCAGCAGATGGCCGGCCACCCCAGGCTTGCGGTGCGCTGGAGACCCTCCCTCTGTCTCATCCCCAGACCCATCAAAGCCCAGGCTTCCCCTGGCAAGAAGAACCCAGTCTCAGGAACTGGGAGACATGGTTGCTCGACAAGAAAATATCCTTTACTTGTTCATCCTGAGCCAGTGGTAGAAAATACAACACAGCTGATTTTTAAAACATAGTAAGAGGAAATTCACGTAACGCAAAATCAATCATTTTAAAGCATCCAATTCAGCCATCATCTGAATTTTGCTTCAGAACCTTTTCATCTCCCCCTAGAAAGGTGCAGTACCTAGTAAGCAGTTACTACCCATTCCCTCCTCCCCCTCCTGCCCCCTCACCCCACCCCACCCCAGCGCCGCCGCAACCACGATCTGTGTTCATCTCTACAGATTTCCCCGTTCTGGATACTTCATATAAGTGGAATTATGTCACAGTGGCCTTCGTGTCTCATTTCTTTCACTGATCACATTGTTTTTGAGATTCATCTGCGATGTGGCATGTATCAGTTACTTCATTCATTCTATGGCTGAATGACACTCCGTTGTATGGATAGACCACATTGTGTTCATCCACTCATCTGTTGATGGACACTGGGGCTATTTCTACCTTTCGGTTATTGTGAATAGTGCTGCTGTGTACATGTACTTGTTTTTGTATCTGTTTTCAATTCCTTTGGGTCTATACCTAGGAGTGGAATTGCTGGGTCATATGGTAATTCCATGCTTACATTTTTGGGGAACTGTCACACTGTTTTCCACAGCAAATGCACCATTTTACGTTCCCACCAACAAAGTATGAGGGTTCCAGTTTTTCCACATACTCACAACACTGGTTATTTTTCATTTTTTGGATTATAGCAATTTCAGGGGGTGTGAAGTGTTATCTCACTGTGGCTTTGATGTATGTCCTCGATGGCTAGTGGGGTTGAGCGTATTTTCATGTGCTTATTGGCTATGTGTGTATATATTTTTTTGAAGAAATGTCCATTTTGAAATTGGGTGTTGTTTGTTGAGTTCTGGGACTTCTTTATATATTCTGGACGCTGGACTCTTTTTTTTTTTTTTTGCAGTACGGGGGCCTCTCACTGCTGTGGCCTCTCCCGCCGTGGAGCACAGGCCCAGGATGAGTAGGCCCAGCGGCCATGGCCCACGGGCCCAGCTGCTCTGTGGCACGTGGGACCCTCCCGGACAGGGGCACGAACCCGCGTCCCCTGCATCGGCAGGCGGACCCCCAAACACTGCGCCACCAGGGAAGCCCTGGACGCTGGACTCCTATTAGATATGTGATTTACAAATATTTTGCCCCATTCTGTAGGTGGTCTTTTTACTCTCTTGACAGTGTCCTCTGATGCACAAAAGTTTAAAATTCAGATGAAGCCCAACTTACCTTTTTTCCTTTTGTTGCTTATGCTTTTACAGTCATATCTAAGAGTCCATCACTGAATCCAAGGTCAAAAAGCCTCTATGTTTCCCCTGAGTTTTATTTAATTAATTAATTAATTAATTTATCATCTTCGGCTGCGTTGGGTCTTCGTTGCTGCGCACGGGCTTTCTCTAGTTGCGGCGAGGGGGGGGCTACTCTTCGTCGCGGGGCGCGTGCTTCTCATTGCGGTGGCTTCTCTTGTTGCGGAGCACGGGCTCTAGGCACGTGGGCTTCAGTAGCTGTGGCTCGCGGGCTCTAGAGCGCAGGCTCAGTAGTTGTAGCGCACGGGCTTATTTGCTCCCCGGCATGTGGGATCTTCCCGCACCAGGGCTCAAACCCGCGTCCCCTGCATTGACAGGCGGATTCTTAACCACTGCGCCACCAGGGAAGCCCCTCCCCTGAGTTTTATGGTTTAAGCTCTTATATTTAGGTTCACAAAAATTAACTCAAAATGGAGTTAATTTTTTGTATATGGTGTGAAATAGGGGTGACCGTTGATTTCTCACTCAGCTTCTTAAACAATTTTTATTGAAATATAGCTGATTTACAATGTTGCGTTAATTCAGGTGTACAGCAAGGATTCAGTTATACATATACATACCTATATATGTATTTCAGATTCTTTTCCCTTATAGGTTATTACAAGATATTGAGTATATTTCCCTGTGCTATACAGTAGAACCTTGTTAGTTATCTATTTTATATATAGTAGTGTCTATATGTTAATCTCAAACTCCTCATTTTTCCCTCTGCCACCCTTTCCCCTTTGGTAACCATACATTTGTTTTCTATGTCTGTGAGTCTATTTCTGTTTTGTAAATAAGTTCATTTGTATCAGTTTGTTTTTTGTTTTTCTTTCTTTTTGCGGTACATGGGCCTCTCTCTGTTGTGGCCTCTCCCGTTGCAGAGCACAGGCTCTGGACGCGCAGGCTCAGCGGCCTTGGCTCACGGGCCCAGCTGCTCCGCGGCCTGTGGGATCTTCCCGGACCGGGGCACGAACCCGTGTCCCCTGCATCGGCAGGTGAACTCTCAACCACTGTGCCACCAGGGAAGCCCCTGTATCATTTTTTTAGATTCCACATACAAGCCAGATCATATGATGTTTGTCTTTCTCTGCCTGACTTACTTCACTTAGTATGACCATCTCTAGGTCCATCCATGTTGCTGCAAATGGCATTATTTTGGGGTTTTTTTATGGCTGAGTAACAGTTCATTCATCTTCTCCTGCTGCCATATGACCCTGACAAGGGGCTTCTGTGGACCCAGCTCTGCTCCCCCCGCTCCCAGCTTGGCACAGGCTAGGACACGCCCTTGGGATGCTTCGTGGTAGGACCCCTTCTTCCATCCCCAGTGGCTGGCACCCAGGGATGTCGGTTGGAGAGGAGAAGAGAGCATCCAGGTTGCAGGATGACGGCGTGAGCCACTGGTCGGAGCCTCTGGCTTCTCCTCGTCCAGCCTGGTCCCCTCATCCCTGTCCCTCTGCCAGTGGGGAACCTGCACAGGAAGCATGGGCTGGGGGGAGAGGGGCAGAGAGAGGGCTGCCTCCTCCCCCTGAGTTGTGCCATGTTGAAATCTCGGATGGGGTCCACGGGCCTGATGTTCCCACACCCCAGATGGGCCTCCCCTAAAGACACAGGTGACAACCTCCCAGGAGCAGAGCCTCTACTGAGAATTTCATTGACATTCCTCTTTATCCCTGTGTGTTGGAATTCTCCGGGACCAGGAACGTTCCTCCAGAGAAAATGATGAGACCCAGAGAGTGTCCAGGGCCTCTGGGCTATTTGGCCATTGGGCAGGTGATATGCCAAGTGTTGTGAGAAAAGCAGTCCCCAGGATGGAGAGATGGCCAAGGAGAGGTGGGGTGTGGAGCGAGGATGAGCTTAGCTGGAGAGGTGAGCAGGGGTCAAATCCCCGCACACACACACACACACACACACACACCTCTGGGCTTGAGGACCAGAGCAAGGGGCAGGGCTTGGCCCTGAGAGCAAGGGAAGCCACCAACCGGGCCTCTCTGTGATCTGAGGCGGGGGCGAGATGCTGCCCCCGGGGCTGTTGGGGGGCAGCTGGCTTTAGGCGTCCAGCCAACAAGTCTGGCTTTTGTAGTGGAACTCACCTGGCTGGCAGTGCTGGGTAGATTTGGACAAACAGGAAACCTGCTGAGGCTCCTCCCTGACCCCTGACTCCTCCCCGAAGAATGGACAAGTGGGGTTGGCCCTGGGAAAGGAGCTGGACTTTACTTCTCTGGTTAACCTGGCTCTGAGCCTGAGCTCTGAGCTGTGTGTAGCTTCTGGCAGGCTGACATCTGCCTGCCTTCCCCCTATCTGCCTCCAGGCTTCTGGCCTGCGGTCGGTCCCAGGAGCCATGGACCCCAGAGGTGAGTGGGGAGGGCCAAGGGCTCCAGGAATGGAGCTGTGGGCCCCGCTCTAGGCATCTGACCGTCTGGCCCAGCTTTCCCAGCTGCATTAGAGCCAGAGGTCCAGAGCCAGCCTTGGCGAGGACAGCAGGAGCAGAGAAGGTCTGGGGAGCTGCGCTTGCATGTGTTGGGGGTGGTCTTGGGTAGGGACGCTGCTGGCTTCCACGGAAGTAGGACAGATGGGACGTGGCCAGAGTGGAGGAGGGTGGAAGGCAGACCCTCGGTGGAGCTGTCCTGATTTGACATGCCAAGCTCCTGCCCGGCTCTCCTGCAGGTAGGAGCACCTCTGCCTGCCCCCTCTCCCCGGCCTGCTCTTTCCTCTACTTGTCTGGGCCCCAGAGAAGAGAGAAGGCAGTCAGTGAAGGATTTCCTCCTGCTGTAAGGACTGCCTGGTCCAAGTCCCTCCCAGGAGCTTGGACACAGCCAGTGCCTGTGTGGGAGGTAGGAACCCAGGGCACCTGGCAGGGGTTGTGGGGAGGTGGAGGTGTTGATGGAGAGAGAGGCAGGGAGGGAAGGAGGAAAGGGCCAAGGGGAGAAGAGCCTCCATACGTCCAGTCTGGGTCTTGGACGTCATGAACCCAGCCCCGATCTGACCCAGCGTCACCTTGTGAGGCTGCAGGTCGAAAGGCAGAGGGGAGGGGATGAGAGAGGGAGGACGAGGAAGGGGCAGAGCAGCACTAAGCTCCCCAGAGGGTGGTCTGTGCCTCCGGGGTTGAGGGCTGGAGGCTCTGCCTGGCAACCACTCAGGTCTTACTTGTTAGAACCCACCCAACCCCCGACCGGCCCCCGGAGTCTCTCTTCACTGGCAGTGGAGAAGGGTAGGGGAGGGACGGGGGGGCTCTGGGCTTTCCAGACACCTAGGAAGACTCCTGTGCCCCATCCGCCCAGCACCCCAAGCAGGAGGAGGTGGCCCTGGTGAGAAGCTGGGAGGGTCCCGGGAGGCCACAAACGCCGACGCGGTTCCTCACTCCTTCTGTTCCTTCCTGGCTCCAAGGACAGGGACCGGCTGGGGTGGGGGGTGCATGCCAGCACCTGCGAGGAGGCAGCGGAGAGGGATGGGACTTCTGCCGTCCTTCAGGGCGTCAGGGCTCAGCCCGGGCAGGACCCAGGCCCCCGCCTGCTAATGGGAGCCCCTGGGTGCGTGGAGGAGTGCACATCTCCGTGCAGGAGAAGACCAGAGGACACGGCCACCTCTTTTTGTGACATTTAACGCAAAAATTCTCTTTCACTGATGGGAAGCGGCCAGACTGACCTGGGTGGGGCTGGGCCTCGGGCAGGGCTCCCGGAAGAAATCGTGTTCCCAAGCAGACTGGCGTGCACCAGTATTCCTGGTTCATGTTTGTACTCGTTCCCTAAAGCCGTGTGTTCTCAGAGTGTACTCTTCATGACCAAAGCAGAGAGGCCCTTGTGAGGGTGGTGGGTGGTAGGAAGGGCTACCAGTGCCCAGAGCCAGCCAGATCCCATGGCCCTCCCTGAAACCATTTTCTACATCCTGCCCGGGTGTCACCCAGACCACCCCTGGGGCCTGGCGGTCCAGTTTCCAGTCTCTCTGGATCCTCGGACAGCAGGTGTTTTCCACGGTCTCGTCCAGCATCCTACCTCCCCCTCCTCTGTCTGGTCCATCCAGCACACCTCGCTGCTCCCTCCCTTCCTGGGCTCACTTCCTGGGCCAGAGCCACACGCCCTGCATTTGTCTGGGAGCAGAGGAGAGCTCCTCGCACTCTGCAACAGAAACTGTGAACTTCAGGTTCACCTGGACCAGCCCGCTCTGTTTCAGAGATGAGTGAGGAGTGGGGGGCTCAGAAAGTCAGCTGGGAAGTGCCAGAACCCAGACCAGTCCCCAGCCCTGAACTACCGAGCAGCTGTGCTGCACAAGGTGTGGGCTGAGAAGATTCCATTCACATCTGTGCATTGAGCTTCTACTGTGTACCAGACACCGTCTAGAGAGGGGGCAGGAGAAGTGTCAGGACACACGTCCCCGGTGCCACTGGGCAAGGTGGACACCACGCAGGATGTTGGGGGAAACTTACAAGCAGAGAAATGGTCGAGCTGGCCCATGATAGCCCAGCTCTCAGCACCCGGCAGGGTAGATCGGGGAAGGCGGGCTACGAACACCAGCCGTCCAGCATGCCGATATGCAGACAAGGGGGGTCCCCGAAGTCAGGAATCGGCTTTGCTGGACAGGGGCCGACTTCTGCCCATTCTTCCATCAGCTAGCTCAGGCCGCTGAACCCCGTCAGGGGCGGCAGGTGAGCATGGAAGCCCAACCCATTTGTCTGCTCACTTTTTTTTTTTTTTTAAGAATTATTGTGATAAAATATATAACAAGAAACTTATCATTTAAACCGTTTTTAAGTGTACATTTCAGTGGCATAAAGTACACTGTGCGACCATCACCACCATCCATCTCCAGAACTCTTTCATCTCCTCAAATGGAAACCTGAACTCCCCTCCCCCGCCGCTCCAGCCCCTGACTCCCCACCATCTACTTTCTGTCCCTGAGGATTTGACTATTCTAGGTCCCTCAGACAAGCGGAATTCTACAGGATTTGTCCTTTTGTGACTGGCTTACTTCACCTGGCATAATGTCCTTGAAGTCCATCCGTGTTGCAGCTCAGCACAAGCCTTTTTAAGGCTGACTCCTTTATCTAGCTAGCTAGCTAGCTATTTATTTATTTATTTTTGGCTGCGTTAGTCTTTGTTGCTGTGTGTGGGCTTTTCTCTAGTTGTGGCGAGCAGGGGCTAATCTTTGGGCTTCTCATTGGGTGGCTTCTCTTGTTGCAGAGCAGAGGGTCTAGGCATGTGGGCTTCAGTAGTTGTGGCGCATGGGCTCAGTAGTTGTGGCTCGAGTGCTCTAGAGTGCAGGCTCAGTAGTTGTGGCGCACGGGCTTAGTTGCTCCGCGGCATGTGGGATCTTTCCAGACCAGGGCTCCAGCCCATGTCCCCTGCATTGGCAGGCAGATTCCTAACCACTGTGCCACCAGGGAAGTCCAAGGCTGACTCCTATCCCATCGTGTGGATGCCACACATTTTCTTTATCCACCATCCATCGATGGACATTGTGTTTTTGGCTCTTGTGAATAAATACTGCTGTGAACACGGGTGTCCAAATACCTCTCTGAGTCTCTGCTTTTACCTCTTTTGGTTATACACCTGTGAGCGGAATTGCTGGATCATATGGGAATTCTATGCTTAGTTTTTTGAAGAATTGCCGTAGCTTTTTCCACACGACATGCACCAGGGATACATTTTGAAGGTGGAGCTGACACGGTGTGATAGTGAATTGGATTCAGGGTGGGAGGGAAAGGAAGTATTAAAGACGCCTTGGAGACTTTTTTTTTTTTTTTTTGGCCATGCCGCACTGCTTGCGGGATCTTAGTTCCCCAACCAGGGATCGAACCCAGGCCCCAGCAGTGAAAACACCAAGTCTTAACCACTGGACCACCAGGGAATTCCCAGCCTCAGAGCTTTTGATGCATGGTGATGCCCTATCATGAGACAGGAGGAGTGCCCCCCTTGGTGGTGTGGTGATGGGGACCTACAGTCCTGTTTGGCCATGATAATGTTGATGTGCCTTCAGTGGGGATGGCCGTGAATGGTCCAGTTTCCTAGTCCACATGTCCACAGAGAGGTGAAGGCTGCAGAAATGACTGGAAGGTCAGCAGTGTAAATATGATATTTAATGCTCTGGTACAAGGTAGGAACCCCTGGGTGGTGAGTGTGGGTACAGAAGGGAGCCCAGGACTGCGCCTGGAGTCTCCAACATTTGTGCTACAGGAAGAGAAAGAGCAAAGGCCAGCTGGGCAGTTGTGGCCTGGGAAATAGACCAAAGAGAGCAGAGTTCCACTGTGGCTGTCGGGTTAATTCAGACAAGGAAGGGAACACTGGATTGAGGCTGCCAAGATCACTGGAGCCTTTGTCGAGGGAAGTTTCAGTGAGGCAGTCAGGGTGAAAGGCTGGCTAGTGAGTGTAAAAGACGGAAGAAGGTTTGGAAGGCTCAGGTGTAGGGGACTTTCCTTTACAAGATTTTCTGGAAAGGGAAGCTCGTGAGAACCGGGAGGGGAGCTGGAGGTGGAGATGTCACAAGAATATGAGCAGTGTACAGATGTCACCCTCCGCTGCACCCCAGCCCTGACCACAGCTATTTCTTCCTGTTCACCTGCTCCTGCAGGTGCCTTATTGCCACGGCACAGCCAACACCCCATTGCTCACCCAATGGGTGAAAACTGGAGACTTGTACAACCCTTATTTGCACTGTTCCTCCTATCGTGAGATTGAATTTCATTGCTGCGTGGGCTTTCTCTAGCTGCGGCGAGGGGGGGCTACTCTTCGTTGCGGTGCTCGAGCTTCTCATTGTAGTGGCGTCTCTTGTTGCGGAGCGCGGGTTCTAGGTGCGGGGGCTTCAGTAGTTGTAGCACGTGGGCTCAGTAGTTGTGGCACACAGGCTTACCTGCTCCGCAGCATGTGGGATCTTCCCGGGCCAGGGCTCGAACCTGTGTCCCCTGCATCGGCAGGCGGACTCTCAACAACTGCGCCACCAGGGAAGCCCTTGGACTCTATTCTGCTCCATTGATTGGTTTACCTTAATGAAGTTCACCTGGTCTTGATTATGCTAACTTTCCAATAGGACAGAACTTAAAATTATGTAGTCCTTTGAATTTATTTATATTTTTCAAAGTTATTTCGACTGCTATAAGTCCTTTGCATTCCCATACGGATTTTAGAATTCAGTTAGTCAATTTCTCCAAAAACCTTGCTGGGATTTTGATTGGAATTATTAATATATTGAACCTATAAGTTAATTTGGGGAGGTTTGACGTCTTAACAATATTAAGTCTCCTGATCCATGATCACGGTAGTTCTCACCATTTTAAAAGACTTCCTTAGTGTCTCTCAGCAATGTTTTGTAGTTTTCCCTGCCCATGTTTTGCACATTTTTTGGTCAGACTTTTCTGACAAAGTATTTCATATTTTTTATACTATTGTGAATGGGTTGTTTTATTAATTTCCATTTCTGATTGTTGGTTGTTAGTATAGAAAATAACAATTGATTTTTGTATATTGACCTTGTATCCTGTGGTTTTGCTAAACTCACCAGCTCACTTATTAGTTCTAATAGCTTTTTATAGATTCCATCAGATTTGCTACATAGATGAACATGTAGTATGGAGATAAAGACAGATCAGCTTTTTCCTCTCCAATCTGGATGCATTTCTTTGTCTTTCTTTTTTTTAAAAGCAGCTTTATAGGGGTAAAGTGGACATACAATAAACTTCACATTTATTTAAAGTGCAGAATTTAGTAACTTTTGATATGTATACACCTGCAAAACCATCGGTACAGTCACAAAAATTAATATAGCTATTATTACCCCCAAAGAGTCCTGCGCTCATTTGCAATCCCTCCCTGTCACGCTTACCTACCCACCTCCATCCTCAGGCAACCACTGTTCTGTTTTCTAGCACTATAGATTAATTTGCATTTTCTAGAATTATATAGAAATGGAATCCTCCATTAAATATTTGCTTTTATCTGGATTATTTCCACCCAGCTTAATTTGTTTTAAAATATGACTATAAGCTTACTTGATGTAATTCTCTCTCAGACACACACGATGGGACAGAACAGACTCTCAAGTATGACAAAAACTTCTTATGCACTTAATCTTGTCCATTTATTAAATCAAACACAAATTGGACATATCAAATTCCCTTAAACATTTAAAATATAGGACACATAGAGTTTATACAAAATGATACAATGTTACCAAATTCATTGTAAACTTGTATAAGCACGTTTTTGTTTTGTTTTGTTTTTAATTTTTATTTTTTTATTGACATATAGTCGATTTACAGTGTTGTGTTAGTTTCAGGTATACAACAAAGTGATTCAGTTATACATATATCTATTCTTTTTCAGATTCTTTTCCCTTATAGATTATTATATAATACTGAGTATAGTTCTCTGTGCTATACAGTCAGTCCTTGTTAGTAATCTATTTTATATATAGTAGTGTGTATATGTTAATCCCAAACTCCTAATTTATCCCTCTCCCACTCCTTTCCCCTATGTCTGTTTGTGTGTCTATTTTTGTTCATTTGTATAAATTTTTTTAAGATTCCACATATAAGTGATATCATGTGATATTTGTCTTTTTCTGTTTGCCTTACCTCACTTAGTAAGACAATCTCCAGGTCCATCCATGTTGGTGCAAATGGCATTATTTCATTCTTTTATGGCTGAGTGATATTCCATTGTATATAAGTACCACATCTTCTTTATCCATTCATCTGTCGATGGACATTTAGCTTGCTTCCGTATCTTGGCTATTATAGATAGAAGCACATGTTTTTGGATACATCCCTGGGTTTTCACATTTTCATACCCAGTCAGAGGAAACTGAGGTATATACCCTTACCAAATGAAATTCTTTGGTAAGTGTTTCTGGGCTGCACCCAGACGTACATAGTTTTCTTACTCCAACACTTGGGAGCCCCTCGTATTTGTGATCAACAAGATTCTGGCTACTGGGACATCAGACTTGGGCCTCCGAGACCCAGCAGTGCAGTGGCTATGGGGTGGGGGGTTCTTTATCAAGGGTGGAGCTTGTTAAACCCACAGGCTTCAGCTAAGATTTTACTAACACATATGATACAGCTTCCTTCAAACGTGCATGTTCCCTGGAAGTGTAGCATCCCTGCAGTGGTCTCCCAGGCCTTACTGTTTTTGCTGCGTGTAACTCTGCGTGAGCTCCTACAGCATCAGGGCTTCGGGTGTTTATGGGGGTTGGAATCCCCTCGGCGAGCTTTGTCTCTCACAGCCCTTCTGTGTCTCATCACCCAACCTGCTGGTCCATTCATGGCCACAGTCCATCTCAGCCGCTCCTTTGGAGCGTGCGAGTGGTCCTGGCCCCCCGGGGGCCTGCCAACAAGCAGGGGCACCCAGACAGGTGCCCAGGGGCTGCAGGGCGAGGCTCAAAGGGATTATGCTTCCAGGAGAGGTTATCACCCACCTTCCCTGTGAGCACAAAAGAGGGAGAGGGCTTCCGGCTGGAGCCGACAGGAGGCCGCTCCTGGCCAGTGCCCAATTCTGGTCTCAACAAGGTGATTTGGGGACCAGGTAAACTAGCCCCAAGTGACCTAGGCTTCCTCTCCACAGAATTCTGGAGAAAGAGTGCCAAGGTCTGGCTGTGCTTGATCCTGCTTTGTGCTGTACTTCTGGGCTTCTATAGGTAAGGAGGATGGTAACAGCCCTGGGACCCTATGGCAGGTGGGGATTTATGACTTACGTGACTTAACCTACTTACAACTTACTTACGTTAACTGAATGAGACTGGCTATGTTTTTTCCCCTGTAACAATGATCCCAGAGAAGCCGTGAATGACATTGTAATTCCCATCTTGCAGATACTCCTTGCCTCATGTCACAACACTTGACAGGGGCAGGGCTGAGATGCAGGTTCCCAGTCAGCACTTGGCTCTTCTCTGGGGTGATTAACAGGTGGTTTTTGTTTGTTTGTTTTCTGTTTTTGGCTTGTGGGATCTTAGTTCCCCGACCAGGGATAGAACCCACACCCTCAGCAGTGAAAGCGGAGTCCTAACCACCGGACCGCCAGGGAATTCCCACCAGGTGTTAATATAACTTTAGGTGACAGGTTCACCTGGGGGTGAATGTAAACATGACTGCGGTTTGGAGGGCTTCAAAAGGCAGTGATTTATAGCCTTTAGAAATGCCAATTACGTCATCATATGGGATTCACATCATACTTTAAATACACTTATTGGGAACAGATGACATGTTCTTACTGCATTTTATTACTCTCGTTTATGTTTTAAAACAAACTTGGTAGCTGTAGACATTCCCTTAAAAGAATCTAGTCGATACTTTTTCAGTTCTTACTCCACAAGAGGGTGGAATTGCCCCTAGGCTCAACTTTGCAATGGGCGCTGTATGTTTATATAATACTGCAGAGCACAGACGCATACTTATTTAGTTGTTAGCTGTAGAGCTATACACATTTTCACTGATGGCTTTTGCAAAGAAATTTGTTAGAAAGAGCTTCCATTTATTGGGTGTTTATTCCGTGCTAGGCACAGCTCGGGGAGCGGGGGGAGCTGGAAAGGCTGCAGCTCCCTCTCTGCTCTGACTTAACTAGGGAGCTGCTGATTGTGTGAGCCTCAGTGCCCCTCTGGTCCCTCTGCGTTTGGGGGAGAGGTAGCGGCTGGGGAGGGGGCGGGGCTGGG
>NW_020175018.1:18539122-18566985 GCF_003031525.2 Neophocaena asiaeorientalis asiaeorientalis
CGGGGCTGGTGGAAGTGGATGCGAACCTAGCCTTTGCCTGGTTAGCCCCCTCTCCTCTTGAGGGGGCACTTTCTTAGCAAGATGCTACTTTTGAAGGAATGACTGAGAACCTTTCCTCTCTGCAGCCAGGTTACACACAGAGTGGTTCTGCAGCAGATGCAGCTGGAGAAAAAGGAGTCCAGGTAGGGTGGGAGCTGGGCTCCCAGGGGTGAGGGGGGCATTGCCAGAGCTCCTTTGGGATTCCAGGGCCAACCTGGGCAGCCACGGCTCCTGTCCTTCGCCCCAGAGCGGGGCTCTCCCCAGGCCGCTTTGTCACCATCGGGCGTGGAATCCCTTTGGGCAGAGCTGAGCACCAAACTCCCAGACAGGGTCAGCGTGTCCGAGGTTTCTTTGCCCTGCTTCCCGCCCCTGGTCCTCTCACCTGGCCACACGGCCCAAGCTTTGCAGCCATGGGGAGCTTTCCTTAGTAGGGGCTGTGGCGTGATGGCCCTCGGGGGGTCCTGGCCGGTCTGGCACGGCAGTGCTTCTCCCAGCACCCTGTCCCCAGCTCTAAGCACTCTGTTTTCCTCCCTCAGTGAAGGTGACTGTCACCTGGACACCTGCAGGATACCTGAAGTACCCAGGTATCGGAGATCTCATCTTTGGGCTGTTTCTGTGCCTAGTTCCAAGCAAGTCACCATGTGTCTCCCGCCTCCATACTCCTCCCTCACCCCCCCACCCCCACCCCACAGAGCCTGATTTGTGAGATTTGTCAGGGGGGACGGCGTGGATGGGGTGGGTGTGGGCCAGCCCTGGGCTTCCCACCCCTGAACAAAGCAGGACACGAAGACCTTAGTCATAATGAATTAGACACAGGAAGGACTTACATTGCACAAGGAGAGAAGAAAGAGACATGGGTGGGTCTCTAACCTCAGCAGTATCATACAACAGTTAGGGAAGATCCTCCTTTCCTTTCCTCGTTTCTCAGCCCCATCAGTTTATCCCTGGGGAAGTGCGTGGCCTCCCCAGGGCCGGGTAGGCACAGCTGGGTGAAGGAAGGAAGGAAGGGAGGAAGGCACAGCTGGGTGAAGGAAGGAAGGGAGGTGGCTGAGTGCCACCTCCTGGCAGGGATGGCACACTGAACCGGGAGGAAGACCCTTGCAGCCATGGGCATCTATGATGCATTTTCTCATGTGCGTCTTGTCCGCAGGTTGGTTTACCCCAAGGCCCAGCTCCTCAAGCCCACGTAAGTAGGCGAGTTCCTGCCATGGCTGCAGCCAGTGGGTTCCCTGCCACCACGTACCTCTTGTTTTCTGTTCACTTGCTCCTCTCCCTGGTTCAGTCTTTTCTTTCACCTTTTTCCTTTTCTTTCTTTCCGTGCTATGGGAGGCTGGGTTAATTTTTAATGGGTTTGGTACAAGCTGAAGGAGCGATGGAATATGCCTCTAATTCTTGGTCATTAAGAGCTGTGTGGAGGTCCATACCAGGCACAGAACCTTCTTTTGTTTCTTCTTGGGGAAGGATGGCAGGGGTCTGGGCTGGGTTATCCCTGAGGTCTTTCCATGGGTATAAATATCTGAGGAACGGTGGTTCCAAACTCACCTCCACACGCAATCGCCTGTCCCCAAATCCAAGCCTCCTTAGCCTGTGCCTGTACCTCCTGCTTCCACTGCCAGAGAGAGAGAGAGTGCTGGCAGCCCTTTTCTGAGGCACTAGACCCCAGAGCTTCGGGGCAGGAAGTCTCCCAGAGACCACTTTGATCAGCCCTCATTTTATGAGCAGGGAAGCTGAGGCTCAGAGAAGTGAAGGAAGTTGCCTGAGGCCCTACGGCTGGTGAGGGGCAGATCGGGACGCAAGCTGGGTGGTTTCTGTCATGTCACGCCACATCCCTGCCAGGAGAGCTGAAAATGCTAGCTGTCATTTCTGAAACCCACGCCCACCCCTCCTTGAGTTTCTAGAGCTGCCAGCCACGTGTGGCCATGAACACTAGAAGCAGGACTGCTCTAGAATGAGATGTGCTGTCGGTGTGAAGTGCACAGTGGACTTCAAACACATAGTACTCGAAAAACGTACTAGAAGTTTGGGATTAACATGTACACACTACTATATGTAAAATAGGTAAACAACAAGGACCCAGTGTACAGCACAGGGAGTTCTACTCAATATCTGGTAATAACCTATACGGGAAAAGAACCTGAAAAAGAATACATACATGTGTAACTGAATCACTTTGCTGTACACTTGAAACTAACACAACTTTGTAAATTAACTATACTTCAATAAAAATACCAGTTACTTATTGAAATGATAATATTTTGGATATATTGCGTTAAAGAAAGTATTGCTATATCAAATTACCTGTAATTTTACCTGGTTCCTTTTACTTTTCTGTGGCTCCTAGACCATTTCTAGTTGCATATGTTTCTGAGGGCCAGCACGGATCTGGAGGGACAAGTTGGCGTGAGCTTTTTTGATGGATCCTGGTGGTGTGATGAACGAGTGAATGAACACTTGTGAAATAAGAGTAGGGGGAGAGGTGAGAGGCGTCTGTGCCGCTGGAAGATGGAGAAGGGGTAGAGAACACAGGGCCCCTGAGAGGGGCGGGGCCTTGAAACTCTTCTTCATCCCTGAAAGAGAACTCGCAATTTCTCTACTCACAGCAAGCGTGCGGGTTTTCCCCACCAAGTGGTTCTGACACTCCCTGCAGTTAGCACAGACCCCCACAGCGGGAGTGCTCAGCCTCAGGGCCCCTACTTCACACACCCGTCACAAGGCCAGGTTGTCACCCATGCTTCCGACCTACGGGCTCTAAATCACTTCTCACCACCCGCTCCTTGGGTTTGATGATTTGCTGGAATGCTCCCAGAACTCAAGAAAACAGTTTACTTACTTGATTCTTGGCTTGTTATAAAGGGTGCAGGTCAGGGACAGTCAGATGAAGAGGTAAATAGGGCCAGGAATGGGGAAGAGGTGAGGCTCCCATGCCCTCCCCGGGAGCATCTCCCTCCCAGCACCTCTATGTGCTCACCAACCCGGAAGCCCTCCGGACCCCACAGTTTAGGGACTTTTATGGAGGCTTCATCACGCCGGCATGATTGAGTATTAACTCAATCTCCAGCCACTCTCCCTTCCCTGGAGGATGGGATGCGAGGCTGAAAGTTCCAAGTTTCTAATCCTGGCTTGGTCTCTCTGGTGACCAGCCCCCGTCCTGAACTACCCTTGAGCCCACCCAGAGTCACCTCATAAGAATAAAAGACGTCTCCTACAACCCCGGAAATCCCAAGGGTCTTACTACCTCTGTGTCAGGTAAGGGGAGGGGAGGTAGTGGCAAATATATATTTCTTCTTATGGCAAAGTACCCATGTGCTGGGAGAGGGCTTAGTGCTTTGCCCTCAGTTGAGACTCTTCTCCTCCTGGAAACAGAGTTGGAAGGCCTCATAGAAGGAGAGTCCTGTGGGATCCAGCACACGGCTGGTACTCAGGAGATACTCTAAGTTAGGGCGGTGAAGGGATGGGAGTGTTGAGTCTCAGGTGCTGAGCTTATAATGCCAAGAGCCCTGGGTTGGGAGTCTGGAGTCCTGTCTGCTCCTAGCTCTGTGGCTCACGGACTGTGCAACTTTGGACAAATCCTTCTCTGTGGCCCACATCCCCATGCCCTGCTCTCACACACTGTGACTCATCTCCCCAGGAGAGTGGACGTGCTGGTCATGACTCCCTGGTTTGCACCCATCATCTGGGATGGAACCTTTGACTCTGCCATCTTGGATGCGCAGTTCAGAAACATCACTGTTGGGCTGACCGTGTTTGCCATCAAGAAGTAAGTGAAGGATGCTTGCCCGGGGTAAACCAGGAAACCGGCCCGAGCTGCAGGGGGGCACTCCTCTCTCGGTGTCTCTCATTTCCAGGACAAGGTGCTCAGCTCACGGGGTGGGTTGGGGTGTGGAGTCACGTGTGACTTTGGGTGTAGGTGAACTTGGTGGGATCTTCAGGGCATCACTGGGCAGACCGCTGCTCAAGATAGCAGCCTCACACCTGAGAGTCATCTGTTCCAGAGGTCACTGCGTCAACCTTTCAGAGATGGGCAGCTGACGTTCACCACTTCCACGTACCAGCCATTGTGCCAGGGGCTTAACCGCACCACAGCTCATACATGTGTGCTCCATTACCCCAATCTATTACCTCATACAAGTAAAATCATATAGTACTTGACTTTTTGTGGTTGGCTTATTTCACCTAGCATAATGTCCTCAAGGTATGGCTAAAGTTTTACAAAGTGTTTTTGTCTAAAAGTCTATTATTTTGCTGCTGTGTGATTCTGTTAACACCCACCCTCTCTTTCCTGGGTGTTTTAGATACGTGGTCTTCCTGAAGCTCTTCCTGGAGACGGCCGAGAAGCACTTCATGGTGGGACACAAGGTCAACTACTATGTCTTCACTGACCAGCCGGCGGCTGTGCCCCAGATCCCCCTCCAGGAAGGGAGGCAGGTGGTGGTCCTCGAGGTCCGCAGCTACAAACACTGGCAGGACATATCCATGCACCGGATGGAGATGATCAGCAACTTCTCCCAGCAGCGCTTCCTCCGCGAGGTCCATTACCTGGTGTGCTTGGACGTGGACATGAAGTTCAGCGACCACGTGGGCGTGGAGATCCTGGCACCTCTCTTCGGGACCCTCCATCCCGGTTTCTACGCAGGTGATCGCCAGTCCTTCACCTATGAACGCCGACCCTTGTCTCAGGCCTACATTCCGAGAGATGAGGGTGATTTTTACTACGCGGGAGGCTTTTTTGGGGGGTCGGTCCCTGAGGTTTACCGGCTCACCGTGGCCTGTCATCAGGCGATGATGGCCGACCAGGCCAACGGCATCGAGGCTGTGTGGCACGATGAGAGCCACCTGAACAGGTACCTGCTGTACCACAAGCCCAGCAAGGTGCTGTCCCCCGAGTACCTGTGGGACGAGCAGATGCTGCAGAGACCACCTTTACTCAGGAAACTTCGATACGTGGCTGTGCCCAAGAACCACGCAGAGATTCGGAACCGATGAGAACGTACCTCCCAAGAGCCCATGTTATCAGGCTGTAGCGCATGTCAGTGGTTCTGCTGTGTTGATAAGGGATTGGCCAAAGATTTGATGACGTGGATGAGGCCATCTCTTTGTTTCCTCCTCTGGAGGGTCTTCCATCACTCATCAAACAAACCCAGCTCTGGGTTTTCATTCCCTCCTAATCCTGCATTCTCTTTAAATGTGACTGATCCTTCAAGGTCTCTACAAGGTCACCTGTTAGGAAGCTGTCTTTTGTTCTCTCTTCTTCCTGTGGTTGAAGTGAATTGCTCTTCCCTCTGCATTTCCATAAAGTACTAAGTGTATTCTTCGGCTATGTCTGCCATTCTGCCTACATTACCCATCGGCCTTGCCCATTACAATGTGAGCTCCTGACGGCAGAGGCCGAGTACATACCTCAGTGCCTGATGCCCAGGGACTCTCAAAACTGTTCACATTTAAATTTAAGGAACTCGTTTTTTTTTTTTTAGCTGTGCATCCCAGCTTGTGGGATCTTAGTTCCCTGACCAGGGATTGAACCTGGGCTCTCGACAGTGAAAGCGCAGAGTCCTAACCACTGGACCACCAGGGAGTTCCCTATTTTACCATATCGTGAGACAGCAGGAGAGGCCCAGCCTGAGAGCACTTCCTAGGTTTGCTTTGCTTGTGTTGGTAGCTTGTTGTTTCAGATTGTTTGTCTTTTTCTTATTGATTTGTGGGTGTCTGTTACATTTTTTTTTTTTTTTTTTTTTGCGGTACGCGGGCCTCTCACTGCTGCGGCCTCTCCCGTTGCGGAGCACAGGCTCCGGACGCGCAGGCTCAGCGGCCATGGCTCACGGGCCCAGCCGCTCCGCGGCATGTGGGATCCTCCCGGACCGGGGCACGAACCCGTGTCCCCTGCATCGGCAGGCGGACTCTCAACCACTGCGCCACCAGGGAAGCCCTGTGTGGTTTTAATGTAACTTTCCTTCCTCTGGATAACCATTATCTGAGCACCATTTATTGAAAAGTTCTTCCCCCACTGATTTGCAATATCATTGGTCACGTAGTATCAAGTGTCCCTGTGTGCCTAGGTTTATTTTGGGGTTCTCTAGTCTGTGTTCCATTGGTCTGATTGTCTATCCTTATGGCAATAGCACATCGTCTTAGTTACTCTAGGTTTATAAATAAATCTTCATAACTGATTGGGTAAGTCCTCCCACATGGTTTCTCAAGAGTGTCTTGACTACTCTTGGCCTGTTGCATTTCCATCTAACTTTTAAACTCTTCTGTGAAATTGCACAAAGGAACCTTCTGTTTTTTTGTTTTTTGTTTTTTTTTTTAAAGTTCTCTTTATTATCAATTAGAAGGTCTTTAGGATTCCCTGGCATGTTTTTTTTTAATTAATTAATTTTTGCTGTGTTGGGTCTTCGCTTCTGTGCGAGGGCTTTCTCTAATTGTGACGAGCGGGGGCCACCCTTCATCGCGACACGCGGGCCTCTCACTATCGCAGTCTCTCTTGTTGCAGAGCACGGGCTCCAGACGCACAGGCTCAGTAGTTGTGGCTGATCTTGGAACCTCCCAGCCAAGTTGAGAGGAAGCCCAGGCTGTCGGGGGGGCCCGGGTAGGTGTCTCAGCCGAGGGCCAGCATCAACAGGTAGACATGTGAGGAGGCCTTGGAGGTGAGTGCGGCCCCGCCCCCATCTGCCCTCCGCCACTCTAGAGGGAGACGTGACCCGAGGAGGAGCCGGCCAGCTGCAAAAAGCAGGAAAAGAAGGGTGGTCCCGGCAGAGGGCAGAGCACAGGCCTGTGGCACGTGCAGGACAATGCCAACCACTGGGTGAACCACAGAGGGCAGGGCACTGCGGGAGGGACCAGGCTGCAGAGGCCAGTTGGAGGGGAGCCGACCACACAGGGGCTCATGTCGGGTTCTGGAAGGATGGGCAGATCACTCTGGCTAATGCAGCAGAACGGGGTTGGGCAGAGTGGGGCACGGAGAGGAGCAGAGAGGCTGCCGGAAAGATGAGGGGGCCTCACCCAGAGCAGCAGAGGGAAAGCAGAGCAACGTGAACTGGAGAGACAGGGGTTGGGGGGACATGCAGATGCCCCTGGAGGAGGATGGTGGGAGGTCAGAGGGAGGCAAGGCTGAAGCCAGACCCTGGGAGTCAGTGCTGCCCAGGGGAGCTGGCCCAGCTGCTCTGGGCACAGGGAAGAAAGGAGGAGGCCCAGGCCGGCGATGCATCAGGGACAGTGCAGGGCAGCGCGACCCACCTTCTGTCACACCCCCTGTGCTCACACACCCGCTCCCCAGCCTCAGGCGTCTCAGACTCAGGAGCCCCGCGCTGTGGGAAGAGCCAGACGCTCTTCAGGGTTCTGGAACAACCCTGCCTTTTCCTCGGCCCTGGGCCCACCTCCTGTGCTGGGGTGAGTCCCTGCTTCTCTCCTGGCCTTAGGTTCCTAATTGTCCCATAAGGGGTTGGGCAAGGAACTGCTTAACAGGCTCAGAGTGGTCACTGCACTGACTGTCCCTCCGGGTGGTGTGAGGGGATGCGCTCACAGGTGAAGAGGCCTCCCCACCTCCACCGCGGGAGGGAGGCGATGCGGGCTGACTGCTGCAGGGGGCGGGCGGGGCCTCCTGCTTGCTGCGGGCCACGCACAGGGGAACCTGAGCAGCCCGGAGCGTCAACCGCCTCCCAGCCTGCACGCGCGCCCAATGGCTCCTCAGCGGCCACGTGGGCAGCGTGGATGGGGGGTTATTGGCGGGGAGGAGCTTGGAAGGGTCCTGGGGGAGGGAGGCTGGGGTGGGGGCAAGGGGTGTGCACGGGAGGGGAGGGCGTCTGGACCAGACCACACAGCGCTCTGAGTGTGGGGCAAGGAGTCCATGCTCACTGCAGGTTGAGGGGGACAAGATACAGGCTGTCTTATCAGAGCCTCAGCCTGTCAAATCCTAGATTTGGAGGGATCTTGCTGGACATGTTGGACACCCCAGGATAGCATGGATCCCAAAGAACCGACCAGGGAGGAAGAGGCAGCCTCTGTTTCCTCCTGTACACAGTGGAGGCTGTGTCGTCATCTTACTCCTCTCAGGGAGGGGCCTGCTGCCTGGAGGGCCCAGAGATGGCCTCGTGTCAAAGCCACTCAGGTGATGTCTGGACCAGAGAGGTCTGAGTGAGGGGCCAAGGGGACTCAGCAGGACGCTTTTGTACTTGTTGCCGTTCTAGGTCCAGGATGACATGGATGATGTGGGGTCACTCACCTGCTGGGTGGAGAGCAGTGAGGGGCTGAGGTCGCAGACCCTGAGACACAGCCCTCATATGCCCGAGGCTGCCAAGCGTGTGTGGAGCTGAATGCAAGGTGCTGCTGGAGGCTGAGGTCTCTGGGGATGATGAGGACGTCAACTCCTGGAACCCAAGGAGTAGATCAGCAGATCCCAGAGCCTGCAGGGCCCCCCAAGCCAGCATCCAACTTCAGGGGCTTCTAGGAACTGGTGCGTCTTCTCCAACCCGGCTTCGTCCCCTTTGGGTATGCATTGAGATACACTGGAACTGGGAAGGGCTGTCAGGGAGAAGGGGTGGGGCAGTCATCCTCTCCTGGCCACCAGGGGACTCGTGGAAAAGCTCAGGTTGATCCTCTCTGCCTGGGGCTGGAGTGCACGCTGAGCGTGTGAATAACGTCCCAACCGTTGAGTTCAGGGCATCTCCTTAGCTGATTCCAGAACCTGGAATAGGAGCTTCTGCTGGTCCTGGGCTCCATGTTGGGGGACTGGTGGCTGGATTGAAAGACCAGGTTTGCTGTTGTCAGATCTACTGGGTGATGGATGCTCTTGGGTGCCCGTGGGCATAGGTACCAGTGACCCAAACGTAGGAAGGTGCGAGGGAAGTGGACAGAAGCAGTGCCTGGTGGTGGCGGATAGGGCTCTGTGCCCGTGGGCAGTGTTCCTTTGCAAAATTCAACAAGTCCTCTTGTTCCCAGAGCACAGAGAACACCTAAGGCTGTGGTCTGTGAGAGGCCAGGTCAGCCTGTCGTTGGGCAGGCATCAAAGCATGGGGGCAGGAGAGATTCAGGGTGAAACTGTAGTCTGGGAGTGGCCTGGACTGCCAGTTGGGGTGGAGAGTGCCTGGTAGCCTGGTCCACTCCAGTCTGTAATTATCTACCCAACAATGCAGACCTGGGGAGAGGCCCTGTGACCGGCTGTTGTTTGGGGCTGGTGAGGAGACACCTTTGATTAGCTAGGCAAAGAAGAGCCAAGTAAACCTAAAGTTAGCAGAACAAAGGAACTAATGAAACTTAGAGCAGAGATAAACAGAACAGAGGAGCACTCGAGAAAGTCAATGAAACCAACAGTTCTTTCTTTTAAAGATTTACAAAATTTGACACATACGGGACAATTTTATGGAAGAAGTCGCTTAACCTAGATGAGACGGAAGAATTCCTAGAAACACACAAACTACCAAAACTGACTCAAGAAGAAATAGAAAACCTGAGTAGACCTATAATAAGTGAGTAGACTGAAGCAGTGATAAGAACTTCCCAACAAAGAAAAGCCCAGAACCTGATGCCTTCATTGGTGTTTTGTCTCAAACACTTAAAGATATAACACCAATTCTTCCCAAACTCTTAAAAACAAAACAAAACAAGCAAACAAAAAAACAGGAGGAGGGAACACTTAAATTCACTGTGATGCCAGCATTAACTTGATTCCAAAGGCATCACAAGAAAAGACGTCTACAGGCCAAAATCCATTATGAATAGAGATGCAAAAATCCTCAGTAAAATACTGGCAAACAAAATCTGTCAGCATATTGAAAGGACTGTCATCATGACCAAGTATGATTTATCCCTGGAACAAAGGGCTGTTTAACACAGTTAAATTAATCAGTGTCATACAACACATCAGAAAAAACACATGATCATTTCAATTGATGTAAAGAAAACATTTAAGCATTTGAAGAAACCCAAACCTTTTTATAATAAGTGATCTCAATAAAATGGAACTAGAAAACATTTCCTTCACATGATATAGACTGTTTATGAAAAACTCACGTGTACATTCTACTCAGTGGAGAAAGATTGAAGGCTTTCTCCCTAAGAACCGGAGTAAGTCAGTGATGCCCACGTTTGCTTTTCATTTCAATATTGTATTGGAAATTTGGCAAAAGCAACTAGCCAAGACATATATCAATAAAATAGAATTAAGAATCAAGAAATGAACCCAAGCAATTGGTTTTGAATGTGGATATCAAGATCATTCAATAAAAGAGAAACAGTCTCTTCGACAAATGGTGATAGGAAACTGAATGCCCACACGCAGTAGAGTAAAGCTGGAGCCTTACCTCGCATCATACAAAAAATTAACTCCAGATGGATCAATGACCTAAATTTAAGACCTAAAACTAAAGCATCTTAGAAGAAAACATAGAGCTAAACTTCATAGCCTTGGATTCGGCAATGGTATATTTAATATGAAACCAATTGTACGAGAGACAAAAGAAAAAACAGATTAAGTTGGACTTTATCAAAGTGAAAAACTTTTGTGAGTGAAAGGACAATGTCGAGCGTATAAAGAAAACCCATATAATGGATTAAAATATTTGAAAATAATAAATCTGATAAAGATCTTGTATCCAGAATATATATAAAGACTCCTATACTCAAGGGCATAAACACAGCTTAATTAAAAGTAATAGACATTTCTCCGAAGAAGATACAAAAATGGCCCATTAGGCACATGGAAGGATGTACAACATCACTAGATATGAGGGAAATGCAAACACCACGATGACACCGTGTCACACCCACTGGGATGGCTAGAATTGAAAAACAGAAAATAACAAACGTTGGAGAGAATTTTGGGAAATTGGAATCCTCATACATTGCTGGGGCGGGGCTGCCATGGAGTAGGGGGAGTGGGGAACAGGCAGGGAATGCTTCATGGGTATGGGGTTTCTTTTGGGGGTGAGGAAAACGTGGAACTAGATAGTGGTGAAGGTGCACAGCATAGTAAATGAAATGTAGTTAATGCCACCGAATCGTACAGCTAAATATGTTTGAAAAGATAAACTTATTCATTTATTTTTTATTTATTTTAATTAATTAATTTAAAAAAAATTTTTTTTTATTTTTTGGCTGCATTGGGTCTCCGTTGCTGCGCGCGGGCTTTCTCTAGTTGCGGTGAGCGGCAGCTTTCTCTTCATTGCGGTGCGCGGGCTTCTCATTGCAGTGGCTTCTCTTGTTGCGGAACACAGGCTCTAGGCGCGCGGGCTTCAGTAGTTGTGGCGCGTGGACTCAGTAGTTGTGACTCGCGGGCTATAGAAGGCAGGCTCTGTAGCTGTGGCGCTCAGGCTTAGTTGCTCCGCGGCATGTGGGATCTTCCCGGACCAGGGCTCGAACCCATGTCCCCTGCATTGGCAGGTGGATTCTTAACCACTGCGCCACCAGGGAAGCCCTATTCATTTATTTTTATGGAAGTTTAGTTCACGTACGGTGTTGTGTTAGTCTCTGCTCTAAATATACTTATTCTTTTCCATTATGGTTTATCCCAGGATACTGAATACGGTTCCCTGTGCTATAAATAGGACCTTGTTGTTTATCCATTCTACATATAACAGCTCGCATCTGCTCATCCCCAACTCCCAATCCAATCCTCCCCCTCCCCCCTCCCCCTTGGCAACCACAAGTCTTTCCTCTGTGTCTGTGAGTCTGTTTCTGTTCTGTAGATAAGTTAATTTGTGCCATATTTTAGATTCCATGTAGAAATGATACCATATGGTGTTTTTCTCTTTCCGACTTACTTCACTTAGTAAGACAATCTCTAGGTCCATTCATGTTGCTGCAAATGGCATTATTTCATTCTTTTCTTATGGCTGAGTAGTATTCCATTGTATACATGTACCACATCTTCTTTATCCATTCCTCTGTCGATGGACATTTAGGTTGTTTCCATGTCTTGGCTATTGTGAATAGTGCTGCCATGAACGTAGGGGTACATGTAATATGAACTTTTATATGAAAGTTAACACATAAAGTACAGGTAACCATAAAGTCTATGAAAAGAAAAAAAAAGAAAAGCAGAGAAAGGATGCCCTCACAGGTGAGGACAGGAAGACTGTGGTTCTGGAGGCGGCACTGGCTGTATTTTATGAGCCGTTACTGGAGGTGGGTACAGAGCTTACTGTCACTGTGGGTCGGTGACTGGCACAGGCTGAAGCTCTAGAGCTGGTGCTAGTGTTGACTCTTGCTGTGTAGACTGCACCAGCCGTAGCTCTGCAATGGGTTCCAGGGCTGGCTCTAGGGCAGGAGGTGGTGCAAGAGCTAGATCTGGAGCTGGTTTTAGTTCTGAGACTTATACTCGCTCTACCTCTGGAATTGCTGTTGGAGCAGGTTCTGGCTCTAGAGCTGGCAATGGAGCTGACACCAGAGCTGGTGATAGAGCAGTCCCTATCTCTGGATGCTGGTAATGCTGGTGCCTGAGCTACTCCTAGCTTTGGTGTTGGAACTAGAGCTCTTGTTACAGCCGCTGTTGGCTCTGGGGCTTGCACAGGCTCTAGCATGGAACTAGTGCTAGAGCTGGCTCTGGAGAGGACTGTGATTTGAGCTGGTTCTATTTCTAGGTCTGGTGCTAGAACTATCGCTGGAGTTTTCACAGGAGTTTGTAATAAAACTGCCTCTATCTCTGTAGTTTGTGTTCAGACTGGTACAGAGGTTTTTCTACCTCTAGTTTCGGTGCTAGAGTGGATGGATGCTGGAGCCGTCTCTACCCCTGGTGTGTGTGCCAGAGCTGCTGTAGCTCTGGAGCTGCTTCAAGAGCTGGTGCCAGCCTGGGCTTTAACACTGGGGCTCATGCTAGAGCCAGTGGTTCGTCCTCTGAACCTGGCATTGCCTCTGACTCTTGCAGTTGTTGTTGGAGCTGGTCCTGGTTCTAGATGAGGCCTGCCCCAGTTTGCTCCTGTGTACTGTGTGGGGCTATGGCATCCCTTCTCTCAGGGATGGGCATGCTGCCAGGAAGGCCCAGTTGGGCTCATTGTCAAAGCAGCCATTCGGAAGAGGTCTGTATCCTCTTCAACGCCCGCAGGCTGGGCGTTGCCAAGCTCTCAAGGATGCTCTAGTACATGTTGCCATTGTCCATGTGCAGGCTGATGTCCATGCCCACGTGCTGGATGGAGAGCTGCAGTGAGGACCTGTGGTTGCAGACCCCTGAGACAGAGAGTTTGTGGGTGTGTGGTTGAGGCTCAAAAGCGGGAGGTGATGCCGGGGACCAAGCCGATACCAGGTCTTTTCTGTAATTGTGGTGGGAAGCATGGTCAGCCATTCTCTGGACCCTGCAGGGCACCCCAGGCTGGCGAGCAGCTCATGAGCTTCTAGAAGCTCTGTTCAGGAGCTGGGGCTTCCTGGCCCCTTTTGTGAGTGTAGAGTGGGGAACTCTGGTACCAGGAACGGAGGGGTTGGGAAGGGCTGTCAGGGAGAAGGGGAGGGGCAGTGATCTTCTTTTCCTGGGCATCAGGGGACTCTGTGTCAAAGCTCATGTTATCTCCTCCGCTTTGAAGTTGGAGGAGCTAGCCGAGTGTGCAGTGAGCACATGGGCAAAGGCCCTGCGGCAGAGGTCGCTGGGCGGGAGCTGTCCCTGGTCCTGAACTCTGGGCTGGGGACCCGGTGACTGGGTGGCGGGGCCGGCTTTGCAGTGACTAGATCCACAGGGTGAGTGGGTGCTCTGTGGGACTCGTGGTCACAAGTGGCAGCGACCCGTACTAGGAACTTGTGGGGAAAGTGCACAGCGGGCAGTGCCTGGGGGGCGCACGGGGCTCAGTGCCCATGGGTAGCGCTCCTTGGCAAAGTCAGCTTGTCCTTTGGATCCCGGAGATCGGGAGGCACCTGAGGCCACATGTGGTCTACTGGAGGTCATGCCAGCCTGCCGGCAGCAGGAGAAGTTCAGGGTGAAACTGGGCCTGGGGGGTGGCCGGGGCTGGCAGGTCAGTGGGAAGGTATCCACCTGACCTTTGTCACTCCAGTCGGTAAGTGGTTAGTTATCTAGCCAGACAGTTGCTGGGGAGGGCAGCCATGTGACTGGCCAGTGCTAAGGACCAATTAGAAGATGCCCTTTGCAATCTCGAGTCCCTTCTGCTTCAGGTGGAGGAGGGTTGACTTGGCTCCAAGCCTGACCTTCACCCCTTTGCTGGAGGTCGTCTTTGTCAGGACACAGTCAGAGTCAACGGTAGAGCTCATAGCACAGAATGTGTTGGCATTCCCAAGGGTCTTCACCTCTGTGGGGGAGGGTTATGGGAGGGGCAGTTGAACTCATGAGGGGGCTGCAGGGCACGGGGAGGGAAACGCACAGAGACAGGAAGCAGATTAGTGGCTGTCAGGGGTTGAGAGAGTGGGGCTTGGGCCGTGACTGCTTAATGGGTACAGGGTTCCCACTGGGGTGATGAAGATGTCTGGAACTAGAAGGTGGTGGTGCACAGAACAGAGAATGTAGTTAATGCTGCTGAATTGTACGATTTAAAACAATTACAAGGTTAATTTTAATTGACTCTGAATTTTAACACATGAAATATAAAAAAAAAAAACCCAAAGATCACATAAAAGAGAAAAGTAAGAAAAAACTGCCTTCGTGGGCGAGGTGAGTGAGCTCTGCTGCCGGAGCTGGTGTTGCTGGTGCTGAAGGTGTTGCAGAGGTGGCGCTGGCACTGGAGCTGGTGCTTCAGCTGAGGCTGGAGATGCTGCCGGCTCTGGCTGTGGACCTGGCCCAGGAGCTGTGCCCCAGCTGGGGTTGGAGCAGGCTCTGCCTCGGGTCGTGCTGCTGGAGCTGCTTCTAGAATTGGCTCTAGTTCTGAGCTGACTCTACTCTCTGGCACCGTTTCCAGATTTGGTGCAAGAACCAGAAACTGTAAAGGCTTCCACTACGGGGTGAGTCCAAGTGTTTGGGTGGAAGGGGCTTTAGTTCTGTAGCTGGTGGCAGAGCTGACATTAGTCCCAGTTGGTGCACAGTGTGGTGCTTTCAGTAGCTCTAGCTTTGTAGGTCGAGGTGACGCTAGCTTTGCTGCATGTATCAGACCTAGCTTTAGTTACACAGGTGGCAAGCAGTCCTGCGATGGCACTAGCTCTCCTCCTGGACCTGGTGCACGAGCTGGCCGTAGCTCCAAGTTGCTGCTCTAATGACTGTGCAGTAGGTGCCGGCTCCAGGGCTGCTGCTGAAGGTGGCGCTACAGCCAATGACACAAATGACTCTGGCTCTAGAGCTGCTTTTAGTTCCGTAGCTGCTTCTGCAGCTGGATCTAGATCTCAGATTGTAATAGGCCTGGTGCTGGAGCCAGATCAGCTCTAGATTTTGAGATGGCACTGAAGCAACAGGAAGAGAAAAGATGACCAACCTGACTGCCTTTCCATGTGACCTCCCAAAGGAAGAAATATCTCACAGCCTTTCACAGTAGCGCTAGAGCTGCTTCTAGAATTGGCTCTAATACTGGGGATGGCTCTAACTCTGGCAGTGGTGCCAGAATTGGTGGGAGACTGGGTGATGGAGATGGCCTTAGCTCTGGAGTTAAAACCAGAGCTCACTCTTATTCTGGAGCTGGTCCAAGTGTTTGAGCTGGATGTTGCTCTAGTCTGGAGCTGGCACAAGCTCTAGCTCAATAGCTGGTACCAGAGCTAGCTCTAGCTCCACAGCTGGTGCAAGATCTTGTGCTAGAGATGCTCTAGCTTTGTAGCCCCCCTTTTAGTGGCTGTGGGTGAGATGCTGTCCCACCTGTTATGCTGTGAGCTCCGAGGGCAGGATGGTGTCTAGGATATAAAATACTATGATATTCCAGGTGCCTGCACACAGCAGGGAGCAGTGCACAGGTGCCGAATGCATGCAAGAGTAAATGAACACAAGACATCTTTATGCCTCAGTGTTCTCAGCTACGTCGCAGTGCTGTTGGAAGGATTACATTGAATCATTAAAGCTTTAAGTGCCTACTATACACCAGGCACTCTTCTGGAGGCCGGATAATACAGAACTGAACAAGCACGGAGCTGACTGGAGCAGGGGTTAGATGGGGAATTCGGGTCAAGTGTCCCAGCTCAGTTGGGAGCAGCAGGTTCTGTAGGCATCCCTGTCCAGCAGCCCAGGACCGACCTGGGTAGGGACTGTGGCGGAGGGGATGTGGGATCCTTGGTCTGAGCATCTATGCTGCTCATGTACTGCTCCCTTCACTGTCCCCAGTTTTTCCATCCATAAATGGGCTTGTGAATATCTTTGTCCCTAGGTTCCTCCATGAAGTTGATCCTAACCCTCTGAGACGCACAAGGAAGAACTCCCCATTATCTGTCTTCTCGCTGGAATCCCGTAGGGCTGGGGGTTGAGTTTTCCAGGGGTACTAGACAATGTTATTATAGGGGACTGGTTAGAGGTCCCCTTTTGGTCAGTGGCAGAGCTGGGCCAGAAGCTTTCAGCTCTGACCCCCAGTGGACATAAAGACCAGGGCATTGATGACACACAGGTCAAGGTATACTCCTCAAGGTACTTGAAAAAGGCAGCTCAGAGTCTGAGGGACTGTCCAGTGAGGGTCAGTGCCGCCTGCACTCAAAAGCAGGGGGACATCTCTCCAAATGGCTCCTTAAAGATCTTCCTCCCCTCACTCTTCTTCCTATTTTCCTCCCCAGCTACATCGTATTTCATCGTGTGCATGTTCGTTATTTATCCCCTCTCCTACTGGAGGGAACTGGGACGTTTCCAATCTTTTGCTCCTGTGAGGAAGGTGCAGTGAATAACGTGTACACGTGGCAAGTGTAGAGGTGCTTCTACGGGATGAATTCCCTGCACTGGAATTGCTGAGTCAGAGGGTAAATGCATTTGTAATTCTGACAGACGTGACCAAACTGCCTCCCTTGGAAGATAACTTATACGCCCACCAGCAATGAATCAATTTCCTATTCTACACAGCTTCAGAATGTATTTTCGAACATTTAGATTTGACAATTTTGCCGTATTATGACTAAGATTGAGGATATTTTCACGTGTTTAACGCCGTGTCCGATTATGTTTCTTGCCCACTTTTCAACATTCGTTGCTCTTTTTTTTATCGACTTCATGAAACTCTTTAGATGCGGGCATTGTTAGCCCCTTTGCCTGACATGTGGGTTATCACGACCTTTTTCTAAAGTTACGGCGTCTCCCCACAAACTGTGTATTGTGAAGTTGTCAGTTCTCCCCAGTTTGATCACTAGAAATACAATTTCTATGAAATAGCTCAGCAGTTATCTCTTTGTGGAAACTGATGAGATGATCTCACAATTTATACGGAATACAAAGGACCAAGAGTACTCAGGATAATCTCGAAGAAGAACACAGTTACACCACCAGACAGCCAGACTTGTGTTCGGGTACAGTAATGAAGGCAGTGAGGCGGTGGTGTGAGGACAGACGCACAGAACAACAGAAGAGTGCGGAGTCCATCTCCAACTCAGGCATCGAGACATTTATGAATCTTACAAGCATGTTGATGGAAACCAGACATAAAAGAGTACATTGTGAGGATGGCTGAAAATACGTTCACAGATGGACACAATCCAAATGATCACCTCAACTGATGTGGAAAAGGGGTTTGACAAGATTCAATACCTTTTTTTTTTTTTTGCGGTACGCGGGCCTCTCACTGTCGTGGCCTCTCCCGTTGCGGAGCACAGGCTCCGGACGCGCAGGCTCAGCGGCCATGGCTCACGGGCCCAGCCGCTCCGCGGCATATGGGATCTTCCCGGACCGGGGCACGAACCCGCGTCCCCTGCATCGGCAGGCGGACTCTCAACCACTGCGCCACCAGGGAAGCCCTCAATACCTTTTAATGATAAAAATACTCAACAAACTAGGAATAGAAGGAAACTACCTCAACGTAATAAAGACCATTTCTGAAAAAGCCACATTTAATATAATAGTGAACGGTGAAAGATTGGAACATTTTCCTCTAAAATCAAGAACAAGGCAATGATGCCTGCTTTTGCCATTTCTATTGAACAAAGTATTGGAAGGTCCCAGCAAGGGCAGTTAAGCAAGAAAAAGAAAAGGCATCCAAATTGGAAAGGAAGAAGTAAATCATATCTGTGCACAGATAACCTGCTCTTATATGTGGGAACTCTTAAAGATTCCACCAAACAAAACCCCTGTAGAACTAATAAAGTAATTCAGCAAAGTTGTAGGACACAAATTCAACCCACAACAATTAGCGGCATTTCTATATACTAACAACCATCCAAAAAAAGAAATTAAGAAAACAATTCCATTTACAATAGCATCAAAAAGAATAAAATACTTAGGAATAAACCCAACCAAGGAGATGAAAGCCTTGTACAATGAGAATTACATAACATTGTGGAAAGAAATTAAAGATCCATAATTGGAAAGGCACCTGTGCACAGACTGGAAGACAATATTGTTCATACTACCAAAATGATCTACAGATTCAATACAACCCGTAACAATCCCCATGACTTTTTTTTCAGACATGGAAATATTTATCTAAAATTCATATGCAAGCTCAAGGGAACCTGAGTAGCCAAAACAAAGTTTAAAAGAACAACACAGGAGAATACACACTTCCTGATTTCAAGACACATTACAGATCTTCATTAATTAAGACCATGTGGTACTGGCAGAAAGGCAAATAGGCTAAAAGGTAGCACAGATGTCCCGTAGATGAAGCCTTGTGTATACGTTCAAGTGACCTTCGATAAGGGAACCAAGGCACACAATGGGGAAAGGACAGTCTCTTCAACAAACGATGCTGGGAAAACTGGATGTCTACATGCAGAAAATGAAGTTGGATCTTTATAGTATACCATACAAAAATTAACTCAAAACGGATTAAAGTCCTAAGTGAAAGTCCAGAAGTTGTGAAACTCCCAAAAGAAAACAGAAGGGAAATGCTTCATGACATTAGATTGATAAGGATTTCCTGGATACGACAGCAAAGTCACAGAAAACCACATCAACAACGAAATAGTCGAAGAGGACCACGTCAAAGTCAAAACCATTGTGCATCAAAGGGCACAACAGGTGAAACGGCAACCCACAGAGTGGGAGAAAATATTTGCAAATCATGTATCTAATAATGGGTTAATATCCAGGAGAAACAAATACTCCTACGGTGTATAACAAAAACAACCTTATTAAAAATGGGCAAAGGACCTGAATAGACATTTCTCTACAGATGATATACAGGTGGTCAACAAGCATTTGAAAATATGCTCAATATCACTAATCATTAGAGAGATATAAACGCAAGACACAAGCAGATATAATCTCACCCTCATTTGGACGGCTAATTAATTTAAAAAGAAAGAAAAATGTTGGCAAAGATATGGAGAAATTGCAACACCTGTGCACTGCGGATATGACTGTAAAATGGTGTAGCCACTATGGAAAACAGTGCGGAGGTATCTCAAAAAATTTAGAATGCGACTACCATATAATCCAGCAATCCCACCTCTGTGTATATATTCAGAAGAATTGAAAGCAGGGTCTGGAAGAGTAATTTGTACACCCAAGTTCACAGCGGCATTATTCACAACAGCCAAGTGGTAGAAGCATCCCAGATGTCCACCAGCACGTGAATGAATGAAGAAAATGTGGTATATCTGTATCATGGAATATTACTCAACCTTAAAAAGGAAGGAAATCCTGACATATGCATACATCGTAGACGAACCCTGAGGACATTATGCTAAATGAAATAACCCAGTGCCCAGAAGACAAACACTGTTTGAAGCCACTTCTAGGAGGTACATAAAGGAGCCATATTCATGGAACTGGAAGCTAGAACGGTGGTTACCAGGAGCTCGGGGCGGGGGAGAAGGGGGAGTGTTGTTTAGGGCACAGTGTTTCAGGTTTGCAAGATTAAATGCTCTGGAGACTTGTTTCCCAACAGTGTAAACACACTTAAGACTATTGGTCTCTACAATTAAAATGGTAAATTAAATGTTATGATTTTTTACCACGATGAAAGAGTACATTGTTTGATTCCATTTAAATAAAGTCCAACACAGAGTCACTCGTGTGGACATTTTATGTTGAAGGTGTTTCAGAGTAGTGGGAGAGGGTACTTTTAAGTATAGATAATAAATGGCCCAGGGTCCGCCTGTTATCCATATTGGAAAAATTCATCTTTACTCTTACCTCACAGCATAAACAAAAACCACTACCAGGTGGATTTTACATATAAGTGTGAAAATTTCAAGCAGTAATCTTACTAATATATAACTTAAATTTATTAGTAATAATCTTACTAATATATAACTTAGGCTATTTTCAAGCTCTTGGGACAGGCAAAGATTTCTTAAACATCATATACTCACTATTTTAAAAAATCATGATAGGGCTTCCCTGGTGGCGCAGTGGTTGAGAGTCCGCCTGCCGATGCAGGGGACGCGGGTTCGTGCCCCGGTCCGGGAGGATCCCACGTGCCGCGGAGCGGCTGGGCCCGTGAGCCATGGCCGCTGAGCCTGCGCGTCCGGAGCCTGGGCTCCGCAAAAGGGAGAGGCCACAGCAGTGAGAGGCCCGCATACCGCAAAAAAATAAATAAAAAAAAAAGAACAGGTAAAGGAAGAGAGAGAGAAACCAGATTAGGGGGTGTCAGGGTCTGAGGAGGGAGGGACGGGGAGTGAGTGCTTTTGGTACAGGGTTTCCTTTGGATGAAATATTCTGCACCTCGAGAGTGAAGGTTGCACAGAACTGTGAATGTACGTAGTGCTCACAGATCGTTAAATTTTAAATGGTGAAAGCTTCGATTTTATTCTTTTAAATTTAAAACCTAAAACTGACACTATATATTGATAAAATGTAAAATGAAAAAACAGATTAGGAAAAAAAAACAGACAATAACAGGGGAGGAGAAGGAAAATTCTGGGGGGCGAGTGGGTTGGGAACCGGCACTGAGGGTAGCGCCAGAGCTGCAGGGGTGGCCGGTCCTAGGCTGGCTCTGGGTTACTTAGAGGAGCAGGTACAGGTGCAGGTGATGGCTCTCTCCGTAGGCCTGGTAGGTCTCCGCCATCTTCAGGTCTCCTACAGGCGCCAGTGCAGGTGACGGTTCCCCCTGCAGGGGTGGTGGGTCCTCAGCCAGCTCTGTGTCTCCTGCAGGACCTAGTGTGGGCGGCCACCCAGGCCACTGCCGGGCCCTCACTCCCAGCCTGTCTGTGCTGGCCCTTCATGGTGGTGTGGCGACTTGCCCTCGATCAGAAAAACAGAGTGTGTGTCCCCGACGACCACAGATCCCAGCTGATCTCCTGCGTGGATTCTCCCGCGAGGACAGCTGATGCTTTTCCGCCCACTGGAACTTCTCCTCCCAGAGCAGAGAGTTTCTGCACCTCTACCCGGGATGAAGTGAGACCCACCTCCAGGTCTGGGGATAGACCTCGGGCAGAAGGGCGCCGCCCCAGCTCCGCACATCCCACCCAGTCACCTTGGCCTGGGGGGGTCATCACGACTGGCCCACCAGGCTTCTGGCTCCTCATCGGGGCAGGCAAACTTGACACGAACCCTCCCTTCCGTGCACACGGGGAGGGGACACAGAGCTCCCCAGGTGGGACCCCAGAGGCGGCCTGGTTGGGACCGGGCTGCCCTGGGCCTACCTGTGTCACCTAAGGGTGCCTCCAGGCAAATGGCCAGACGCGTCTGTGACCACGGCCTCAGGACATCAGGACGCAGCAGGAGGGCACGTTGCTCATTCCAGGGCTCTGGCCGAGCGAGCTGGCCAGGGGCTTCTCTAGAACGCGGTGCCTGGTGACCGGGTTCCCAGTTCTGTGGGGCTCTGTCGACGGGGGAGTGAGGTCACTTCCTGGGGTCCCCATATTCGGTCTTCCTGCTCAGACATATCCAGTTCACTCCGGAGGCCTCCTCATCCCAACCAGGGCAGTGACTCCACCCACTTCCAAATGAGGACCCCCAGGCGCCAACAAGGAGGGTCTTGTCCCTGGTCCCCTATGAGTGGTCCAGTCTCTGCCACCTTCTGCACCCCCAGGTCCCCAGTCCCCCGGGTCCCTAGGCTGCCCCCGGTTCAGAAGGGCCTCAGGGGGTAGAAAGCATTTTCCATGGACTTGGAGCAGAGTGGGTCAGGGATGGAGAACCAAGGCCCGCAGACGCCTCTTCAAGCTTATGGACCCTAGGGATCACCCCGTCTGTGCACCCACTTTACAGAGAAGTAAGCTGAGGCCTCCTCTCCTGCAGCCCCTCCACAGTAGGGAGGGGGTCTCGTCGTACTTCACAGTGCCCATAGTAGTGGACACAGGGCCCCAGACCCTGTCTTCTCCAGGCAGCTCCAGGGGTGGCGAGGCCAGGCAGCCCCTTGGGCACCCTGGGGACCCCCTGCCCTGGCATCTCTCCCCTTCCCATGCTATAGGCCCGGGCATGTTGCTAGGATACTGGATACCCCTGCCCCGTGGCAGAGCTGCCCCCAACCTCCTTCTTCTCACCCCTTCACCTCCCCTGTATGTACTCCCCTTCTGATCCCCGGCAGGGCAGTCAGAGTATGTGGTATGTGTGTGTGTGTGTGTGCGCGCGCGCGCACGCTTTTGTGGGGAGGCCCAGAGGAATGGACCCCACGTGGGAGGGGTGGGCAGGGGTCCTCCAGGATCTGAGGGCCTCTCATCCCAGTGCAAACCCCATAGGAGATTAGGCTGGCCGGGGAGGCGGGAACCGTCCCTGCTCCTGTGGACTCTGCCCACCTCCTGGGCCCCGGAACAGTCTTGCCTCTCCCGGCCTCAGTTTCCCACTGTCCCATGAGTGTAACAGAGCGCTGCAATGCGCAGCCCTTAGCACTCCGCCATCGCTGTGCACAGTTACCCACCCCGTTACCAGGCAACGGTTACCGGGAGACCACGAACGCCGGTTAAAGCGGGGTTAAAGGTCCTGCTCAGCCGTTGGTTAGCGCCGCAGTGGCCCCGCCCCCAAGCAAGCAACTGTCAAGAGCGACACTTAGCGGGGCACTGAGCCAGTGGTCGGGGGAGCGGTGGTCGTCAGGTGGAGAGTGAGGTAAGAAACAGATCCCGGCCTCCTCCCCGGGGCCCTCCAGCTCACGCGGCCCTGGGCTGGCAGGTCAGCTGGGGGGCCCAGCGAACAGGCTGGGGGTGCGTCCTGCAGGGCTCCAGAGCCCTCGCCAAGGTCGCCCACTGGGGGGTCCCAGGCCCTGAGGCGGCAGGGACCCTCTCCCCCATCCCTGCCTCTGCGACCTAACGGCAGAGGCAGGTTGGCTGGGACACAGTCTGGGGGACCCGGCCCCCACCGTTTAGGCGGCCTGAGGAGCCTGAGGGCCAGTTGGGTCCTGGGTGCCTGGCTCCCTCAGCGGTGACAGCTGGGCGGGGTCTGGGGACCCGGCCCTGAGGGAGCCGCCAACTGAGATCTGCCTCTTCAGCCGGGCCTGGGCACTGGCGGGAGGACCCAGACTGGGTGCTGGACGAACGCTCTGGGGCACGGTATCCTCCCACCCCGCAGGGACCCCCTTCTCTCGGCCGGGCCAGGACCTCAAAGAGTGAAAGTTGAGCCCTGGGACCTTCCCTGTTCCGAGAGTAACAGTTGTTTGGTGGAGATTTATAGGAGCACCATTACCTGACTTGGACCTGACCTCAAGAACAAGGGATCTGACAGCAAGAAGTCTGCAGCAACCAAGCAGGCCGCTCCCTCACCTTTCCTATTAAAGGGCTTTGCTGACAGCTTTCAGGGAGTTTGGGGTTTTTAAGGCATGAGCCACCCGTCGCCTTGCATGGCCCTGCAATAGACCTTCCTCTGTTCCAAATTCTGGCGTTTTGGTATTGTTTGGCCTCGCTGTGCGTCGGGCACACGGACTTGCGTTTTGGTGATATGAGGAGGTGGGTATGAAACGGCATCCGTCCAGCCCAGCCCGGTGGTGGTCCAGGCTCTCCGCCCTGGATGATTGGGGCGAGGATGAACTTGAGGCCACAGATGCCTCCCTCCTGCGGGGCGGTCTGACCTCACGTTCCCTGCAGGGCGCGCACACAGGCCCCCAGACCGCGCGAGCACGTGACCCCACAGCGCGCAGGCGCAGCGCCAACGGCTTCCCACGTGGCGGGCGCCGGTGTCCCAAACCCTACCAGCTGCTCTATGACCCCCGTGTCCTCAGCCCTTGGACCACCACATCCAGATAAGTGGGCTTCGGGACACACGGCTAGGTGGTTGGACATCTGGGGGCACGAGGGTTACTGAATATACCCCCACCCGCTCTCCTGGTCCCCAGATTCCATCCCAGGGTCCAGCTCGGCCCATAAACAGGGCAGAGGGAACTGGAGGCAGCAGAGGACCTCAGGACACAAGGTCCAGCCTGTCACTGGCTGCGGTCCTCGCTGGAGGAGGAGGGGCTGGCGGGGGCCCACCACCCCAATGGGCGAGTGTTGGGGGCACTTACTGTTATTAGGGAGCCCTCTGGGCACTCAGTGATTTCGCCCCACTTTGTAGGGGAGCAGCGGCCCCAGCACTGAAGGTCACTCAGCTCTGAGTGACCAAGTCCAGCCGCGAACGGGGGGCTCAGAATCATTGCTCTTCACCCTCACTGAGCCCGGGGTGACCAGGAGTAAGGAGGCTGCCTCAGTTTCCTCCTGTGCACAGTGGGGCCATGAGGTCATCTGCCTCCTCCCAGGGCTGGGCACGCGGCCTGGAGGGTCCACAGGTGGCCTCTTGTCCAAGTAGCCGTTCAGGAGGGTTCTGTACCCAGAGGCTGTGAGTGAGGAGACCAAGGGGACCAAGGGGACGCCCGCCCACCCAGCTCAGCATGGAGCTCTTGTACGTGTCGCTGTTATGTCCAGGCTGACATGTGGGCGGTAGCATCACCCACCTGCTGGATGGAGCGAGACAGTGAGGGTCTATGCTGCAGATCCTGAGACACAGCCCTCGTGTGCCCGAGGCTCCACGGGCTTGCTGATGCTGAAGACGAGGTGCTGCTGGAGGTCGAGCCGATGCCAGAGATCTTTGGGGACCTCGGGGAGGTCAACTTCCTTGACTGTGGGGTGTGGTGCGATCTGCAGACTCTCTGACCCTGCAGAGGTCCCTGAGCCAGCATCCAGCTCCTGGGCTTCTTGGCCTTTCTGAGGGTGTGGAGTGGGGAACACTGACCCCAGGAAGGGAAGGGCTGGGAAGGGCTGTCAGGGAGCACTGGGAAGGCCCCTTCTTTCTGGGTAAAGCTCATCTCCCCACTTCAGGCTGGTGTCCCCACTGCTGAGGTCAGGGCCCCACCTGAGCTGGTCACAGCACCTGGAAGGGGAGCTGTCCCTGGTGCTGGAGTCTGTGTTGGGGCCTGGTGGCTGGAGGGCAGGGTCAGCTTTGCAGTGGTCACACCCACTAGGAGAGAGGGTGCTCTGGGGGAACCCATCGGTACAAATGGCTGTGACACACATTTGCGTGGGTCTTCATTGGGAGGTAAAGCATCTCTGACATATACTGACCATGTGTGTCTCCTCTCATTGGAATTGCATGTGTTTGTTCTTTGTCAGTTTAAAAAACATTGATTGGGGCTTCCCTGTGGCACAGTGGTTAAGAATCCGCCTGCCAATGCAGGGGACACGGGTTCGAGCCCTGGTCTGGGAAGATCCCATGTTCCATGGAGCAACTAAGCCCGTGGGCCACAACTCCTGAGCCTCTGCTCTAGGGCCTATGAGCCACAACTACTGAGCCCGTGTCCCACAACTACTGAGGCCCGTGCGCCTAGAGCCCGTGCTCCACAAGGAAGAGTAGCCCCCGCTCGCCACAACTAGGGAAAGCCTGCGCGCAGCAATGAAGACCCAACGCAGCCAAAAATAAGTAAATAAATAAAACAATAAAACAAAAAATTGATTTCTGAGCATTTTTTGGGCCACAGGGAGGTTAACTTTTTCTGGCTTTGGGTTTTGAGGAATGCTGTTCCAGTTTGTGGTTTGTTTTTCCAGCTTTCTACATTTTCTTGTTTCTAATTAGGGCCTATGAGCCACAACTACTGAGCCCGTGTCCCACAGCTACTGAGGCCCGTGCGCCTAGAGCCCGTGCTCCACAAGGAAGAGTAGCCCCCGCTCGCCACAACTAGGGAAAGCCTGCGCGCAGCAATGAAGACCCAACGCAGCCAAAAATAAGTAAATAAATAAAACAATAAAACAAAAAATTGATTTCTGAGCATTTTTTGGGCCACAGGGAGGTTAACTTTTTCTGGCTTTGGGTTTTGAGGAATGCTGTTCCAGTTTGTGGTTTGTTTTTCCAGCTTTCTACATTTTCTTGTTTCTATTTTGGCCATAGGAAGAGCCAAGCATTTCCTGTCTGTTTTCTGGCTTTGATGTCACACTTAGAACAGGGTCTCTACCCTGACATTATGCATGTATTTACTAAAGGGCTTCATTTTATACATCTAATCTTTAATCCAGCAGGGATTTCCCTTTCATACAACAAAAATACTGTTTAACACACAGAATACAAAAATTAAATACAACCTCTCAAAATATGTGTGCAGACACAAAAAGGTACCTAGCCTGTGGTTCCATTTATTTAATAAAATCCATAATAGTAAAAGAACAGAGAAGGAATGCAGATTAGGGGCTGCACTGGGCTGGGGGAGGGAGGAATGGGGAGTGAGTGCTTTCGGTCGGGGTTTCCTTTAGGAGAATGAAATATTCTGCAACTAAATAGTTGTGATGGTTGCACAGCATGGTGAATGTACTTAACGCCCATGAACTGTAACATTTAAAAGATCAAAACCTTAAATTGTATTTAATTAAAAACCTGAAATATAAGATGCCGTAAAAATGTAAAGCAAAAAATAAAATTAAAAAATAACCAGACACAGTAGCAGGGGAGGGGAAGGAAAGTCCTAGTGGGGTAGCAAGCTGAAGGTGTAGCTTGAAAACTGGCATGAAGGGTGGGTCCAGAGTGGGATCTCCCCACAAGGATGGTGAGTCCTCATCTGCTCTGGGTTGCCTGCAGGAGCAGGTGCAGGTGTCAGCTCTCCCTCAGGAGTGGTGGTACCTGTGCTGGCTTCAGGCTTCCATGAGGAGCAGGTGATGATTCTCCCTGCGGGGGTGCTGGGAGCTGTGTCTCCTCATCTCCCTGCAGGGGCGTTGGGAGCTGTCTCCTGGTCTCTCTGCAGGGGCGCCGGGAGCTGTGTTTTCTGGTCTCCCTGCAGGGGTGCTGTGAGCTGTGTCTCCTGGTCTCCCTGCAGGGGCGCCGGGAGCTGTGTCTCCTGGTCTCCCTGCGGGGGTGCTGTGAGCTGTGTCTCCTGGTCTCCCTGCGGGGGCGCTGGGAGCTGTGTCTCCTGGTCTCCCTGCGGGGGCGCTGGGAGCTGTCTCCTGGTCTCCCTGCAGGGGTGCTGGGTGGTCTCCCGGCAGGGGCGCCGGGAGCTGTGTCTCCTGGTCTCCCTGCGGGGGTGCTGGGAGCTGTGTCTCCTGGTCTCCCTGCGGGGGCGCTGGGAGCTGTGTCTCCTGGTCTCCCTGCGGGGGTGCTGGGAGCTGTGTCTCCTGGTCTCCCTGCGGGGATGCTGGGAGCTGTGTCTCCTGGTCTCCCTGCAGGGGTGCCGGGAGCTGTGTCTCCGGGTCTCCCTCTGGGGGCGCTGGGAGCTGTCTCCTGGTCTCCCTGCAGGGGTGCTGGGAGCTGTGTCTCCTGGTCTCCCTGCAGGGGCGTTGGGAGCTGTCTCCTGGTCTCCCTGCGGGGGCGCTGGGAGCTGTCTCCTGGTCTCCCTGCGGGGGCGCTGGGAGCTGTGTCTCTGGGTCTCCCTGCGGGGGTGCTGGGAGCTGTGTCTCCTGGTCTCCCTGCGGGGATGCTGGGAGCTGTCTCCTGGTCTCCCTGCGGGGGCGCTGGGAGCTGTGTCTCTGGGTCTCCCTGCGGGGGTGCTGGGAGCTGTGTCTCCTGGTCTCCCTGCGGGGATGCTGGGAGCTGT
>NW_020175018.1:18567049-18582595 GCF_003031525.2 Neophocaena asiaeorientalis asiaeorientalis
GCTGGGAGCTGTGTCTCCTGGTCTCCCTGTGGGGGTGCTGGGAGCTGTGTCTCCTGGTCTCCCTGTGGGGGCGCTGGGAGCTGTGTCTCCTGGTCTCCCTGCGGGGGCGCTGGGAGCTGTGTCTCCTGGTCTCCCTGCAGGGGTGCTGGGAGCTGTGTCTCCTGGTCTCCCTGTGGGGGTGCTGTGAGCTGTGTCTCCTGCTCTCCTTGCGGGGGCGCTGGGAGCTGTCTCCTGGTCTCCCTGCAGGGGCGCTGCGAGCTGTCTCCTGGTCTCTCTGTGGAGGTGCTGGGAGCTGTCTCCTGATCTCCCTGTGGGGGCACTGGGAACTGTGTCTCCTGGTGTCCCTGCGGGGGCGCCGGGAGCTGTCTCCTGGTTTCCCTGCGGGGGCGCTGGGAGCTGTATCTCCTGGTCTCCCTGTGGGGGCGCTGGGAGCTGTGTCTCCTGGTCTCCCTGTGGGGGCGCTGGGAGCTGTATGTCCTGGTCTCCCTGCGGGGGCGCTGGGAACTGTCTCCTGGTCTCCCTGCAGGAGCTGCTTCAGATGCTAGTCCTCACTCCAGAGCTGCTGGTGCAACTGACGTTGGTGTTGGCTGCAGCTCTGGAGCTGCTGGTGGAGGTGACACTTCAACTGCAGGTGGACATTCCTCAGGCTCTGGAGCTGCCTTTACTTCTGCACTCATTCTGCCCTTGCACCTGTCTCCTGTGAATGGACAGGAACTGGAGTTGGAGCCACTTCTAATTCGTGAGCTGATGCTGGAACTGTGGGAGGAGCAGAGAGCACCCACATGCCTGCCTTTCCATGGTCTTTTTACATATTCTACTTGTAAAAATGTATTTTTTGTATTCTATTTACACAATCTACATTTATATCTATTACAGTCAAATCAGTAGATTAATGGAGAACTGAGAGGACATATTTTTCAACATGTATTAGAAATGAGACAAACATTCCATATTGCTCAATGAGATAGAGATTACTTGTAACAGCACAAAACTGTAAATGTCAAATTAGTGGGGCAGGCCTTCCCTGGTGGTACAGTGGTTGAGAGTCCGCCTGGTAATGCAGGGGACACAGGTTCGAGCCCTGGTCCGGGAAGATCCCACATGCCGTGGAGCAACTGAGCCCGTGCGCCACAACTACTGAGCCCGCGAGCCACAGCTACTGAGCCCGCACGCCTAGAGCCTGTGCTCTGCAACAAGAGAAGCCACCGCAATGAGAACACAATGAGTAAGCCCGCACACCTCAATGAAGAGTAGCCCCTGCTCGCTGCAACTAGAGAAAGCCCGCACGCAGCAACGAAGACCCAATGCAGCCAAAAATAAATAAATAAATAAATTAAAAAAAAAAATTAGTGGGGCAATTAAATAAACGAATTTATCCATACATTGAAATACCATGTGTTAGTTTTTTAAGAGAAGAATGGAATAAATCTACATATACAGACATGATTATTCACACTCTTTGTACAGTGAAAATGTCAGGTTTCAGAATGTGACTTGAATGATGGTAACATTTAGGGAAAAATAACATCACATTACTGGATTCATTTTATGATGTATATTTTAGAATTTGGGTGTGATTTGGTATTGTTTAATTTTTGCATGTGTATTCTTTTTTTTTTTTTTTTTTTTGTGGTACGCGGGCCTCTCACTGTTGTGGCATCTCCCGTTGCGGAGCACAGGCTCCGGACGCGCAGGCTCAGCGGCCATGGCTCACGGGCCCAGCCGCTCCGCGGCACGTGGGATCTTCCCAGACCGGGGCACGAACCCGTGTCCCCTGCATCGGCAGGCGGACTCTCAACCACTGCGCCACCAGGGAAGCCCTGCATGTGTATTCTTAAATCAATTTGGTCTTGTATCAGTTAGCTTTTGCTGTGTAACAAACAACTCCAAAACAACTCCCAGTTGTTAAAGCAGTGGGTTGGCTGACTGGTTGGTTCTTCTGCTGCTCTCGGCTTGGCTCATGCGTGAAGCTGTTTCAACCAGCAAGTCAGCTGAGATTTGGGCTCAGATGGGAGGGCAGTGCCTCTCTATCCATGTGGCCTCTCATTCTGCAGGAAGCTAGCTCAGGGTTCTTCACATGATGGTCTCAGAGTTTCCAGTAACAAGAATGACCGAGGTCCAGTGCACGTACATTTTAAAGCCTCTGCTTTAAAGAAAGTTTGTTAATATTTTATTAGTCAAAGTAAATCACATGGTGTTTTAACAATACCTAGGATTTGTTTTATCAGGTGTAGCAATCCACACAGACATAAGAATGTCATGAAGGAAGATGATCTTATTACAGAGTGCCCTCAACACGGGAGGCTCCAATGCCATACAGGGCCCCACTGGGGAGCACTGAGGCGGGATGGGCAGAGAGAGGAGAAATCCAAGAGGGAGCCTTTATTGTGGTTTAGGGGGGGAAGGGGAGGAGGAACAATTTTGGAAAACACCCCAGCGTTCCATTCTTCCTAACAAGGTCTGCCCTCGGGACAAACTATTTAACAAGAGCCTCCCTGACTGGGGCTTAGTGAGAGCCTCCCTGACTGGGGGAGGGAAACACCGAAACAGCAGCTCCTGCCTTCCCAGCGGAGGAAGGGAAACACCCAACAACAACCCCTCTGGATTCCTCGTGGGAGAAGGGAAACAACCAACGCTAGCCATCCTGTCCCACCTGGGGAGCAGAGGAAAGTTCATCGTCTGGAGGCAAAGGGTCCCTGAAAGAGTGGGACCTGATCACAGACTCTAGAATTCTGCTCCTCTCCTGACCCCTCACCACACGGCAGGCACTAAAGGCCTGTCACAGCATTTCCTTTTACCCAGAGTGCATCACGTCCAGCCAGCAAGAAACATTACAGGACATACGAAAATGAAAAACACAGTTTGAAGAGGCAGAGCAGGCATCAGACCCAGATACGGCAAGGATGTTGGAACTACCAGGCCAGGAACAACTGTGCTTAAAGTACTAAGGGCTGTAAAGCCCCCAACCCCGACCAAACCCAAGGATATTGTGGCAACCCCTTAAAACCTACCCCAGGGTAAACTGGGGAGGACATCCTTGGAAGGAAAAGATGGTGGATGCTGGTCACAAGAAGAAGGAACGCATCTTGGTCCAGCCAGCAGCGTGGGTACAAGTGCACACCTTTAGTTTAATGCCTTGACCTTCCTAGACAAAGGAGAAGCATTCAATTTAAAATGTTTGTCTTGTAATAAGGTGACTGTTTTAGAGGCGGAAGAGGAATGGCATAGAGGGAATATTTTATGCTTTGATTCTCACAGTGGCTGCAGGTGTGAGAAGTGCCTCGGAGAGGGGACAGACCTTGAGTGACTCTTGTGATATAGTCACTGTAGTTTACCAGACCAGGACACTGAGGTTTGCTTAGGAAACACCGAGAACTGGGACAGAAATGGATTTTTTAACGTAAGATATAGAATTTATGGATATTATTGAGATTTAAGTTTACTAAATTGGCCCTATATTTGCTGAATGCACATCTGTGCTAAAGCCGAATAGAAATGTTCAATGTCCAAGATCAAGCCTGGTAGGCGGCTCTCCATGGCACACGTAGCTGTAAGAGTTTCTCTCAAATAATTCGTCTTAGAGCTGGACCCCTCTGGTTTTTTGTTTGTTTCTTTTTTTTTTTTTTTTGCCGTACGCGGGCCTCTCACTGTTGTGGCCTCTCCCGTTGCGGAGCACAGGTTCCGGACGCGCAGGCTCAGCGGCCATGGCTCACGGGCCCAGCCGCTCCGCGGCATGTGGGATCTTCCCGGACCGGGGCACGAACCCACGTCCCCTGCATCGGCAGGCGGACTCTCAACCACTGCGCCACCAGGGAAGCCCCCCCCCCTCTGGTTTTTACATTCTACTAGCGCATCACTTTCCCCAGGGAGTTATCTGCTGAGGCATTTTATATGGTTGTGTTGGATGAATAGATAAATGGGAAAGAACTGGCATCTTAACAATACACGAGAGGAAAAGACATAAATTAGAAACAAGAAGTTGGAACAGGGACTTCCCAGGTGGCGCAGTGGTTAAGAATCCGCCTGCCAATGCAGGCAACATGGGTTCGAGCCCTGGTCTGGGAAGATCTCACATGCCACGGAGTAAGTAAGCCCATGTGTCACAACTACTGAGCCTGTGCTCTAGAGCCCACGAGCCACAACTACTGAAGCCCACGTGCCTAGAGCCCGTGCTCTGCAATGAGAAGCCCCTGCAGTGAGAAGCCCACGCGCTGCAACGAAGAGTAGCCCCTGCTCGCTGCAACTAGAGGAAGCCCACGCATAGCAACAAAGATCCAACGCAGCCAAAAATAAAAATACATTAAAAAAAAATTGGAACAAATATTTGTACCTCATGTCACAGGCAAAGTGGCTCGATCCCCTTATATAAAGAGCTCTTAGAAATTAAGAAAAAAAAAACAGTCATACAGAAAAAAATGTGCAAAAGCAGACATTTTGCAAAAAAAAGTATGGCCTTAAAACAGATGAAAACATGCCCTGTCTTTTTCACAATACAACAAAATGATCAAATCCGTAAGTTAGAAAGGGCTGTGTAGAAATAGGAACTTTTATTCGTTGTTGATGGGAATTCAAGTTTCTTTCCAATGGAGGCAATTTGGCCATATCTGTCAAAATTACCAATATGTTTACCCTCTGACTCAGCAATTCCAGTTCAGGGAATTCATCCCGTAGAAGCACCTGTACCCTCGATGTGTGTACATGTTATCCACTGCACCTGCCTCATAAGAGCAAAAGATTGGAAACGTCTCAGTTCCCTCCAGTAGGGGACAGGATAAATGAATGATGACCATCCACACGATAAAATACAATGTAATTGAGGCAGAAAATAAGGAAACAGAGTGAAGGGAGGAAGATCTTGAGTGCTGATCTGGAAAAATCTCCCCTGGTCCTGACTGCTGGCAGGGCTGACCCTCACTGGACAGTCCCTCAGACGTCAGGCTGCCATTCTCAAGCACCTCGAGAAGTGCCTTGACCTGTGTGTCATTAATGCCCTGGTCTCTGTGGCTACTGGGGGTCAGAGCCCAGGATTTCTGGCCCAGCTCATCCACTGACCAGAAGGGGGACCCTAACCAGTCCCCTCACAGAACATTGTCTAGTTCCCCTAAAGAACTCAAACCCTGCTCTCCGGGATTTCAGCAGGAAGACATATAGTGGGGAGTTCTTCCTTGTGTGTCTCAGAGGATCTAGACCAACTTCATAGAGGAAACTTAGGAACAAATACCCTACACGAGTTTTATGGAGGGCAAAACTGGGGACAGTGAGGGCAATGGCTACATTGGGAAAATGTGCAGCATGGATGCTCTGACCGTGGATCCCACATCCCCTCCACCACAGTCCCCACCTGGCTTGGTGCTGAGCTGCTGGATAGGGATACCTGCAGGACCTGTTGCTCCCAGTTGAGCTGGGGCACGTGCCTGTGACCCGATTTCCTCATCTAACCCCTGCTGCAGTCAGCTCCGTGCGAGCAGGGACTGTGCTTGTTCACTGCTGTACACTCAGCCCTCCATCAGTGCCTGGTACATAGTAGACTCTTAATGAGTCATCTGATCCTCTCAACAGCCCTGTGAGACGAGTGCTGTTATTTACAGATGAGAGACCTGGAACACACACTCTTGGATTCATTCATTCATTCAGCAGCTGTGTACTGCTCCCACTGTGTGTGGGCACCTGGAATACGATGGTGAACCCCAGACACCACCCCTCGGAGGTCACAGCCTAACAGGTGAGACAGCATCTCACCTGCAGCCTGTAAGTGGGGGCTATAAAGCTAGTCCATCTCTAGCACAAGATCTTGCAGGAGCGTGGAGCTAGAGCTAGCTCTGGAACCAGCTGCAGAGCGAGAGCCCCTTCCAGCTCCACACTTGGACCAGTCCAGGGTTAGAGCACCCCTGGCTTCCACTCCGGAGCTGAGCTACCTCCATCACAGTTCTCACACGACTGCCTGAGTTACCATCAGGCCCAACACTACAGACAAATCTGAAGACAACTCTAGTATTACCTACTGTGGGATTTTTCTTTCATCGGGGAGGTCCATGGAAAGGCAGTCAGGTCGGTGACCTGCTCCAGCACCAAGTCCATTACATCTGAAGAGCTAGATCCAGCTGCAGAAGCAGATACAAAACTGACGGCAGACCTCGAACTTGAGGCATTTCACCATGAGATCTGGTGCCACCTTCAGGAGCAGGAACCAACCTCATTATCTGTTCTAGCAGCAGCTCTGGAGCTACAGTCGGCTTCTGCGCCAGCTGCAGAAGGAGAGCTGGCACCACCAGGGGATCTCTCACCTCCTGTGGAGCTAGAGCAGGACCTTACACCAGCTAGAGAGCTTAGCTGGCCCAGCTCCAGAGCTAGAGCCCCCTCCGGCTCCAACATCTGGAAAGCGGGGGGGAGGGGGAGTGGTGGTGGGGGGATGAATTGGGAGATTGGGATTGACATATATACACTAATATGTATAAAATAGAGAACTAATAAGAACCTGCTGTATAAAAACATAAATAAAAATTTTTAAAAACCCATAAGCTGTGACGCAGAGTCCCCAGATGTCCAGGCAAACATCCAACATCTGGCCCAGAGCTAAAGCCACTTCCATCACCAGCTCTTGTGCCAAATCTGGCAACACTTCCAGAGTTACAGTCAGCCCCAGAACCAGAGCCGATTCTCTATCAGCTCGATCACTACTGCCTGAGACACAGCCCGTCCAGCCCCAGCTCGGCCCAGGCACCAGCTCCAGTGGTGAAGCCAGCGTGCGCGCCAGCCAGCTCCACCCCGGAGCTGCCCTTCGCCTCCCCTGTGAGGGCAGCATTTTTTCTCTTTTCTATGTTTTATGACTTTTATATGTAATGTGTTTAAATTTAGATTCAATAAAATTTAACCTTTTATCACTTTAAGGTGTACAATTCAGAGGCGTGAGCTACATCCTCTATGCCGTTCACCATCACTGCTATCTAGTCCGAGAATGTTTCGGCACCCTAACAGGGACCCTGTACCCACGAAGCAGTCACTCCCCACCTTCTGACAACCAGGACTCTGCTCCTTGTCTCTGTGCATTTCCCCCTCCCTGGCACGTAGCTCCCAGCAGAGCACAGCTGACCTTCCCTCTGCCCCGCCCCACCAGAGGTGAAGACCCACCTTCACCAAGGGGGTGTGGTCTCTCATAGAACCAGCTCAGTCCTCCCCACATGAAGCAGAAGGGACTCGAGATTACCAAGGGCACCCTCTCTTTGGTCCCTAGCACTGGCCAGTCACAGGGTGCCCTCCCAGGGTCTGGCTAGCTGGGTAGCTAAGCACCTATAGAATGGAGTGACAAAGGCTAGCTGGGCACTGTCTACCTAAACGGCCAGCCCAGGTCACCCCGGGAACAGTTCCACCAGGAACTTCTCCTGCTGCCCATGACACAAGTCAACAGGTTGATCTGACCTCCCAAAGGCCACTTGTAGTCTCAGGTGCCTTTGCTTCCTTGCAGGACTAGCTGACTTTTCAAGGAGAGCTGCCCGTGGGCACGGAGCGCTGTCCTCCACCCAGGCGCTGCCCTCTGGGCACCTCCCCCACACCTTCCCAGGGCCAGGTCACTGCCATCTGTACCAACACGCACCCCAGAGCACCGCTCACCCGGTGGGTGTGACCACTGCAAAGCCGGCCCTTCCATCCAGTCACTAGGTCCACGGCACAGACTTCAGGACCAGGGACAGCTCCCACTCCAAGTCCTGTGACCGTGGGGACACTGTCCTTGTGCTCAGCGTGCGTGTGACCAGCTCTTCCAACTCTGCAGTGGGTCACAGTAACATGAGCTGTGACCCACGTTTGTAGAGACGTGGATGGACCTAGAGACTGTCATACAGAGTGAAGGAAGTCAGAAAGAGAAAAACAAATAACGTGTATTAACGCATAGATGTGGAATCTAGAAAAATGGTACAGATGAACCGGTTTGCAAGGCAGAAATAGAGACACAGATGTAGAGAACAAGTGTATGGACACCAAGGGGGGAAAGCGGGGGGGTGGGGGAGTGGTGGTGGTGGGATGAATTGGGAGATTGGGATTGACATATGTACACTAATATGTATAAAATAGAGAACTAATAAGAACCTGCTGTATAAAAACATAAATAAAATTTTTTAAAACCCTAAGCTGTGACCCAGAGTCCCCACATGTCCAGGCAAACAAGGTAACTACCCTTCTCCCTAAGAGCCTTTCCCAGTCTCTTCCTTCCCAGGACAAGTTCTCCCCACTCCACACCACAAAAGGGGGCTGAAGCCCCCAGAGCTGGATGCTGGCATGGGGTGCCCTGCACAGTGCAGGGCATCTGCTGACCCTGCCATTCTCCAGGTGCTGGGAGTCAGCATCCCTCATCATCCCCAGAGACCTCGGGCGTCAGCTTGGCCTCCAGCAGCCCCTCGTCTTCAGCGTCCACCAGGCCTGTGACAGCCTAGGTCACACACGAGTAACACGTCCCAGGCTCTGCGACACAGCCCCTCGCTGTCACGCTCCGTCCAGCAGGTGGGCGGCGCTGCATCACCCCCGTCAGCCTGGACATGAGAACAGCGACACGTACAAGAGCTCCATGCTGAGCTGGGTGGGCGGGCGTCCCCTTGGTCCCCTCACTCACACTCTCTGGAAACAGACGTCACCTAAACGGCTACTTTGACAAGCAGCCATCTCTGGACCCTCCAGGGAGCGTGCCCAGCCCTGGGAGGAGGCAGATGACCCCCACAGTCCTCACTGCGCAAGGAGGAAACTGAGGCAGCCTCCTCATGCTGGTGGGTTATTGGAGACCCATGCTTGAGGGGGCATGAATAACATGACCACTATGCTCCCTCCAAATTTAGGCTGCTGTGGCCAATGGGACAGCCGATATCATGTCCTCAGATCCCTCCTAACTAGTCGTGACCCCAACTCCTAGCCTGGCACTCAGAGCCCTGTGTGGTCTGGTCCAGACGCCCTCCCCAGCGTGCACCCCTCACCCCCATTCCAGCCTCCCTACAGCCTTTATCCCCCAGGGACCTCACCAAGCCCTCCCCCCTCAGAGCCCCTGCCTGCAGCGCCCCTCCCTGTAGCCCCCCATCCATGAGGGACTCACGTCCAAGCTGGGCTCAGAGGCCACAACCTTGGGATCCTGTGCAGCCACAGCCTTTGGGGTCAGATTGACCAGGGCTCAGCCCACAGCGGGGCCTCCTCACAGCCCCGTGACAGGCAAGCTCGTGTGGTGACTCTCAGTGCCTCAGTTTGCTCCATCCAAGATGGGGTCAGTGACTCTGACCTTGGGAATGGGTGCTGGGGATTAAAGCAGGGAGATGAAGGCACCCAAAGTGCTTGGACTCAGGAGGTGCCCTGGCTGTGGAGCCCAGCACAGGTCAAGGCCTCTGATGGTCAGGGCAGGCTCAGTGAGGGTGAAGAGCAATGATTCTGAGCCCCCCGTTCGCGGCTGGACTTGGTCACTCAGAGCTGAGTGACCTTCAGTGCTGGGGCCGCTGCTCCCCTACAAAGTGGGGTGAAATCACTGAGTGCCCAGAGGGCTCCCTAATAACAGTAAGTGCCCCCAACACTCGCCCATCGGGGTGGTGGGCCCCTGCCAGCCCCTCCTCCTCCAGCGAGGACCGCAGCCAGGGACAGGCTGGACCTTGGACCCGGGGTACGGTGAGGAGACAAATGCGGGGTGGGGGCAGAGGAGACGCCGGACTGGGTGTCTACTGCCCCCTCCAGATCCCCCTGACCCAGCCATGCCCCGAGCTGGACCCTGGGATGGAGTTGGAGACGAGGAGAGCGGGTGGGGGTATATTCAGTGACCCGCGTGTCCCCAGATGTCCGACCCACCCAGCCCGGCGTCCTGAAGCCCACCTGCCGGGGGACGGTGGGCCTACGGCTCAGGGAACGCAGCGGGGGTGACGTAGAGCAGTTAGCAGGGGGTGGGACGCGGGATCCATGAGGGCACGTGTGCGCGCGCACACACACACACACACACACACACTGACACACACACACACACACACACACTCACACACTGACTGTCCTGCCGGGGGTCAGAGGGGAGTGCACACGGGGGAGGAACAAGGGGTGAGAAGGAGGGGGTTGGGGGCAGCTCTGCCACGGGGCAGGGATAATGACCCCCTAGCAACATGCCCAGCCCTAGCATAGGGAGGCGAGAGATGCCAGGCTGATGGCAGGGGGTGCCCAGGGGGCTGCCTGGCCTGGGCCATCGCCAGAGCTGCCTGGAGAAGACAAGGTCTGAGCCCTGTGTCCACCACTCTGGGCACCGGGCACTAGGATGAGACCTACCCCTACTGTGGAGGGGCTGCAGGAGAGGAGGCCTCAGCCTACTTCTCTGTAAAGTGGGTGCACAGACGGGGTGATCCCTAGGGTCCATAAGCTTGCAGAGGAGTCTGCGGGCCTTGGTTCTCCATCCCTGACCCACTCTGCTCCAAGTCCATGGAAAATGCTTTCTACCCCCTGAGGCCCTTCTGAACCGGGGGCAGCCTAGGGACCTGGGGGACTGGGGACCTGGGGGTGCAGAAGGTGGCAGAGACTGGACCACTCATAGGGGACCAGGGACAAGACCCTCCTTGTTGGCGCCTGGGGGTCCGCATTTGGAAGTGGGTGGAGTCACTGCCCTGGTTGGGATGAGGAGGCCTCCGGAGTGAACTGGACCTGAGGACAGTGGAGGGAAGGAGGGAAGCAAGAGGGGCTCTGAGGTCCCTCTCATCCCCCAGCAGCCGGCAGGTCCCTCTCGTTTGCCCCCTCGGCCCTGGTGGAACCACTGCCTTGAGGACCCCCAACAAGTTCTGTGGTTAGTTTTCTGGTCTCGGGCCTGGGGCTGCAGTTCCTGGGATGACCACCAGGGGGAGGGCTGTGCTCACTCTACTGGATGGAGCAACTGGAGCAGGGAAGGGACACCACGTCGACAGAGCCCCACAGAACTGGGAACCCGGTCACCAGGCACCGCGTTCTAGAGAAGCCCCTGGCCAGCTCGCTCGGCCAGAGCCCTGGAATGAGCAACGTGCCCTCCTGCTGCGTCCTGATGTCCTGAGGCCGTGGTCACAGACGCGTCTGGCCATTTGCCTGGAGGCACCCTTAGGTGACACAGGTAGGCCCAGGGCAGCCCGGTCCCAACCAGGCCGCCTCTGGGGTCCCACCTGTGTCCCCTCCCCGTGTGCACGGAAGGGAGGGTTCGTGTCAAGTTTGCCTGCCCCGATGAGGAGCCAGAAGCCTGGTGGGCCAGTCGTGATGACCCCCCCAGGCCAAGGTGACTGGGTGGGATGTGCGGAGCTGGGGCGGCGCCCTTCTGCCCGAGGTCTATCCCCAGTCCTGGAGGTGGGTCTCACTTCATCCCGGGTAGAGGTCTGTGCAGACACAGGTCGGTGCCTGATGTGGGAGCCGAGGGTCCAGTGGGCAGAAGCAGCAAGTGCATCGAGCGGGCAGGACTCTTGGGTCCTCAGGGCCACTGCCGGTCACTGTCTTTTCAGGGCTCCACTCGGGAGATCAGTGAGGAGCTTTTCGACGGGGACACCCCTCTGTTTCCCTGAGTGAGGGGCATCCTCGCGGCTCGCGAGGGCAGCACATGCTGGGGTGAGCGCCGACATGAAAGAGTCTCCCGAACGAGGACCCCAGACGGCCTGGGAAGGTCACCTGCACCTGCTCCTGTGGAGACCCAGAGCCAGCCCTGGACCCGCCAGCCCTACAGGGAAAACCGGCTCTCGCTCCACCCTCAAGCCGGCTCTGACCCACACCTTCTACCTGCTCCCCCAGACCCAGAACTTTCCTTCCCCTCCCCTGTTATTTCTGTTCTGTTTTTGCTTTTCTAATTTTTACTTTTTTAAATTTTTATTTTTCATTATTTGTGATGCCTTTTCTTTTAGGCCTTAACATGATGGCATTTAGTTTTTTATCATGAGCATCGAGTACATTCACAGTCACGTGCATCCTTCCCCCCAGTCTCGGGCCAGACTGTTTCACTCGCAGAAGGAAAACCTGACCCAAAGCGCTCACTCCCTGGCCGCTCTCGCCTTTTGAGAAGGACCGCATTCTGTCTACAGAATGTGTATCTCCCAGGGCCTCTCGCTTTCTGAGATGGCCCACACTCTGTCTATGGAGGGTGCATCTCCCTAAAGACAGCTACTTCTTACCTAAAAAAAAAAAAATAAGAAAGAAAAAGAAAAGAACCCAAAACGCTCACTCCCCATTCCTCCCTCTCCCAGCCCGCAGCCCCTAATCTGCTTTCTATCTCTGTGTCTTTACCTGTCTGGATGTTTCCTGTCAATGGAATCATGCTATAGGCATCTTTTTATGTAGTCTACATATTTTAAGTGGGGACTGGTTAATTTTTGTTTTTATTTGAAATAGCATTTTTGTGATATGAAAGGGAAACGCCAGGTGGATCAAAGATGGGATGTACAAATTGAAGTCTTTTTTGTAAATATGTGTGCAGTCTCAGGGTAGAGACCCCTGTTCTGAGTATGGCCCCAGAGCCAGAAGACAGAAGGGAAACGCCTGGCTCTTCCCGTGGCCAAGCAGAAACAAGAAACATGTAGAAAGCTGGGAAGACAAACCACAAACTGGAACAGCATTCCTCACGTCCCAGGGCCAGAGAAAGGTTTGACACCCCTGTGGTCCCCCAGATCTTGAAAGTCAATGTTTTAAAAAGGGACAGAGAACAAACACGTGCAGTTCCAACAAGAGGCCACCCACGCGGTCGGTACAAGTCAGAGACGCTTGACCTCCCAATGAGGACACGCAGATGTAAACGCCGTGGAGATGGCGCTGTCAACACCACACCGACAGGTTTCTAGTCTAGTGGCGGCCAGCGCTGGGGACAGTGTGAGGAAGCAGAGGCCCAGCAGGTCCTCTAGAGGGAAGCGTGGAAGGACACTCCTGTCTGGGAGAACAGTGCTCAGGACCCCAAAGCTCCGCAGGTGCAACCCTTTACCTGCAGAGCTAATCCCAGGAGTTTACCCACAGGAATTCTTGCACAATTTTTCTTTTCTTTTTTTTAAAAAAATTTATTTATTTATTTATTTTTGGCTGCATTGGGTCTTCGTGGCTGTGCTCGGGCTTTCTCTAGTTGCGGCGAGCGGGGGCTGCTCTTCATTGTGGTGCACGGGCTCTAGGCACACGGGCTTCAGCAGTTGTGGCATGCAGGCTCAGTAGTTGTGGCTCACGGGCTCTAAAGCTCAAGCTCAGTAGTTGTGGCACACGGGCTCTGTGCTCTGTGGTATGTGGGATCTTCCCGGACCAGGGCTCAAACCTGTGTCCGCTGCCTTGGCAGACGGATTCTTAACCACTGCGCCACCAGGGAAGTCCCTACGCGTTATTCTTATTTATATGGTCAATTTTAGAATCAAATGGTCCGGTAAGAAATATGGTTGATATTTTAATGGAATTGCATTTATAGCTTGACTTAGGGAGAATTGACATCTTTCTGGAATGCTCTATCCATAATTATATCTTTCCTTTGTTTATGTCTTTTGTTGAGTCCTCAGGAGTATAATTTTTTTTCATAATGAGTTTTTGTAATAATTATTAAATTTATTGTTAAAAATAATTTTGAAATTGATCAGTCTTGATAGTCTCAATAGAAACCACCTTACAATTTTTCTCATAATCTATTACTATCATTACTTTTATCAATAGATTTACAAATATGAAAACTTCTTACAATCCTAGAATCAATATCTGTGTATCACCCTTTAAAAGTGTTGTTGGGGGCTTCCCTGGTGGCGCAGTGGTTGAGAGTCCGCCTGCCGATGCAGGGGACACGGGTTCGTGCCCCGGTCCGGGAGGATCCCACGTGCCGCGGAGCGGCTGTGCCCGTGAGCCATGGCCGCTGAGCCTGCGCGTCCGGAGCCTGTGCTCCACAACGGGAGAGGCCACAGCAGTGAGAGGCCCGCGTACCGCAAAAAAAAAACAAAACAAAACAAACAAACAAAAAAAAGTGTTGTTGGGTTCTGTTTGATAATATTTTAGTTAGTATTTTTACATTGATACTAAAAAATGAGATTGGTCTATAACTTAATTGTCAGGGTTTGAAAATAAAGTCCTAACTTCATAAAAATGATGGGAAGTTTCCTCAATTTTCTAGCTTTCAAACTAACTGTTCCTTAAAGCTGTGCTAGATTTTCACTGTAAAACTGCCTGGAAGTGGTGTTTTTTGGGGGAGAAAATAACTCGTTAATAATTTATTTTTTCTAGTTTTTCTACGAAATTAGTCCATTAACATAACTCTTTCACTGTCCGGTTGAGTAACTTACCTTTTCCTAGAAAATTACCTATTTCATGGAAATTTTCATTTTTTTCCCATGGGGTTAAGTAAACCTTTTTCTTTCTAATGGTTTTTTACTTTCTTCTCCTTTTGTGGTTATTTTCACAATAGCATTTATTATTTTGTGTATTTTTCCTTGGTTAATTAGGTTACCTAATGGTATATCTATTTTATTGATAGCTTTGAAGAATTACCACTTCACCAAGTATATCATTCTTCTATTTTCTAATTCAGTAATTTCTGCTTTTATGTTTGCAACTTCTTCCTTATTCTCTCATGTTTATTTTGTGCTTTCCCCCTCATTTTCCCATGCTATGGCTAATTAATCCCTTTTCGTTCTTTTTGTTTATTGAAATTATTTTTAGGACAGCGGGTTCTCCTGCGTTGTCTGGTTCCCCCAGATTCTGATATGCTATGTTTTCCTTTTGCTGTCCTAATATTCTTCAATCTTCTCTTTTAACTCCAACGTTGCGCTGCAACTCCTCACCTTCTTGCAGTAAAAGGAACCATGGAATAGTCTAGCTCATAAAGAGGGGAGCTTCTGATTTTGATCACCCTAACACATGAGCTGCAGCCTCAGAGAGTGTCCCTTTGCCTGGATTGTCCTCTGTGTGTCGAGTCCATCTGGTGGGGGAGGGAAGCTGGGGGGACAACACGGACGTGTGTTCAGGACTCCGAGTCCCACTTTGACTCTGTGGGTACATATATATCAGCACCACCTCAAAGCCGTAATTACCACCTGCAGCCCGGAGCACTAGGGCTCACCTCTTTCCTGCCTTACTCGGTTGATTACGAGACTTAGCTGCCTCTCTACCTTCACTTGGGGTTGTTGGCAAGTCCCAGACGGACCTAACAACCGAGCCAGTGAGACACAAGGACCCATTGTGAGGAACTTCCTGAGGGGTCTGCAGAGCCTGGCAGGCACAGCACAGGGCTCAGCCTGGGCTCAGGTGGATGGCCCCACACCAGCACTAGGAAGGCCCTGGGAGGAGGAAGTGACGTTCTGTCCCAGAGCCAGCTTCTGGCTGACCTGGCTCAAGGCCAACCTTGGCCACTAACGACGGGTGTATTTAGGTCATGTTCTTGGTACTATGTATCTCATTCCTGTCACCTCTGTGAGAGGCAAAAGTGACAATGGACATGAAAGCACCTTGGAAAATCACAGGGATCATGAGAATGAGAAGCTAAATGGCCCATCCCATATGAGTTAAGGAAGCCATTCATCCATGTAACCCCCATGCATCCATGCATCCATCCATCTACCCATCCATCCATCTACCACCCATCCACTCATCCATCCA
>NW_020175018.1:18582628-18587270 GCF_003031525.2 Neophocaena asiaeorientalis asiaeorientalis
CCATCCATCCATCCATCCACCCATCCATCCATCCATCCATCCACCTATCCACCCATCCATCCATCCATCCACCCACCCATCCATCCACCCATCCACCCACCCATCCATCCCTTCATCCATCCAGACTGTGCGTTGTTTTAATCCACCAATAGGAACCTCCCAGGGCTGCCCCTCCCCGCTCACATAAGCCTTCGGCCGCCTCACTTGACTCAGTCTCTGCTCCTTGCCTCTCGGGGCTGACTCTCACCTGGGGGCAGTGTACACTTTCTCCAGCGATCCTGAGACAGGCCTCGCCCAAAGGGGGCTGCAGACTCCTAGAGGTCCCAATCATAGCAGAAGAGATGGAAGCAGGGCTGGATCCTGGACAGGCTCGGGGGGTGAAGGAGGCAGCTGCCCATGCTTGGGACACCTAGAGCCGGCCTGAGGGGGTGGCACTGGGAAGGGGAACAAGGGCCGCGGGGGTTGTACCAGAACCATGTGGGCACCCCGGTCCTTCCCACAGATGACGACAAGGGAGCAAGATGGTGGTGGGGGTCCTTGTGCCGCCCCCTCATGGAGCACACGGCAGCCCAGGGCATGCACACTCAGGTGGTTGTGTGAACTGGGTGCACACACACGGGGACAGCTTGTGCAGGGGACCCGTCAGTAGTGTGGTGATATGAGCCCCCGGTGTGGGGCAGAGGGCCACCCCCTGGCGCATGTCCCTGGGTCATGGCTGGCATGGGGGTCTCCAGACCCCGGCCGGCCCACGGGCCCACCCTCCAGGACACAGCTGTCCTCAGTGCTGGCTCTGACCTGTCCTTGTCCAAGAGCCCGACCCAGGAAATGTTCCTGACGCTGGCGGCCAGCCTGGACCCACACCCTAGACCCTTCCTGCCTGGGGCCAAGCAGGAACCATCCAGGCCCAGGGACACAGGGCACCTTCCTGCTTGGCCTCGGATGGAAGTCAGTGACACTGTCACAGAAAGCAGGCCTCAGGCTGTCCTGGAAGATAGTGTCTTCGTGGCCCCAAGGATGAGTCACAGGGCATTCGGGGAACTGCATGGCCTCCTCCTATATAAGGCCCCAAGCCCTCTGCCTCGGACTTCCCTTCTCTCCAGAGCTCAGAAGTGCAACCACGACTGCAGCCATGAAGAGTCTCCTGCTCGCCCTGGGCTTGGCCCTCGTGTGTGGCGCCCAGGCTGTCCACATTCCCAATAAAGTGGAGGGTCTGGACATAAGAGAGGTATGGGGGTGGGCCCCAGGGGCTGGGGTCAGGGGCTGAGAGGGCGCAGGAAAGCCTGGACCGCAGAAGTCTAACACGGGTCAAAATGAGGCCATAGCATTGGGGGACCACTTCAACCCCCAGAGGTTGGAGGGACTTGTCTCTCTCCAGCCACTTGGTTCCCAGACGCTCCTGTTTCCCTCTCCCTCCCGGGGTGGAGTCGTCCTCTAAGTTGCCACACCTGGATGGGGGCTGACTTAGGACTGCGCTGGGGGTTCGGTAGAGATGGGGGGTGTTCCAAATATGCAAGAACTCCCCACTCAGGTGTCATCACAGAGCTGGTGATCCCCAAGTGCACCTGGAACCCTAGTGCGTCATGCTTCCTGAGAAACCTGGGCACATAGGAGACTCGGCGTGGCCCAGTTGAGGCGGGACTGAGAGCCCACTGTGGGGCTAGGGTCCCCTTCCTGGAGTGCAGCTCAAGATCCCTCCCCAGGTGGCGGGGACGTGGCACTCCGTGGCCATGGCGGCCAGCGACATCTCCCTCCTGGACGCCGAGAGTGGCCCCCTGAGAGTGAACGTGGAGGAACTGAGGCCCACCCCCCAGGGCGACCTGGAAATCATCCTGCAGAAATGGTGGGTGTGCTCCGCCCCCCGTGACAAGGCACCACCCCTTCCCCGGTGCTGCGGGCCAGCGGGGGCAGCTCCAGGACTGGTGGGCTGCGGGCAGGGCTCCAGGTGGGCCCCAGCTGCACTGTGGGTGGGGCCGGGGCCCCAGGGACAGGAAAACAGGGCTTGGAGGTTCTTGGTGCCCTTGGAGCCCCGCCCAGGGGCTGTGGGGCAAGAGGCGGCTACACAGAGCGGCCCTGGGGTCAGTGTGAGGAGAGGCCCGTGTGGAGACCACTGGGCAGCTGCAGGCTTGGGTCCTCAGGGCCTGGGCAGTTTCCACCATGAGCCCCACCTGCCCCCAGAGTGGGGGAGCCGGGGCGTCGGCGAATTCTGGGCCATGATGAGACCAGTATTCTTGGAAACACTGTGTCCAAAGCCCCATGCAGACAGGGTCAGTTCTGAGCTGCCAGATGCCTTCGGCCACTAGCCAGCTCTCCTGTGGGGTTCCTGGCTGACTCTGTCTGCCCCATTGTCAACTTCCTGAGTCACCCGCTTGGGTCCAAGGAGGGCTGCTCCCACTCAGGCCAGCACCTGGTGACTGACGGTGCTTTGGGCGGCCCAGGTGTCCTCCTGCCCTAAGGACACTTCCCGGAGCGCAGCTCCTGTCCCTCTGCAGGGTTTGTGAATGAGCCCCACCACCATCTGGCTTTTCAGGGAGAACCAAAAGTGCGTTGAGAAGACCATCCTGGCTCAGAAGACCGAGGACCCTGCTGTATTCAAGGTCGACGGTGAGTGCCCCCAGCCCGGGCCCCATGCTCCCGTGGGGTAACCCCAGCACATGCGGGGCATCACCTGATGCTCTGAGACACTCGCCATCCCGCCATCTGGGCAGCAGGAGTCGGGCTTGTGTGGCCTCGTCCTGTGCACCAGGCCCTGCTTCTCCCACCCTGCGGAAGGTACTCTCAGGGGGACAAGGCCTGGGATCCCCATGCTTTCCTGCCCCTTCTGCACCCCCTGCTTGGTGTAGATGGAAGGAAGCGGGTACGTGTCCTGTGCACCCGGGGGTGGGTTAGGGCGGGCACGCGTTTCTCGGGGGCTCCTTAAAAATATCCAAACAAACCAGACCTGTGGGCAGGCACACTGTGCATTTTCCTCTCCAACCTGGAACCTGCTTCTGGAATATTCCAGGCCTCACCCCCCTCACCCCAGCCCTGGCAGCCTCCCTGGGACACATCCCTGGGCCCCCAGATCCAGTCCCACCCCCAGGGCCCACCAGCCCCATCTCCAATCCACAATCTGTTGTTTGTCACGTCCTCTTTCTGAGAGGCAGTGGGAGGGGTGGGGACAGTCTCATCCCCAGAAGCTGCCCTGCCACGTCTGGGCCCAGCAGCAGATGGGGGCGGGGAGCCACCTAGCCCCACGCCCGAGGTTCTCATTCCTCACCTGCAGGGCCTCAGGTCTACCTGGGAAATCGGCAGGACTCTCCAAAGAGCCTTCCCTCCATCGCCGTCATGTTGCGTCAAATCCAGCCAGGACAAGGACCCCGAGGGTGCGGGGTCTCCACATTCTCCCCCCTGAAGGACAGAGGCATCGCTGCCCTTCCTCTTGAAATATTGTCCCTTCTTTCTTCCACTCTTTGGTGTCCGCGTATAACCCCAGACTCCAGTGGGGCTCCAATCCTGGCATCTTTTTGATCGCTCACAGACCTGGGAGCCTGCCCTATCGAGGGGGGCTACCTGGGATTTAGTGCCTGGGGGTGTGGATTAGTAAGTGAGTGAATTAATGCCACGTCCAGGACATAGGGGAGCAGAGTTTGGCCAAGCGGGCAGTAGGCATGGAGAGTGGCCTCACTGTAGCACCGACATTTAAGAGCTGTTTCCAGTCTCGGCCTGAGTGCGGACGGGCTGGTCTCGCCCAGACGGTGTGGCTCGGAGAGTCCCCACTGGGGGTCCCTAAAACTTGTGCTGCCAGCGGTGGGCTTCTGGCACCCAGTAGGGAGGGCGTCCCCTCGGTGTCCGGGAGCGGATATTCCGAGCCCAGTGGCCGCCGTGGGAAAGGGCGCTCCCAGGCGATGATCCGGTGCCCCGACGGACATGGTGGAGGGACTCAGACAAGATTTCAGGCTCCATTTCCGCCCCTTTTCCAGATCACGGGGAAAGAAAGATTTCCGTGCTGGACACAGACTACACCACCTACATGATCTTCTGCGTGGAGGCCCCCACGCCCACCGATGAGCACGGCGCCATGTGCCAGTGCCTGTGTACGTGGCTGACCCCATGGGGCGTGTCCGGAGGGGCCACTCCTCGTCAGAGACGTGGCCTTTGGTCAAGCTGTGAATAAGGGACGCTCAAGACTCCCCCGCACCTTCCTGGCCCCTGGTGGGAGGAGGGGGAGAGGGGCTGCCTCGCTGGCCCCTACAGGTCATGCTAGCAAAGGTCCCAGCCGTGGCGCCCGACACTGGCGGCCAGATGTGGGGTGACGTGCAGGGCAGGAGATGCTTGGGACAAGGTCCGGGACAGGCCAGCGGGACTGACGCAGGAGGCTCGGGGGTTTCTCCCTACGTGGAGGGGCCTCACGGACCAGCTGGTACAAGTGGCTAATATTCATCAACAGTCTTATAGGAGGAGATTCTTAACGACTTCAGAGCACTTTCAGTTATGCAACCAGCTTTAAAGGGAGATTTTCTGACCAAAGTAAATATACGGGCGATGCTCCCAAGGTGGCCATGGCGGGCAGTGGAGGCTCCTGGTCAAGTCAGTCAGCCCAGGGGGACTGGGGGAGACCAGGATGGGGGCGAGGGGGGTGCCTCTCCTCTGTGACCCTGGAGAC
>NW_020175018.1:18587483-18587786 GCF_003031525.2 Neophocaena asiaeorientalis asiaeorientalis
CCAGGGACTGACCCCTCCCCTACAGCCAGGACCCTGCCAGTGGACACCGAGGTCTTGGAGAAATTCGAAAGAGTCCTGAAGTCTCTGCCCGAGCACATGCGGATCAACCTGGACCTGAGCCAGAGGAAGGGTGAACTTAGCCCTGCCCAGGGTGAGAATCAGGGGAACATCTTCCCCCCTTACTGGACCCCCATTCTCCCCAGGGCTGCCGGGAGGAAGGGGGTGAAGGGGCAGCATCCCCGAGGTGGGCCCATCCCTCCCCACCCCCTGCCAGGCCCCTCTATCCCCGGGGGCGTCCAGTCC
>NW_020175018.1:18587824-18621400 GCF_003031525.2 Neophocaena asiaeorientalis asiaeorientalis
AGCTCTGGGGGGGGGCGGGGGTGCCCCCAGGGACTGACCCCTCCCCCACAGCCAGGACCCTGCCAGTGGACGACGGGGTCATGGAGAAATTCGACAGAGCCATCAAGCCCCTGCCCATGCGCATCCGGCTGTCCTTCAGCCCGACCCAGCTGGAAGGTGAGCTCCCAGGCCCCGCCCCGGCTCCCTGGGCAGAAAGCCACCAACCCCGGGGATGACTTCCTCCCGTGATGAGCCCCATTCTCCCCAGGGCTCCCGGGAGGAACGGGGTGGAGGTGCAGCGCCCCGAGGTGGGCCCATCCCTCCCCACCCCCTGCCAGGCCCCTCTGTCCCTGGGGGCGCCCAGTCCCGTCCTGACCCTCCCGCACGGCTCTCCCTCCCCCACAGAGCAGTGCCGCGTCTAGGCGAGCTCCTGCCGGCGCCCTGGAGGTAACGTAACCCCCCTGCCCCACATCCTGGGCACGTGCACAGGGTGGGGGTCTTGGTGGGGCCCGGGCTCCCCCATCAGGCCCTGGGGTCCCCCTGCAAGAATGGCTGGAAGCTGGGGTCTCTCCTGGCGACTGCGGAGCTGCTGGCCGCGTGCCCACTCTTGAGGGGTGGCCTTTGGGGAGGTCGTTTCCTGTGTCCTGGCCTCACTCGCATGCTGACCTCCCCCTGCTCCCTCTGGGCAGGGCCGAGGGCCAAGGTGGAGGCCCCGGAAGCGGGCACCGGTGACAGACACTCCACCTGAGGGGAGAGGCGGGGTGGTCCCTCTCCCGAGGAGGGGCCGTCCTGCACCCCCAGGCCCAGCCCGGGGAGGGGGCGCTGGCGAGGGTCCAGCAGGTTCCCCAGGAATCACAGGAGAGCCGCGTGTCCATTTCAGGGCCCGGGAGCCTTGGCCTCTCTGGGGACAGATGACGTCACCCCCGCCTCCCCCATCAGCAGTGTCAGGAGGGACCAGGACCAAGGTCACCCCTCTTGGGACCCAGGCCCCTCCGGGCCCCGCCTGGGGTCTCCTGCTCGGGGGCGTTCCTCCTTCAGCAATAAAGGCATGAACCAGTGCGCACTCCTGTCTGAGTCTTTCCTGGCCGATGCGCGTGGGCTGGGGACCCGGGCGGCTCAGGTGGTGACAGCAGGGATGGGAAAGGTGGTGCCTCCTCCAGACCCAGCCCTGAGCCCAGCGGGGACCCCAGCGGGATGCCTCGTCTGTGTCAGGCGGTATTGCACACAATTTCCCTTTACTATTCATCCCACCTCTGTCGTCGTAGGGCTGCGGAAACCCTGTTTGCTGGTGGGACAGCTCACCCTGAAAATCATACATTTTCATTTAAATTTCTTGAAAAAGAAATGTCTTGGCGCCTCCCGCCCTCCCTGGAGGTGGGGGTGTGTCAGAGCGCCAGGGTGGGCGGGGCCTCAGGCTGCTCTGTGGGTGGGCAGATCCACAGGGACCAGCATCGAAGAGCAAGGCCCCCACCCCGCTCCCCCGTTAGAGCTCAGGGTCACCCCCTGACAGGAGCTGAGGCAGGGCTGACCCCCGCCCCTGCCAAGAGAGAAATGGGGGCAACAACATTCAGGCATTTCAGCTTCCTAAGGCCCTGCACGGTGCTGACGTGGCTGTACAGCCACGGAACCCCCAGTCCCTACACCAGTTCAGTGGCAAAGCTGAACCGGGCCCCTGGCCATTCGGCTCCACGCTCCAGCTCTAACCTGACACCGAACCCCTCCAATGGGAAAGCTCCCAGGTCTGGCTCCACAGACGAAAAGGATGGACAGGACGGCAGGGCAGGGCCTGGCCACAGGGTGGTGACAAGGCTGTGAGCTCGTTTCTGTGACTGCCGAGGGCAGCGGTCATCCCGGCTGTGCGCTAGTCAAGAGCACAGGCTGCAGGCCAGCCTGACGACGCCCTGCTGTCACCTCTCTGCCTCTGTTCCCTACCTGTAAAGTGGAGAGTACGGAAGGAGCCGACCCCAGGGAGGCGTGGGTGAGGATGGAAGGAGAAGACAGCTCTCCTGCGCCCAGAGCAGGGTCCACGCGCAGGAAGTGCGCAGCGACCGCCGGGTGCCAGCGTGGCTCCCCCGCCACCCCAGTCCTGCCACCTGACCTTCCCCACCATCGCCACCACCCGCCAGGGCCTCAGTCTCCTCGGACGTCAGGGCCAGCCCGAGACGGTGTGACAGCCCCCCGGTGGGTTCTTCCTGCCGCTAACATAGTCAATTGAAAGCGATCAAAGCCAACTGTGGTAGAGTTTAATAGAAAGCTTCCCCAAAACACCGTGGCGGCTGGACTTCCAATGTGGACAAGATGGTGTGAGCCCATCTCCCCCTGCTCCTCCCTGCTAAGCGCAATTATACAGCCTGGAAATTACACAAGCGACAGCAAAAGCAGAAATCTGAAAAGTGGCAAAAGGAAGGCCAACTGGTTTGGGGCCCTGGGGTTGGGGGAGGGCACAGCGCAAGGTGTCAAATCCCCCCGACTCAAGCAAATAAGGTGACCCGGCCTGGTGTTTCCTGACCCAGCCAGGAAGGCAGCCAAGGTGGGACATTCCCCGCCTGGATCAAACAGGAGTCCCTCTGACGACACCAGGCGACACCTGTGGCAAGGGAGCCCAACCGAGGCCCCTCCGGCAATAATCAGCCATGGGTTGCACTCCCTTTCCCACAGGAGAGCAGGCCTGAGATGGTCCTCCCCACTGGGAAACGCTGGCGGCCAGGCCTGAAGAAACCCTCCTCCCTTCAGGCAGCACGAACAGGGACAGTGGGGGCCCAGGGAGCACCAGATACCCCTTTGTGTGGGTCAAAATGGCACCACAAAGGCTTTGAACATTAAACTGGAACCACAGTCCACAAGAATAGGCCAGGATAGTAGGAGGGAGACTGCTTACTATGACTAAAAAAAACAACGTCAAGTAACACCCAGGGTCTCCTATCATAACAGGTACAACGTCAAGGATACAATCAAAAATCACCTGTCATAGCAAACACCAGGAAAATCGCAACCTGGGTGAGAAAAGACGATACAATGACACCAAAAGCAAGACGAATCAGTTGTCGAAATTATCTGGTAGGGATTTTAAAGCAGCCTTTGTAAACATGCTTCAACAAGTGATTCCGAACACACTTGAAACAAGTGAAAGCGTAGAAAATCTCACCAAAAACTGAAACCTACCATTAAAGAAATTAAAAGTTTAATTTCTGGATGGGCTTGGTAGTGGAGTGGAGACCACCAATTCAAAACCATAGGCAGGTTGAGAGTGAAAGGATGCAAAAAGATGTACCATGCTGACATTAATGAAAAGAAAGCAGGAGTGGCTATCTTAATAACCGATAAAGCATAGTTCCGGGCAAAGAAAATGACCACAAAGAGAGACACTACAGGGGACGAGGAGGACAGAAAAATTATTTGGAGAAACAGTGGCCCCAAATTCTCAAAAATTAGGTGAAAACTATAAATATACAGATTAAAGAAGCTCAACTAATATCAACCATAAAAAGCAGGAAGAACACTACTCCAGGGCACAGATAACAAATTAATTAAAACCAGTAACAGAGCAAAAAAAATTTTGTGTAAAAAGGAACAAAGATGGTAGCACTTTTAAGAATGATTTTTGCTGGCAATGTTGGTTGCATATACTTCACTAGGTTAAAGAAAGTCCCTTCTGTTTCTATTTAGATAAAAGGTTTTGTTTTGGCTTGGTTTTAACCAGGAATTGCTGTTAAACTCTAACCAACGTGTTTTCTGCACTGAGGTGACCAAATAGTTTTTCTTTAACCGATTGAGGTTGTATGGCATCAGTATGTTTTATAATGTCAGATGACCCTCACATTGCAGGGGAAAAAACAATTAGTCACGATGGATGGTTATCCAGCACTGGATTTGATTTTCTTCCTATGTTCCGGGGTACATTTTCCACTTATGTTATAGGTTAAGCTTTCTTGTCCTCTCCTGTCTTTTTTTTTTTTTTTTAAACACCAACTGGTCAAACTCATATGAGATGTATTTATCTCCCAAATGATAGAGCTCAGGTCAAACATATTAGAAATAATGCCATACGGATGTCAATTTAAAGCAGTGCCATGTTCTTTAGTACTAGCCTTTGGTTTTTTCCACAGAAGGGATTGGCTCAGGAGCTATTAAACTAAAGGTATTCCCACTGCTATAAAAATGCTCCATAATTATTAAAATAATTATAATTTTAATAACTGTGTGAATTTTAAACAATTTTGCTCTGGTAAATGGCTTAGAAAAGAGTTGTTTTCCAGAATTTAACACACTGTTCAGCCAGACATCACACAAGACTTTCTGTGACGTGGGGGGTATTTGTAAATGCTGGTCATGCAAAGCTGATTCACGACCACATTCCTTGCTCTGTGGCACCAATGTTTTCCTCAGGCCTGTCTTCTGAGCTTCGTGTTACCCTTTGCTGAATTTTCCAAGGAGAAGGAGGAGAATCTGGTATAAGAAACGTGTGCTTCCCCAAAGAGACACTGAATAGACCTTTCATCGGGACTGTCCCACCTGAAATACCCTTCCTGCTGTTGGCCACCGCTGAGTCATAATCCCGAGGGGAAGTGTCTCTAGGGATAGAGGCAGAGACCCCGCAAGGGGGACTGAGAGGTTTTGGCCTTGGGCTCACCTCTGTTTCCAGTTGCGGTAGAAAGTCAGAGAGACTTCCTGAAAGAGTATTTTGCAACCTTTAACAATCTTTGCTATTAGTGTGACCAAACCAAACTCAGGTCCGAGTGTCCACGTGCAGTAAATCCTATCTCCTGACACTGGTGTGTGATGAAGGAAGGGGTGGTGTTTATTGCAGGCACCAAGCAAGGAGTCCAGGTAGCCAGTGCTTAAAAGGCCAGAGCTCCCCGAAGTCTTTCAGGGAAAGATTTTTAAAGACAGGGTGAGGGAGGGGGGCTGTGGGGTGTGTGATCGGCTGGTGGACCTTCTTCTGATTGGTTGGTGGTGAGGTCATCAGGAGTCAACAGCATCAACCTTCTAGTTCCAGCTGGGCTGGGGTCTGTGTGCTTTGGGGCAGTGTAGAGTTAACTTCTTCCACCTGGTGGAGGTTTCAGTACCTGCAAAACAGCTCAAAGGACGTGGCTCAGAATATTATCTACAGCCCTTGAGGAGGAACTAAAGGTCCTTGGCTTTGTTTAATGGCTAAACTATTATAATTTTGACTTGTTTGACTGTTTTCTTTTCTTTCTGTAGTTTCTCACTTCTCTGATTAAATGTACTCTTTGGAACTCTGGGAAGGCCTAGGAGGCTAAAGTTTTTCTACAAACAAGAGGCAAGTGGAGGACATGGGGGATGCGGGGGGAGTCTGTTCTGGGAAGGCCCCATAGGGTGCTGCTTGGCTACATTAGGACATTGGGGGGTTTTGACCCTTCCCCACAGGACACTGTTGATAGTACTTTTCCTGTTGCTATTTGAACTACAGTCCTGTAAACAAACCTTCATCAAAACTCCATCGCGCTTCCTCTTTATTCACTCACTCACGTGCCTATTCATTCCACAAACACGGACCCTGCTGGGAGACACATGAGCTCGCGACTCTGACCTAGATCAACTCTATCTCATCCCCCTCTTTTTGTTATTTCTCTCAGCAGCCCCTCCACGCTTTTAAGAAGTTAGGAGATTAAGAGAACTGATGACTCTCTAAGTCTCTCAATCTAGTCCCAACTTGTTAGATCCAACCACAAACCGTATGCAACTAGCCACTTAAGTTTTGGTGAGCTTCAAGAGGCCATTCTGAGAATTAGCACAGTCGCCCAGGAAAGTCGGGTTTTTTGTTTGTTTTTTTTTTTATGCTTCCACTAAGCGAGGCTCAGAACAGAGTCATCTATAAGTACTCGGGTTTTGCAGCCAGGGTACCACACCTGTCTCATCTGTGCCCTCTTAGCCATTTCTTCTGCCACACTCAAGGCCAGGCTCTCACCTGTCCCTTAGATGCTCAGACTTTAACATGCACAGAACCACCTGGGGACCTGTCATGAATAAAGATTTTGAGCCCCACCACTTATGAACTGAATCTCAGTCTCGGGGGTGGGCCCGGTAATGGCTTGTTAGCTCCAAACTATCCTCACGCACACTAGTGCTTGAAACAGACCCAGAGAGACAACAGCAGTGACCTCTTAATTCCCGATTGTGTTTTTAGTATTTCATCTAGTGTGTCTTAAATACCTTTACTAAAATCATCTTCTCGAACATCTTCAATGGCTCCTAATTGTCTAGTAAAACGTTTATATGACTTTTCGGGATTCCCAAAAATGTAAACCTAGCTAAAATTTTAAGTTATTCACTCCTAATCTACCCAAAACTTATACAGGATAATTTCATATTTCTTTTTTTTTTTTTTTGCGGTACGCAGGTCTCTCACCGCTGTGGCCTCTCCTGTTGCGGAGCACAGGCTCCGGACGCGCAGGCTCAGCGGCCATGGCTCACGGGCCCAGCCGCTCCGCGGCATGTGGGATCTTCCTGGACCGGGGCACAAACCCGTGTCCCCTGCATCGGCAGGCAGACTCCCAACCACTGCACCACCAGGGAAGCCCAATTTCATGTTTCTTAAATATTGGTTATGTTTTTCCATCTCTAGCTTTGCTCATTTTGTTCCCTCTTGTTAAATTCTTATCAGTCCTTCACGTCTGTCTCAAATTTCCCTCTTCCTTAAGAGAAGTGTACTGCCTATGTTTTCTTCTAGGAGTTTTAGTTTCAGGTTTTACATTTAAGTTTTTAATCCATTTTGAGTTTATTTTTGTACACGGTGTTACAAAGTGGTCCAGTTTGTTTCTTTTGCATGTAGTGGTCCAGTTTTTCGAACACCATTTATTGAAGAGGCTGTCTTTTCCCCATTATATATTTTTGCCTCTTTTGTTGTAGATTAATTGACCATATTAGTTGGGTTTATTTCTGGGATCTCTGTTCTGTTCCATTTACCCCTGTGTCTGTTTTTGTGCAAGTACTATACTGTTTTGATGACCATAGCTTTGTACTATAGTCTGAAGTCATAGAGCATGATACCTCCAGTTCTGTTCTTCTTTCTCAAGATTGTGTTTGGCTATTCGGGTCTTTTGTGTCTCCATACAATTGTTAGAATTATTTGTTCTAGTTCTGTGAAAAATGCCATTAGTATTTTGATAGGGATTGCATTAAATCTGTAACCTGCCTTGGGTTGTATGGTCTTTTTAACAATATTAATTCTTCCAATCCATGAGCATGGTATATCTTTCTCTCTGTGTCATCTTTAATTTCTTTCATCAGCGTCTTAGAGTTTTCTGAGTACACATCTTTTACCTCCTTGGTTAGATTTATTCCCAGGCATTTTATTCTTTCTGATGCAATTGTAAATGGGATTGTTTCTGTAATTCCTCTTTCTGATAGTTCATTTTTAGTGTATAGAAAAGCAACAGATTTCTGTGTATTAATTTTGTATCCTGCCACTTTACTGAATTCATTTATTAGCTTTTTGGTGTCATCCTAAGGATTTTCTCTATATAGTATCATGCCAACTGCAAACAGTGACAGTTTTACTTCTTCCTTTCCAATTCGGATTTCTTTTATTTCTTTTTCTCATCTGAGGGCTGTGGCTAGGACTCCCAGTACTATGTTGAATAAAAGTGGTGACAGTGGACATCCTTGTCTTGTTTCTGATCTCAGAGGAAATGCTTTCAGCTTTTCCACATTGAGAATGATGTTGGCTGTGGGCTCGTCCTATGTGGCCTTTATTATGTTGAAGTTTGTTCCCTCTATACACACTTTGTTGAGAGTTTTTAGCATAAAAGTATGTTGAGTTTTGTTGAAAGCTTTTTCTGCATCTATTGAGATGATCATATGGTTTTTATTCTTCAGTTTGTTAATGTGGTATATCACATTGATTGATTTGCAGATATATTTGCATCCCTGGGATAAATCCCACTTGATCATGGTGTATGGTCTTTTTAATGTACTGTTGAATTCACCTTGCTAATATTTTGTTGAGGATTTTTACGTCTACGTCCATCAGTGATGTTAACCTATAATTTTCTTTTTTTGTAGTATTTTTGCCTGGTTTTGGTATCAGGGTGATGCTGGCCTCATGGAATGAGTTCAGAAGTGTTTCCTCCTCTTCAATTTTTTGGAATAGTTTGAGAGGGATAGGTGTTAACTCTTTAAATGTTTGGTAGAATTCACCTGTGAAGCCATCTGGTCCTGGACTTCCGTTTGTGGGAGTTTTTTAAATTACTGATTTAATTTCATTACTGGTAATTGGTCTGTTCCTATTTTCTATTTCTTCCTGGTTCAGTCTTGGGAGACTGTACATTTCAAGGAATTTGTCCATTTCTTGTAGGCTGTCCATTTTATTGGACATGCGTGGGGGGCACCTGGTGCCGGCCACCACGGTCGTGAGCAGCGAAACTCAGACTGGCTTCCCGGTGCTGAGGTTGAGGCCCCGAGCAGCATGGCATCCTCAGCTGTGTGAAGGCCCACTGACCCTGCCCGGCCCCACGATTTCATTCTGAGAGAAGTGATTTCCTGCTTCTGCAGTTACAGGCCCGACTTCCTGACATGGTTCTAAAGAGCAAGGGGTTTTTGTGGGAGTGGGAGCGACTGAGAGCTGGTGGGGGCCCAGGTCTCCTCCCAGGTCCCACTTTCTGGGGCAACACGTGACCTGGGGGAAGCTGAGCCCTTAGATCTCAGTCTCCCTCCCACAATGGACAATGCCAACTGCCCGAGGCCAGTGGGTGCTTTTTTTTCCTTTTCTCTCTCTCTCTTTTTTTTTTTTCCAATTTTATTTTTTGGATGGTATTCTATGGAAACTGAAGGTTCCTGGAAGTTATGAATAGTTGTGCCCTGAAGGGCATGCTTTGTGGTCTCGGTTCACAGGAACACGTGAGAACCTGCAGCACGGATGCCCCGCGGCTGGTGGGATCTCGATTTCCCAAGTTCACCGAGAAACACGGTGCTTGTTTCTCTCTGGCTGACCTCCCTCTGCCCTGCGTGACCCAGTTCTGAGAGCGGAGCTGTGTTGAAGGGGATGGCCTCTCGCATCTGACCCCTGGGTCCAAGCCGCCCGCGCTGATGTCCTAGGGGGCCACCCACTGAGCGGGGGGCTTCTAACTAACTACAGAAGTGTACCCTGTCCTGTCTGAGGCCAGAAGTCCACAGTTCGGGCGTCGGAGGGCTGAGGTCCCTCCAGAGATTCCCAGGAAGGATCCTTCCCCGCTTCTCCAGCTGCTGGTGTTGCATCAGTCCTTGGAGCCTGGTCTTGTAGAAGCCGCGCTCTAATCTCTGCCTCCGTGTTCACATGCCTTCTCCCTGTGTCCCCTCTGTGTCCTCGTTTTCTCTTACAAGGACACCAGACAGTAGATCAGCCCCCCTTCCAGCACGCCTCATCTGAACTACTTACACCTGTAAAGACCCTGTTTCCAAATAAGGTCCCATCCTGAGCTTCTGGGTGAACATGTGTTCTGGGGCGACAGAATTCAACTCCATAACTGCCTGTGGCTCGTCGTAACAAAGGACGCTGGGGACCCTGAGCTCGGAGGATTGTCGCAAGAATTAAAGGAGATAAAACAGATCAGGGCGAGGACTGGGGCTGCCCGAGCCTCCTCCTCCTTTCACAGCCCCCACCCTGGGAAAGGGGAGTCTGGGGGCAGCCTGGGGTCCTGCAGTCTCTCCAGTGCACGGGCTCTTTCCTGGTACAGTAACCAGTAGTCTCTACAGGAAAGAAACCAGAGGCCAGATAGCAAATCAGAGCTAATCTAGGAGACCCCTTAGCCTCCCAAGATGCTGACAATGACAGTGGCCACCTGGAAAGACCCTACACATTGGGGGCGGGGGGGGCACAGGGGCCGACCCTCCAAGTCTCCCACCATCGGGAGATATCTCCACCTTGCCCCTTTCCCCCACCCCAAAGTTCACGCCCCCGCCACCCCGAGATGAGCAGGTTAATCACTTGGAATGTCAACTGATGGCCTTTGCAGCCCCCCTGGCACGGGACACAGGGCATGCACAGCCCCCGGGGGTGTTGTCGTCAAGGTGGACTCAGCGAGACAGATACTTCTGTGTCCTGCTCGATTCCCCTCCAGACTTAGGTACATGCCCGGCGCCAGGGCCCCATGCCTCCCAAGGTGTTGAAGGCGGCTTGCTTCAGCCTTGAGTGGTATGGAGGGAAGTGCCCTAGGAGATTTAAAATGTACGATTCGGTAGATTGAAGACTCAGATACTGTGGACCTTTCTATCACACTTACAGACGTGGAGCACGCGGTGTTGCTCCGCTGGACCCCCACAGGTCAGGTCACCTTCCCGGCTGGGTGGCTCTGGGGGTTATGATGACTGTTGCCGTCAGCATTGTTGTCTTTATTGCTACCCTAACTGGGCAGCAGACACTTGCAGAGCTCTCACTACAGGCCAGGCCCATCCTTGGAGCTCCACCTGAGCCCCACGTCACCCTCACCCCAGCCTGCAGGGGTATGGGGTGACCGCAGAGAACCCTTCGCCCAAGGCCACGTCTGTGGGGTTTGGAGGAGCCGATGCCCGAGACAGGAGAGTATACCAGAAGCAGGAGGAACCCAGCGGGACCATAGCCTTTCGGGAGGCCTCGCTCAGCAGGACCGGGTGGGAGGCCCTGGGAGCTAGTGGAACCCCCAGGAAGGGCAGCCCACAAGAGAGGGGTGACGGGTGCGGGTGACGTGACCCCCTCGTTCGGGGCAGACAGCCACCCCCTGGCTCACGTCCCTGGGTCCTTCCTGGCGTGGGGCTCTCTGGACCCCGGCCGACCCACGGGCCCGCCCTCCAGGATACAGCTGTCCTCAGTGCTGGCTCTGACCTGTCCTTGTCCAAGAGCCCGGCCCAGGAAGTGTTCCTGACGCTGGCGGCCAGCCTGGACTCGCACTCCGGACCCTTCCTCTCTGGGGCCAAGCTGGAGCCGTCCAGTCCCGGGGACGCAGGGGACCTTCCTGCTTGGCCTCGGAGGGAAGAAGGCCTCCTATTGTCCCAGCTGAGGAAGCCACCCAAGGGCCTGAGGGTGAGTCACAGGGGATTCGGGGAACTGCGTGGCGGGGAGCCCAGCACAGGCTGGCCGGCTGGCGCTCCTCCTATATAAGACCCCGAGCCCAGTGCCTCGGCCTTCCTCTCCCTCCAGAGCCCAGAAGTGCCACCAAGCCTGCAGCCATGATGTGCCTTCTGCTTGCCCTGGGCCTGGCCCTCACGTGTGGCACCCAGGCTGTCAACGTCATCCGGACTATGGAGGACCTGGACATCCAAAGGGTTCGAGGGGGGCTGGGTGGGTGGTGAGCTGCAGGGCGGGCAGGGGTCTCAGAGGCCGAGGGGAGACAGAGGAGGCTGTGATGTCTGGGGTGCACATTACCCTGCTAGGGCCGCCCTAACAAATACCCCCGACAGGGCCGCTTAAACAACATCGTCTCACATCCTGGAGGCTGGAAGTCTGAGATCAAGGTGTCGGCAGGGCTGGTTTCTCCTGAGGCCGCTCTCCTGGGCGTGTAGACGGCTGTCTTCTCCCTGTGTCTTTACCTGGTCATCCCTGTGTCCAATTTCCTCTCCTTATAGGTCATCAGTCACACTGGATCAGGGCCCACCCTAATGACCTCATCTTACCTTTGTCATCTCTTTAAAGACCCTGTCTCCAAAGAGTTATGTTCTGAGGCTCTGGGGGTTAAAGGGACACAGTTAAGCCCCTAATAGGGTCTCTCTGCCCCCCAACCTTTCCCCACCTCCAGCCACGTCTCCCCAAGATCCAAACATTCCCACTTGTGTGATGGGCTCCTCTGGGTCCTTCTTGGGGTTCAGAGTGAGTTTAGGGAGAACATTCCTCAGGGTGCCGAGGAGGGGGTGTCTCAGGGCTGCCTCAGGTCGGGGTGGGACAGAGAGCCCACCATGGGGACGGGGTCCCCTTCCCGCCCCCAGAGTGCCAATCAAGCCCGCTCCCCAGGTGGCAGGGACGTGGCACTCCGTGGCCATGGCGGCCAGTGACATCTCCTTGCTGGACACCAAGAGCGCCCCCCTGAGAGTGAACGTGGAGGAGCTGAGGCCCACGCCCCAGGGCGACCTGGAGATCTTCCTGCAGAAAAGGTGCGCGTGGTCCCCACATCCCGCCGGGGCTGCAGGCCAGCAGGGTGCGGGCGGCGGTCAGGGCTCCTGGTGGGACTCGGCTGCACTCTGGGCGGGACCAGGGCCCCAGGGATGGGCAATGGGGCCCTCGGAGCCCCACCCAGGGCTTTTTTTTTAAAAAAAAAACTTTTATTAATTTGATGCTTCGGAGCATAATAAAATAAATGAACATAAAACATCATTTTAGTTAACTTGGAAAGAGAGATAAAATCCACTGAAGTGGAAACACGTAGGAAAGATATGTGCATTCAGGCAGTTACTTTAATTCTGTGTTAGGTTAAGGATTACGAATGTACTTGAGCAACGGGGAGACGTTTTGCATCTTTTCTAGTCTGAACACTTCGATATCTCAGATGAACGGGATGTCACACAGACAAAGCAGAGTGGGGAGAGCCCCATCTGCCCTCGGAGTGGGGGTGGGGTGCAGAGATGGGGACCCGAACCCCAGGATTGTCTGCAGGTGCAGGTCATTGCCCCGGACCGCGGGGCCTGGCCACTCCCGGCCTTTTTCCCTCAATCCGTCTGACCTCTTGTGGCCTGTCCAACCTGGTCACCTGTGGCCCTAGAGGTTACTGTGAGCACAGCCAAGGCCTGGGTGACCAGCTGGGCTCCAGTGCCCCCCGCCGGCTCGGGCCCCTCCTGGGGCCAGCTTCCATCCTGGCCCACAGTTTGGCCTGATCAACTGTGCATGGTCGGTGCACGTGGTTCAGGAAACGCCTGCCTTTCAGGGAGAAGGATGGGTGTGTTAAGGAGAAAATCATCGCAGAAAAAACTGAGATCCCTGCTGTGTTCAAGATCAACTGTAAGTGCCGGGTCTGTGGTAGGAGCCCCACCACCCTGGGGGGCTCTGGGCAGGTGCAGGGGGCTGGCACCGGGCCCGAGGATGCTAAGGGGCTGGTGGTGACGAGTGACGCTGTTATTACACCAGCTTCACTGACCTCCCTGCCCCTTGCCCGGTGCTGTGGGGCCAGTGGCCGTGGGCAGGTCCCTGCTAGGCTGGCCTCACTCCCCAAGGTGACTCTCCAAGCTCTCTCTGCCGGGCAGGAGCTCGGGCCCCTCAGGCTGAGCTCAGGAAGCGTCTGTGCCCGTCCAGGTGGAGCTGAGAGCCACTGTCAGCGGTCAGGGTGCCCCACGGCCCCCAGCCCACCACATGGGTTCCTCCATCTCCACGAGACGAGTTCCTTCCCTCATCCACTGGTTCACTCATTCCTCACTAAATCCAAGATGAGAAAGCGCCATGGGGGGCAGGGGGGCTTCCACCAGGGCCACTCCCGCTGGGCAGCCTGGGCCACCTTGGGACTCACTCTGACTCACTCACTCTTGTCTGTGCCAGACAAGAACTGACCACTGCCAGGTCGCCTGTCCCAGGGGCTCCAGAGCCACCTGCCTGCACTGGGTCAGGATGCTGGCGTTGCCCCTGAAGCTGCCTGACCCTGCGGTGCAGCCACTGCCGCCCGCTGGCCTCTGTCAGGGCAACCCTCACTCCTGCCGCCCCAGTTCCCACGGCTCAGGGCTGCCCCGCGATGCAACCATTCTTGGGACGTTCCCCTCCTCCCTCGCTCGGCGGTGCCCAGTCTCACCTGAGGTCGGCGTGACAACAGCATTTCTTTCTTTCATTTTTTTTTTTTTACACATCTTTATTGGAGTATAATTGCTTTACAATGGTGTGTTAGTCTCTGCTTTATAACAAAGTGAATCAGTTATGCATATACATATATCCCCATATCTCTTCCCTCTTGCGTCTCCCTCCCTCCCACCCTCCCTGTCCCACCCCTCTAGGTGGTCACAAAGCACCGAGCTGATCTCCCTGTGCTATGCAGCTGCTTCCCACTAGCTATCTACCTTACGTCTGGTAGTGTATATATGTCCATGCCTCTCTCTCGCCCTGTCACAGCTTACCCTTCCCCCTCCTCATATCCTCAAGCCCATTCTCTAGTAGGTCTGTGTCTTTATTCCTGTCTTACCCCTAGGTTCTTCATGACATTTTTTTTTCTTAAATTCCATATATATGTGTTAGCATACGGTATTTGTCTCTCTCTTTCTGACTTACTTCAGTCTGTATGACAGACTCTAGGTCCATCCACCTCATTACAAGTAGCTCAATTTCGTTTCTTTTTATGGCTGAGTAATATTCCATTGTATATATGTGCCATTTCTTGACCACTCTGGGTCCCGGGGGGCATCTTGGATTGAGCGGTGCGTGTTCCTGGGTCCAGGAGGTGGTGGAATGTCTCTGGGGCATCCGTAGTTGATGTGCCTGGGGACGGCTTTGGGGACGGCTTTGGGGAAGGGGCTGTAGCACGTTGGAGTGCAGTCCTTGCCAGGTGGTGACCAGAGGAGCTGGCCGCTGGAACTTACTTCTACCCTGTCTTGGTCTCCCTTCCAGCCCTGAATGAGAATAAGATCTTCGTGTTGGACTCCGACTACACAAACTACCTGCTCTTCTGCATGGAAAACACGGCCGATCCCGAGCGCAGCCTGACCTGCCAGTACCTGGGTACGCGCCCAAGCCCTGCTTCCCAGAGAGACCCACGGTGTGGTCCTCACTGCGGAGAGCGCGTGGGAACGGGGGAGCCTGACACCTGAGGAAGAGGAGGAGGGGTGAGGGGTCATCGGGAGAGGGTCGCATCCTGTGGCCTGGTCTCCTGTGGGCCTGTGGGTGGCTGGGGACGAGGGACAGACCGCGCGCTGAGGGGCAGGCGGACTGCAAGCGCTGTGACTGGTGTGACCATCGCGATGGAGCCGGCGGGTCACTATGAATCCAACAGCCTTTGTTACCCGGGAGTTTCAATTACTTCACCAAATAAGAATTCAGTTACAGAGACATCTTTCAACTATAACGTCCTGAAAACAAATGTCAGGTGGCATCTTTATTGTCACAGAAGATGTGCCACTGTGTGTCCCCAGGGAAGTGGCCGTGGGCACCAGGCAGTGCAGGCTCCTGGTCATAAGTCAGCCAGCCCCGGGGTGGGGCGCGGAGGGCAGGAGGAGACCCAGACGTCCGGAGGGGGGTGTCGTGCAGACCCCCACTGCAGTGCACCGGGAGGACGATGAGGGGAATGGGCCGAGCGGAGAGGGCAGGGGCCCCGGAGGGCGGGGGCCCTGAGCCCTGCAGACCCCCCTGGGGGGGGGGCAGGGCCCTCGGCGTCCCCGAGCTCTGGGGGGGGGCGGGGGTGCCCCCAGGGACTGACCCCTCCCCCACAGCCAGGACCCTGCCAGTGGACGACGGGGTCATGGAGAAATTCGACAGAGCCATCAAGCCCCTGCCCATGCGCATCCGGCTGTCCTTCAGCCCGACCCAGCTGGAAGGTGAGCTCCCAGGCCCCGCCCCGGCTCCCTGGGCAGAAAGCCACCAACCCCGGGGATGACTTCCTCCCGTGATGAGCCCCATTCTCCCCAGGGCTCCCGGGAGGAACGGGGTGGAGGTGCAGCGCCCCGAGGTGGGCCCATCCCTCCCCACCCCCTGCCAGGCCCCTCTGTCCCTGGGGGCGCCCAGTCCCGTCCTGACCCTCCCGCACGGCTCTCCCTCCCCCACAGAGCAGTGCCGCGTCTAGGCGAGCTCCTGCCGGCGCCCTGGAGGTAACGTAACCCCCCTGCCCCACATCCTGGGCACGTGCACAGGGTGGGGGTCTTGGTGGGGCCCGGGCTCCCCCATCAGGCCCTGGGGTCCCCCTGCAGGAATGGCTGGAAGCTGGGGTCTCTCCTGGCGACTGCGGAGCCGCTGGCCGCGTGCCCACTCTCGAGGGGTGGCCTTTGGGGAGGTCGTTTCCTGTGTCCTGGCCTCACTCGCATGCTGACCTCCCCCTGCTCCCTCTGGGCAGGGCCGAGGGCCAAGGTGGAGGCCCCGGAAGCGGGCACCGGTGACAGACACTCCACCTGAGGGGAGAGGCGGGGTGGTCCCTCTCCCGAGGAGGGGCCGTCCTGCACCCCCAGGCCCAGCCCGGGGAGGGGGCGCTGGCGAGGGTCCAGCAGGTTCCCCAGGAATCACAGGAGAGCCGCGTGTCCATTTCAGGGCCCGGGAGCCTTGGCCTCTCTGGGGACAGATGACGTCACCCCCGCCTCCCCCATCAGCAGTGTCAGGAGGGACCAGGACCAAGGTCACCCCTCTTGGGACCCAGGCCCCTCCGGGCCCCGCCTGGGGTCTCCTGCTCGGGGGCGTTCCTCCTTCAGCAATAAAGGCATGAACCAGTGCGCACTCCTGTCTGAGTCTTTCCTGGCCGATGCGCGTGGGCTGGGGACCCGGGCGGCTCAGGCGGTGACACAGGGCCGGGATCTAAGGTGTCTGCATCACAGGCCTCATGACACCTGGGGGCCTGCACACGTCATCACGGCTCCTTTAAACTTCTGGAAACTAGGTAGGGACGCGGCAGAGGCACCTGCCAGCTAGCTTTGCGTCTTCAGCCAACACCCAGACTCCACAAAGGACAGGAAACGGAAACTTGCTGTCCCTTAGTCTAATAAACATTGATATAAAAACTTGTTAGTTGCCTGCAGATCAAATTCTGCCCTCTTTTACAAATGCAGCCCCATGACCCTCACGACCAGCTTTCAGGAACATAAAGGTAATTGCTACTAGTAAGACTATTGATATCAAAGTTCATATGCCAAAAATGCATTGATCACAAATGAAAAGGGGGTACACAGCGACAGAAACGGGGATTTTCAGATCATAAGAACAGTTTACGTATAACATAATATACACACGTATTGCTATATGTATAGTTACATATAATCACAATTTATGTATAATACTAAAGTTTTGAAAATATAGGTAAAGTGGATACATTTCTAGAAAACTATTAAATACCAGTATTGGCTAAAAAAGAAAACTTTGAAAGAACAATAACTCTAGAAAATAAAGAACGGTTCCAGTGCCAGATGTTCTCAGTCTATGGCTGAGAACCAGCAAAGCACCGTCAGATGGAACCTGGCTCGTACCGTCTGTTCCAGGGCACAGAGAGACGAGGAGTCTGGACTGTCCTCTAACAAAGCTGGATGGAATGATGCAGGAGACAAAAAAAAAAAGCAGAGCTATCACTTTTTGGAATAAAGATACAAATATCCAAATAATTTATTAACAGGTCGAATCCAACAATGTATTCAGTACCTGGTGATTTAAGGCAGAAAATCATGTTTCCACATTAGACAATATATAATAAATCTGTTAACAGATTAAGAGAGGAACACCCATATAAGCACCATTCATTGATTTTAAAATAAATATTTTAGGGCTTCCCTGGTGGCGCAGTGGTTGAGAGTCCGCCTGCCGATGCAGGGGACGCGGGTTCGTGTCCCGGTCCGGGAAGATCCCACGTGCCGTGGGGTGGCTTACATTTCGCCTTGATACTCTCTAATATTCACCTGAATTTGTAAGTTTTTAGTTTTGATAAAGTCCGTTTTCCTATTTTTCTTGTTGCTGCTATGTTTTTGGTTTACCAGGTTGAAAAAGTTCCCTTCCATCCCTAGTTTGTTGAATGTTTCTATTATGAAGGGACGGTGGATTTCGTCAAGCAACTTTTCTGCATATATTGAAATGATGTGGTTTTAATTTTTATTCTATTAATATGGTGTATTACAATGATTGATTTTTCTATGTTGAATCAACCCTGCATCCCTGGAAGAAATCCCACTAGTTTGTGGTATATAATCCTTTTAGTGTGCTACTAGATTTGGTTTTCTAGTATTTTGTTGAAACTTTTTGCCTCTATGTCATATAAGATATTGGTCTGTAGTTTTCCTGTGATGGCTTTGTCAGGTTTTGGCGTCAGGGTGATGCTGGTCTCCTAGGATGAATCCTCTTCTAATTTTTGGAATAGGTTGTGAAGGATTCGTATTCATTCTTCTTTAGACATTTGGTAGAATTTGCCAATGAAGTCTTCTGGTCCTGGGCTTTTCTTCGTGGAAAATGTTTTATTATTAATTCAATCTCTTTACATGTTAGAGACCTATTCAAATTTTTCCTTTCTTCTTGAGTCTTTCTAGGAATCTCTAAGGGTTTATATCTTTCAAAGAATTTCTCCGTTTCATCTAGGTTATCTAATTAGTTAGCATATAATTGCTCATATAATCATAATTATTTCTGAAGGTTGTTGGTAATGTCCCCTCTTTCACTCCTGACGTTAGTAATTTGAGTCTTCTCTCTTTTTATTTGGTTATTCTAGTTAGAGGTTTGTCAATTTCTTTACTATTTTCAAAGAACCAATTTTGGTTTCATTGATTTTTCTCTTATTCCACTCTTTATTTATTTACTCTTTCATTTTTATCATTTTTTCTTCTGCTCGCTGTAATTTAATTTGTTCTTCATTTTCTTTTTCCTTAATGTGTAAAGTTAGGTTATGAAATCTTGAGATCTTTCTTATTTCTTAATGTAGGCACTTACAGCTATAAATTTTGCTATAAGCACTGCTATCACTGCATCCCATAAGTTCTGGTATATTGTGTTTTTATTGTCAATAATCTCAAGGTATTTTACAATTTTGCCTTTGCTGTTTCTTCTTTGGCCCACTGACTATTTAGGAGTGTGTTGTTTAATGTCCACATATCTGTGGATTTCCCAAATTTCTTTTTGTTATTTATTTCTAATTTTATTCCATGTTGGTCAGAGAACAACTTTACATGATTCAAATCCTTTTGAATATATTGAGACTTATTTTACCATGGTCTTTAAGATGGTCGTTCCTGGAGAATGTTCCATGTGCACTTGAGAAGAACAAATATCCTTCTGCTGTTGGGAGGAATGTTCTACAGATGTCTCTTGTAGGGTCTTTTTTTTTTTTTTTGCGGTACGCGGGCCTCTCACTGTTGGGGCCTCTTCTGTTGCGGAGCACAGGCTCCGGATGCGCAGGCTCAGCGGCCATGGCTCACGGGCCCAGCCACTCCATGGCACGTGGGATCTTCCCGGACCAGGGCACGAACCTGCGTCCCCTGCATCGGCAGGCGGACTCTCAACCACTGTGCCACCAGGGAAGCCCTACAGATGTCTCTTAGGTCTAGTTTGCAGTGTTCTTCAAGCCTTCCATTTACTTGTTGATTTTCTGTCTAGTTTCTCTGTCCATTATTGAAAGTTAGGTATTGTGGTCTCCAACTGTTGTTGAATTGTCAGTTTTTCCCTTCAATTCTGTAAGTTTTTAGGACTCTGTTGTTACATGCATGTATGTTATTGTTATTTCTTCTTAATGGATTGAACTCTTTTATCATTAAAAATGTCCTATTTTGTCCATAGTAAGTTTTTATCTTTGTCTATTTTGACTGATAATTGTTATTTTTTCTTGATGGATTGAACTCTCTTATCATGAAAAATGTCCTATTTTGTCCATAGTAACAATTTTTATCTTTGTCTATTTTGTTTGATATTAGTGTAGCCCCTCTAGCTCTCTTTTGGTTACTGTTCCCATGGTATACTTTTTCAATCCTTTTAGTTCAGCCTAAACTAGGTCTGTGCGTGGTTTTGAACCTAAATTGTCTTTTGTAGACAGCATATGGTTGGATCATGGTTTTTTAATCCATTCTCACAGTCTCTGCCCTTTTTAAAAATTTTTATTTTATATTGGAATATAGTTGATTTACAGTGTTGTGTTAGTTTCAGTGTACAGCAAAGTGATTCAGTTATACATATATGTGTGTCTATTCTTTTTCAGGTTCTTTTCCCGTATAGGTTATTACAGAGTAGAGTTCCCTGTGCTGTACAGCAGGTCCTTGATTATCTATTTTACACACAGTAGTGTGTATGTGTTGACTTTATTCTGTTAAATGTCTGTCATGCAAAGAGGTGGAGTAGAGTAGGTCTGGGCTGTAACAGTCTCTGCCTTTTAACTGGAGTGTTTAATCCATCCACAAAGTGTAATAGCGCAGTGGCCATTTTGCTGTTTGTTTCCTATATGTCTTATATCCTTTTTGTTCCTCTGGTCTTCTATCAATGCCTTCTATTATGTGAAATAGATATTTTCTACACTACCATTTTAATGCACTCCTTTCTTCTTTCACTACATAGTTCAGTTCTTTTCTTAGTAGTTGGCTTGGGGATTACAATTAGCACCTTAACTTGTAACAATCTAGATCAACTAATACCAACTTAATTTCTATGGTCTACAAAAACTTTGCTCCTGTATAGCCCCATGTCGTCTCCTGTCCTTTGTGCTGTTATTGTAATTCTAATTACATGTTTATACATTTTGTGGCCATTGATACAGATTCATAATTATTGCCTTATTAGCTATCTTGTAAATCAGACAGGTGAAAAAGAAAATTACAAAAATGCATTTGTCTTTTATATTTACCTAATTGTCTTATATATTTACTGGTTGTCTGTATTTTGTTATGCGGACTCAAGTTATTGTCTAGTTTCCCATTTTTTTAGGCTGAAAATTTTCCTTCAGTATTTCTTGTACAGCAATTCTGCAAGTGATACATTTTCTCAGTTTTTATTTTCCTGGGAATGTTTGAATTCCTCCTCCTCTTCCTCATCCTTCTTCTACTTCTTCTTCCTCCCCCCTTTTTCTAAAAAAAATATTTATTTATTTATTTATTGGCTGCGTTGGGTCTTTGTTGCTGCTCGTGGGCTTTCTCTAGTTGCAGCGAGCGGGGGCTACCCTTTGTTGTGGTACGTGAGCTTCTCATTGCGGTGACTTCTGTTGTTGTGGAGCATGGGCTCTAGGCGCGTGGGCTTCAGTAGTTGTAGCATGCAGGCTCAGTAGTTGTGGCATGTGGGCTCTAGAGCACAGGCTCAGTAGTTGTGGCGCACGGGCTTAGTTGCTCCATGGCATGTGGGATCTTCCCAGACCAGAGCTCGAACCCGTGTCCCCTGCACTGGCAGGTGGATTCTTAACCACCCCCCCCTTTTTTTTTTTTGTGGTACGCAGGCCTCTCACTGTTGTGGCCTCTCCCATCGCAGAGCACAGGCTCCGGACACACAGGCTCAGCGGCCATGGCTCACGGGCCCAGCCGCTCCGCGGCATGTGGGATCTTCCTGGACCGGGGCATGAACCCGAGTCCCCTGCATCAGCAGGCGGACTCTCAACCACTGCGCACCAGGGAAGCCCAACCACCCCCCTTTTTATGAAGGATATTTTTTCTGATATAGAATTCTTAGTTGACAGGGTTTTTTTTCTTCCAGCATTTAAAATATTTTGTCCCACTGCTTTCCAGCCTTCATGGTGTCTGATTAAAAATCATTGGTTAATCTTATTGAATCACTTCTCTTTTGTTACTTTCAAGATCCTTTCTTTGCTTTTGGTTTTCGACACTTTGATTATGATGTATCTAGTGGTGGATCTCTTTTAGTTTATCCCACTGGAGTTTGTTGAGCTCCTTGGATTACTGATTCTTTCTTCAGCCTGCTCAAATCTACCGTTTATTTCAGATGTTTCACTTTTTAACTCCAGAATTTCTATTTGGTTCTTTTTTTTATAATTCCTTCATCTTTATTGATATTGTCTTTGGTAAGATGTTGTCCTCATACTTTGGTTTCCTTTAGTTCTTTGTTATTTAAAATAGCTGATTTAGGGCTTCCCTGGTGGCGCAGTGGTTGAGAGTCCGCCTGCCGATGCAGGGGACACGGGTTCGTGCCCCGGTCCGGGAAGATCCCACATGCCGCGGAGCGGCTGGGCCCGTGAGCCATGGCCACTGAGCCTGCGCGTCCGGAGCCTGTGCTCCGCAACGGGAGAGGCCACAACAGTGAGAGGCCTGTGTACCACAAAAAAATAAATAAATAAATAAAATAGCTGATTTAAACTTTAGTAAGTCCAACACCTGGGCTTCTTCAGGCATAGTTTCTATTAATTCCTTTTTTTCTTCCGTACAGGCCCTACTGTCTTGTTTCTTTGCAAGTTTGGTAGTTTTGGGTTGAAAATAAATAACTTAAATAATATAATACGGCAACTCTGTAAATAAGATTCTCCCTAAGTGAGCAGACATTTCAGTGGCCGTAAATTTTATAAAAATTAGCTCAGAAAAGTCATTAAACAAACAAACATAACAACCAAGAGCAAAGATGAAGCCTGGGAAGGGAGGGAGAATCTGACTCAAGGCCACTGTAGAGCTGGAGAGAGGCAGTCAGCCCAAGGCAAGTTAAAATGCCACAAACCTCACTTTTCTTACTGAGAGCCAGCTGTTTTTCTTGAGCAAATGCTCCCCAGATTGGTATAAGCCTTTTGTTAATTTCCAGAGTACTGAATGAGTTGATTATAACAATTTTTGCCAGTTTTCTCATTGGTTTTATGGAGGAGAAAATAATTGGAAGTGAGGACTCCATCATTTCTGGTGATATACCTCAAGAGATACTTTATGCCCACCACACTGGTGGCACCAAGCATCAGAAAGGAAGGAGACCTCTGGGGATTTAAATTGGGGCGGGTACCTGCCTTGGGCAATGATCTGACACCATCTTCCAGGTTGGACAGCAAATGCCCAGCCTCCCAGTGGCTCCCCTTCCACCCAAGTGAGGCTCCTGCCCACATGTGCCACAAAGCAGGCATAAGAACGGTGCAGGCAGCATTGTAACAGCAAAAGCACAGAAGCGGTTCAGGCGCCCAGGAGAAGCTCAGCTGGTGAGTCAGCTGGAATATTTCCACCCTGGGTGTTATACAGCTGTCCAAAATGAACTACAGTGACAAACTCAGGTGAATGTTAGAAAGCGAGCATCGAGGGGAAATGTAAGCCCTGGAAGATTACGTAAGCATGACATCCTCTTCATAAAGTCACAAAGAGCTAAAATTCAAAAATAGACTTTGTTCAGAATACTTGTAGATAAATTATATAAAAGGGAAAGCAAGAGTATGACCAATCAGGATTCAGAACGATGATTACCTTAGAGGTGAGGGGGGTGGCGAGGGGGCAGGACAAAGGGACAGGGGACAACACAAAGCCGATGTGAGTCATCGAAGGTTATCGTTTTTGTTTCACGAAAAGTAAGCAAAAGCAAACGTACAAATCAATATGGATTATGATTAATCTAATTCTGAGCACCTGAGGTCCATTTAGAAAATACACGTTTGAAAAAGGAATTCACAGAAGATTAAATACAAATGAGTGATAGACATTAAAATAAGCTAAAACGCAATAATAACTACAAAAATGCAGATTGAATTGGGATATTCTAACCAGCAATTTTGCTAAGAATAAAAAAAACTTTATGATACTTTAGTTTATCCACTGTAGATAAGACAGTAAAAAGGTACAATTAGTAAAAGGAAATTTAGCAACTTACCTCAAAAATTTAAATATCTGGGTATTTCCCTTGCGGTCCAGTGGTTAAGACCCCACGCTTCCAATGCAGGAGCCGTGGGTTCAATCCCTGATCAGGGAATTGAGATCCCACATGCCACACAGTGTGGCCAAAAAATAAAGGCATAATGTAAAAGAAATTAATATCTGCCTTCTTTGAGCTAATGGCTATGTTTGGGGAATTTACCCACAGATAAACTCACAGGACAATGTAAGAATATATATGTACGTGGTTAGTCCCTGGAACATTCCTCGCAATAGCCCCAAACTGTAAACAATCTAAAACCAAGAGGGAATTGGCTAATAAATGATGGCATATAACCAGAAAGCAGACACTCCTTAACCACTACAGAGGATGGGACCCTCCCCTGGGAGCCGAGGCCAAAATCAAGAGAAGCCGTTGGTGGCTTTTTTAAGCTGCCCCCAGCGGGATGCCCTTTCCCTGAGTAAACCAGGAAGCTTCCAGGGTGTAGAGTGGGTCAGTATAAACTCCAGCTACTGGAGACCTCCCAGGACGCCTATAATTTAGTGACTGGGAAAAAAGAAAAAACGAATCACTCCAAATTGAGTTCGTGTGTGTGTGTGTGCGGGTGTGTGTGTGTGCGTGCGTGTGTGCGCGCGGGTGTGCACGTGTGCGTGTGTGCGTGTCTGTTCGTGTGCAAACACTTTCCATCTTACCTGGGATTAAACCAGTTTGAGAGCTGACGTTCTTCTACTTGACTATTCCTGAGTATGAACGGAAAACCAAGTTATTATGAGTAATCCATTCATTCGACAAATATTTACAGAGCCCTTGAGGTGTGCTGGGTGCTGTTTGGTGCTGGTCCTACAACTGTGAACGGCCCCTGGCCCTGGGGCACCTGCGACAGAGAGGCGGCCCTAAACAGTCCCTGAAGTAGGTGCCAATGGCAGAGACAGGGCTCAAGGCATATGGCTGAATGTGGCACATCTAGCCCAGTTTGGGGACCAGGAGAAACTACTGGAAGAGGAGACATCTCACCTGGGTACGGAAGGGAAAAGGTGGTCAGGAAAGAGGGGTGGGGGGAGGAGAGGACGGCCAGAGGGAGGAAGCCAGAAAGGGTATGTGGTTGGGAGGAAGGATTAAGGAAAGCGAAACTAACAGCAGATCAGAGAACTGTGTCCAGACAAAAGGCAGCCCCTCTCCCATTCCCCTTCTGGGTGGAGCCCACACCCCACTGTCGCCAGACCCCGACGGCCCAGAAAAGCACGTTGTATGGGACCACCATCCGGAGTCCTGCCTCCTCCTTGATCAACACCAGAGTCCTTGCAATAACACACACAGGATACACACAAGCTAGTGCGCTAACACACACAGGGCACACACAAGCTGATGCATTACACACATGGCACACAAGCTAAGGCACTTACACACACAGGGTACACACTAGCTAATCAGCACCTAGGCGTCGTGTATTTAGAACACTTCTGAGCCGATCGCCAAGGAAGTCAGAAGCGGTTGCCTGCAGGTCTGTCAGTCTTTGGTTTTCTGTCCCCCTGGTTCTGCCACCCCTGGAGCCTCCTGGTTCCTGCCCTCTCGGCTTTCCAGAGGGACAATCTTTATACAACAAAGATCCTTGCTAGCAGATATGCCCCTTCCGGAGGGACGTCTGGCAGACAACAGCAGGACTCCCATTCAACGTGAGCTTAAGATAAGCAACAGATGTCCTCCTATAAGTATGTCCCAGGTAATGTGTGGGGAATCATAGCCAAAAGCAATCAAAACTATCTAAAAACTCTCTGATCGTGGATTTCTGATTTACTCTCAGAAATTCAAATGTAACAGAGCATTCTGTATTTTTATTTGCTACATTTGTCAACCCTCCCAGTAGATGATTTATTCTTCAGATCAATGGGAAAAATCATTTATGTTTTGAATTGAACAGAGACCTACTGCAATTTGAATAACAAAAACTCTAGAATTCAGACCCATTTATTTGCTCTCTTTTTAACCAAATGATGACCGAGCACCTACTATATGCCAAGCGTAATTTTACGGTTCTGGGGCACATGGCAAAACCCATGCTATGGATTAGCACATGGCCCCTGCATCTTCTCTGCTGAGGACGGCCCATCATTATTACCTTCAAAGAGATAATCTCCACACCCAGTCCTTTCCTGAAGGTAAAATGCCACCAGAAGACATATAAGGTGTGATACCAATGCCATGGGGTTAAACGTTTCTGCCTTGATTTTGCATTATTAACTCATCGTCCTTTGTTTTCCCTCCTTTTGCTTAGTTTTATTTTGTACTGGAGTCGAGTTCATTAACAATATCACGTTAGTGTCAGGTGCCCAGCAAAGTGATTCACTTATACATATGCTTGTATATTTTCTTTTCCAAATTCCTTTCCCGTTTAGGTTATTACAGAATATTAGGTCCTTTTTGGTTATCTATTTTCTTTTCTTTTTTCTTTTTTTCAGCTGCATTGGGTCTTCCTTGCGGTGCGCGGGCTTCTCTCTAGCTGAGGCATGTGGGTTTTCTCTCTCTAGTTGTGGCGCCTGGGCTCCAGGGCACATGGGCTCTGGAGTTTGGAGCACGTGGGCTCTCTTGTTGAGGTGCATGAGTTCAGTAGTTGCCCTGCAGCATGTGGGATCCTAGGTCCCCGGCCAGGGATCAAACCCGCACCCCCTGCACTGGAAGGTGGATTCTTTACCACTGGACCACCAGGGACGTCCCTTGGTTATCTATTTTAAGTACAGCAGTGTGTACATGTCAATCCCAAACTGCCTAGCTATCCCTGCCCGCCACCCTTCCCCTCTGGTAACCATATTCGCTCTCTAAGTCTGTGAGTCTGCTTCAGTTTTGTAAATAAGGTCATTTGTATCTTTTTTTTGTTTTGTTTTTTTAGATTCTGCATGTAAATGAGATCATATGCTATTTGTCTTTCTCTTTCTGGCTTACTTCTCTCGGTATGAGGATCTCTAGGTCCATTCATGTTGCTTCAAATGGCATTACTGCGTCCTTTTTATGGCTGAGTAGTATTCCGTTGTGTATATGTACCACATCTTTATCATTCATCGGTCGATGGACACTGTGTGCCCTCCTTTTAAAATAAACTTTATTTTTAGAGCAATTTCACAGCAAAGATTATGAAGGTGGTCCTGGATGCCCCTGCACCTGGCCGCTTGGATCAACCACTCGGATTCGTATGGGACACCTGTTACCGTGAACAAAGCAGTGGTGACACTATTATGAACTCATCAACCACTCGGATTCGTATGGGACACCTGTTACCGTGAGCGAAGCAATGGTGACACTAGTATGAGCTCCACCCCTTGCTTCCGTCAGATTTCCTCAGCTTGTCCCTAAGCCCCTTCCCCTGTTCCGGGATCCTGTCCAGGATCCATAGGACGCCCGTCTGCTTGGGCTTCTCTTGTCTGGCAGTTTCTCAGACCACATCACGACCTGTCCCAGCTGACGTGACCTTGACCACCTGGCTGAGGTGGTGTTTGCAGGCTTTTCTACTCTAAAGTCGCTCTTTCTCCCCACTTTCCATACTGTGCTCTTTATAGGGAAACACTACGGCAACCCACGCGTTCCACCTCCTGGAGGGGAACGTCTCCATCGATTACTAGGAATTCTTATGAATGGGAGTGTCGTCTCTTCTGAATATCTGTTTTATACTTTGGGTTATAATCCAATGCTACTTTATTTTCTTGCTTAAATTCTTCCAACTTTATCCACTGGGAACTCTTTTATTGGCTCCTGTGTTCCTTGGATGTGCTCCAGGCTCATCCTGTGTATTTTCTGTCCTGGTTGTAGAATCAGCCATTTCTCTATTTAGGGGTTTGCTTTGTTTTGTAGAATATTAAAAGCCAAGATGTGAGGCTAGGTGTACTCACTGCTCCTGGGGGATCACTGTTTCCAGGCCCTCTCATCTGGGACAGCAAGGAAGTGAATGTGTGTATTCATACCAAACGATACAAGTGCACTGTCTAGAAATACTTCCTCGTGTAATTCTCCTTGAAGCTAAACACGAGTGCAGACTTGTGTCTCCAGCTCCAACCCAACACCCCATGGATCCACCTATTGTCCCCCGCTTACCTATAAACTTTCACTCCACCAGTGACGAGCTGGCTCCCATGCCCTGCCTTCCACTTACCCAACGGTTCCATCCCAGGACCACCCACACTGGCTTCAGAATTGCTACCCTGTCTTCCTGTGGGTAAATGACGTAATCAACTAGAGACAGTCCCACGTGCAGCTCCTTTGCCTTTATTTTTACAGACTCCACTGATTTCCAGGGAGACCTCGCTGGGTGCCCTCCTCCGCCCTCAGGGAGCTTGTTTCAGGCATGTTTGTTTCAGGCTCGGCAAACCTTCCTGGGATTCCCTCAACCTCCTAAACAACTGGAGAATTTATCTAGGTTAAGATTCACTCTTTGTGCCATGAAATTCTATGGGTTTTGAAAAAGGCATAGCGCCATGGGTCCACCGCTGCGGTGTCACACAGAGCGGTTCCACTGCCCCCAAATCATCTGTGCTCATCTATCTACCCCTCCCCCATCCCCCAAACCTCTGTCAACCCCTGATCCCTTTACTGTCTCCACAGTTTTGCCTTTTCCAGAATGCCATGCAGTTGGAATCATCCAGTAGTCTTTTCAGATTGGCTTCCGGCTTGTTTCCCTTACCGACATGCATTGACGTTTCCTCCGTATACTCTCCTGGCTTGATAGCTCACTTTTTTTTGTTGCTGAACCATATTCCTTTATCTGGATGGACCACAGTTTATTTCCCATTCATCTACTGTAGGACATCTTGGTGGCTTCCAGATTTTAGCAATTACGAATAAAGCTGCTATAAAAGCCTGTGTGGGTTGCTTGTGGACATACGTTTTCAAATTACTTGGATTAATAAGACTTAAGAACACCACTGCTGGATCGCTGGAAAGACCATATTTAGCTTTGTAGGAAACTGTCACACTGTCTTCCAAAGTGGCTGCACCATTTGGCTGTGCTAACAGGTATGTCGTGGTATCTCGTTGCTATTTTCATTTGCAATTAACTAATGACCAAGGATGTCGAGCATCTTGTTAGAGGCCTGTTTCTTATCTCTGTGTCTCCTCGGGTGAGATGTCTGTCCAGATCGTGCCCATTTTTCAGTTAAGCTTTTCTTTTCCTTACTGTTGAGTTTTAAGAGTACTTTGCATATTTTGGTTACAAGCCTTTTATCAGATCTGTGTTTTGTGAAAGTTTCCTTTTTCAAGACATTCTCTCTCACGGTATGACTGCTTTTCAGATAGCATTTGGGAAGGCTGCACTGCTTTTGAAGGAGGCCACGAGGGGTGGGCATGGAGGAAGGAAGAATTGGTATTTTTCTCTATGAGAAATCGAGCAGGTCACAGGTGTGTCCCCAGCTCACACAGGCTGCCAGGGCAGGTCACTGTCATCTTGTTTATGGCAGACACAAGATGGAACTTTGTGACAGTTTACAGTTTGTCTGAAATAGCAACCCGGTGCTGTGACCTAACTTTAATTTTTCTTCTTGACATTAAACACGTAAATTATGTCACCCCTGACCCTCTGTTTGTTTGCTCAGCCTTCCTCACCTAGGACAGGACAGGACGCTCCATGTGGACAGGCACGTCCTGTTACCGCTGTTCCCTCAGCACCTGGAACAGAGCCCAGGGCCCAGACAGGGCTTGAGCAATGCTTGTTGAAAGTTTAAAAATGAAAGAATGAGAGTAAGTATATTCTGCTTGGCCTCCCAGAGAGGGGAGGTAACATCTGATTAATTTTGAAAGTGTTATTAACATCTTTGGACAAAACTTGGAGGTTTCGACCAGCCCTGCCAAGCACCGCAGGTCCTGATTCATCAATACCTTCTATTTACCTGAAAAAACGCTCAAGCAACACGAGGGATGAAAGACACAGGATCAATGACAGCATTTTCCTTTTAGAGTTCATTGTCTCCTAGAGGAGAAGGAGAGAGAAGTCCGTTTTAATGAGCAGAAAGTCACACCTCCGCCCCCCTCTTAACCATGGATTCGTGGACTCATTGAGAGACACTGGGGCACCAACCTAGCTGTCCGCTCCCGGGACGCTCACCTCTGGGGAGAGGGCAGGGGAGTCGGGGGCACCTCTGTTCCACTAGAGTCTCCTGGGGTGCTGGCCGCTCCTTTGGGGACTGAGTGCGCCGTCTCGGACACGTCTCCTGGTCCTCGTCAACGTCCACATTGACTAAGAGACGTGCTGCAGGTTCTCCACCCTAGAGCAGTGACAAAATGAGGTCATGACAAGGTTGCAATCTGTCCCCAAAGCTGACGTCATCTTCTTTCTCCTCGCAGAGATAGTAAGATGCACCATTTGCCCCAGGACTCTGGCGGGCTAAGAACACCTGAGCCTTCTCCAAGGCGGACGTCTGTGAACAGGGATTTACAGTCTGAATGAAAGGCGTCAGGGTCCAACATGGAACCTTTGGCTCCAGCCAACGCCCAGGCTCACGTCATGCATCCTACATGGGATCTCCGTGCACACATCTGCAGGGCTGTGCGCTGAGCAGAACGGAGAGTCTGGTATTTCATTTCCGGCACCTGATTTACGAGTAGGCGGCCTTAGTTTGCACTGACCAGGTCAGTAGCCACGTGTGGCCGTCGAGCACGTGAAAGGCGGCCGGTCTGACTTCAGATGTACTGTGAGTGCACAAAGCACACTGGGCTTTGAAGACGAACACAGAAAGAAAAGAACTTAAGCACGTAATCAATGAATTTACATTGATCATATGGAACTGCTAGGTACAAATACATGACAAAATGTAATCTACCTGCTTCTTTTTACCTCCTACTAGAAAACTGGACAGGGCAAAGGCCGCACACATTGTACTCCCACTGGACCCCTCCACGCTGGCCAGGAGGTTTTCATGCCCCGCAACGTGACACTGACCCCTGCTTGAGTCCTAGGGCATTAGCAATGCCACGTGGGTAGGGTACCACGGGGTCTCTCCAGCAGTGGGTCTCAGCGACGACACCCCCAAGGCAGGCACCGCTTCTACCACTGTCACCAAACTTCCCCATGTCCCTTCTGAGGGGGCCCTTCACCTCAGTTGGGGCAATGTAAGAGGCGGTCATGACGGCCCACGGGGATGGCCATTTTCCGAGCGTCTATCTTTGGATCTTTGTAAAGATACGGGCCAGACACCATGGGGGGCTTGCGCGGTGTTCAGCCTTCCGTGGGTGGTGATGTCAGCACACCCTTTGGTGATGTAAGTCCTGGAAAGTCACGGTCACGATGACGCCTCTGTTGTCCGGGGCTCCTCATGGCTGCCGGACGATGGGAGTTTGTCCTGTTTGAAAAATTAAAGGGTATTTTAAATTCTCCTTTGCATCTCACTTCCTCTGTGATCCCTCCTTGCTTCTTAGGGACTGACCCTTCCTCGCAGGGAGGTGTCTTGAGCAGTTTGTTCATGAATATGATGGAGAAGAACAGCCCTCTCTTCCCTCATCCCCCAGGCAGCGGATTCGCCCCAGGAGAGCAAACCCCTTCTTCTGCTTTTCAGAATATTTTTTAAGTACTCATCTTTCTGAAGATAGAAATAACACGCTTCATGTTATAAGATCTGTTGGGTGCATTAAAGCATCCAGGGTGCGGGGTGGGGCCACGTGTGCACACACGAGTGTGCGTGCGTGTTGACACGTGCATGCATTTGCATGCAGGTGTGTCCATGTCTACGTCTGTCATGGCTCATGGGGCAGAACATCGATGGCAGCATCTCAGTGGGAAGGTGACCCTGGCAGGCACAGGAGCGAGGGTGGTGGGGACAGGCCGTGGCCGCTGGGACGGAGCTGGGCTGAGGGCGCTCCTCTCCTGGGCTCACAGAATCCAGCACATTCCAGCAGCCCTGGAGGGTCCTTCAAGCAGGCATCATCTCAGAGACAGTCACGTGACCCCAGCACCAAACCACCAAGACTCCTGTTCATCCTGTGAGGTCACAGAAATCCTGACGCCAGGAGGCACGTCACAGCTGTCCTCTGTGACAGAGACTGCGACCTTCAGACGGGGGTCCTGGGGGACATGGGTGAGCAAAGAGGGCTTCTGTGAAGAAGCAACTCCCAGCCCACCTCTGGGAATTTCACTTGTGGACCAAAGGCACCAGCTCTGTCTTCATACCCTCCCTGTCCTTGCACTGTCCCCTGTCCTCACAGTGGCCAAGGATGGGGAGAAGCTGCCAATGGCTGATGGTCAGGCCGGGGTGAGTGGTGTGACCAAGGGACCGAATGAGCTGAAGGTGGCTGACCTGGGAACCCCACTGAGCAGGATGGAGGTTTCGGTCAGAGGGGGGTCGGCCCGTCCAAGGGCACAGGGAAGGCCAGTGGTGGGGGCAGGAAGTGGGGGAGGAGGAGGCCGTTTGTCATTTTCTGTTTGTCTAATGCCTGTGTACCCCTTGGAGCACAGCCCTCCTGAGACCAGGTTCTTTAATCCCAGTGCCTGGACATAGTAGGTGCTCAATAAAAAAATAATCAATACATAAACTGTGTCCGTTATTTAAAATAGGATTTAGTGGGACTTCCCTGGTGGTGCAGTGGTTAAGAATCTGCCTGGCAGTGCAGGGGACACGGGTTCGGGCCCTGGTCTGGGAGGACCCCACATGCCGTGGAGCAGCTAAGCCTGTGCGCCACAACTACTGCGCCCACGTGCCACAACTACTGAAGCCTGCACGCCTAGAGCCCGTGCTCCACAGCAAGAGAAGGCACCGCAATGAGAAGCCCGCGCACCGCAACGAAGAGTAGCCCCCGCTTGCGGCGACTAGAGAAAGCCCGCGTGAAGCAACGAAGACCCAACGCAGCCAAAAATAAATAAATAAAATTAAAAAAAATAAATTAAAAAGATAAAAAAGGATTTAGTGGCCGATGTCCTGGTTGGTCCAGCACAGCCCCCACCCCGCACCCCGACCACCAGCTCACCTTGTGCCCAGATGCAGAAGGGGAGTTGGGACTTGCCCACCTCTGCTCAGGACCCCGACCTGCACGTGTGGCTGCCCGGGCACATCGATGCTCTCATATAGGAGCACCCAGGCCGGGCCGGGCTGGAAGGGGCAGGAGTGATCCCTCCAGGGGCAGTGCCCTCTGCTGCCCACGTCCTACGGCTCCGAGAGGCCCCGGCGTCACTCGCCCCTGCGGCCGGCGGGGCTTCAGGCCAAGACGCATCCCTGTCCCCACTTCCCTTTGCAGCTTCAGACCCAGCCGGACCCCCCGTCCGGGCAGATTCCAGAGCCAGCCGTCGCTGGGGGAGGACAGTGTGAGAAGCGGGGGTGGCTGCGGCAGCTATCGGCTGTGTTCCCAGCAAGCAGCGGCCTGTGCGGAGGACACGGAAGGCTGGGGCCGGAAACCAGAGCGCAGGAAGGGGGATAAAGGGGGCGGGCCTCAGGGCAGGCACCCACCGGAGGGCGTGGCACTGCTCCCGCTGAGCCTGGAGCTGAGCCTGGTCTCTGCCCAGGACTTCTACCTCCAGAGAATCCTGGGGAGAAACCATGACATCTCCAAGGTGGGGCTGAGGTCTGGGCCTTCCCGGGGGCTTGGCTGCAGGGCACGTGCCCTGCCTCCACCTGGGAGGGTAGAGGGGTCCCCGGAGGGCAGAGGGGTCCTTGAGAGGCAGAGGGGTCCTTGGGGGGCAGAGGGGTCCCTGGTTGGGAGCCATACGCCCAGGGTCTGGCCCAGGAGGGAGGCACCAAGAAGTCCAGGATGCCCTACGGGCTCCCACACCCACCACAGCCTCTGTCTCCAGGTTTGGGGGACCTGGTATTCTATTTCCATGGCCGCAGACGACATGAGGTGGATAGAAGAAGACGGGGATCTGAGGGTCTTCATGCAGAGTATCGAAAGCTTAGAAAATGGTGGCCTGCAGTTCAGCCTCCCCCTCGTGTGAGTGGCCCACATTCTCCAGAACTGGGGAGGACGGATGCCCCCCAACCCGTGTGGATCAGCTTCTGGCCATCTGGGGGTGCTGCATACGGCGCTGGGAGCACCGGGTGGGGGGCAGCAGAGTGTGAGGCTGGGGTAGGGGTGCAGAGGACATGGGGACGAGGCTGGAGGGATGGAAGGAGCTGGTCACACGGCTTCCGGGTGGAGTCCCGCTGCGGGCATCACCCCGCTGGTTTCCAGGTTGCATAACGAGTGGGTGGATGTGGCCATGGTCTGTGATAAAACAGGTAAGAGTGGGGAATACACCATCACCTGTGAGTGAACACGGGTTCTGCCTTGTCTGACGGCCCCACCTCTAGTGAGCTCTGATTTAGGGCATTTTGTGAGACCTCTTGACTGCC
>NW_020175018.1:18621533-18638401 GCF_003031525.2 Neophocaena asiaeorientalis asiaeorientalis
TAGGGCTCGGGGAGGCGAGCCTGGGTGGGCCCTCGGGGGCAGCGGGGGTCTCCACCCACCCCTCCACCCACAAGGGTCTGTGCCCTTGGCCTCTGGGGGATGCGGGCACTGGTAGGGGCCAGGGCAAGGCTGAGCAGAGCTTCCACGCAGACTTGGGGTAGAACCTGCTGCAGGTCTCGGAGGCCGACTACCTGCAGTACGTGACCTTCCGCCTACGGAACTTCAGGAACGGGACGGAGACGCAAGTGCTGGCGCTCTACGGTACAGCCGCCGTCCGCGGGACAGGGCCGGGCCGGGCCCCGGGGCCCCTGCTCCGAACACAGCCCCGTCCCAGGGGGTGTCGACACGTACCGAGGTCCCCACGGCCAGGCTGCCCACAGCCCATCGTGTCTCAGGGCGGGTGTGGACCGGGCCCAGGTGCCTCCGCCGCCCCACCGGGCACCCGCCACGCTGTCCCCTCCCCACACGGTCCCAAATGGCCGGTGAGGGATCCTGACGCCAGCTGTTCTGTCCTCAGGAGGGTTCCCAGAGCTGAAACCCAGCTTCCTGGACAGATTTGAAAAAATCTGCAAATCACATGGACTTGGCCCAGAAAATATCATCAACCCCAGCAACACCGGTGGGCCTCACTGCCTTCCAGCCAGCAGCCTGGGCAAGAGAGAAGCTCCGGGGGCGTCCCCTCAGCCCGGCCTCAGCGGGAGCCCAGGGCCTGGGGCAGGGCGGGGACCCCCGCGAGACCCCGTCTGAGAGCCCGGCTGTCTTCCCAGATCCTTGTAGAAAGCACAGGAGGTAGAGGAGCCCACCCAGGCCTTCGGTGCGTGAGCTCGGCTGCGGGTGGTCAGGCGGCCAGGGCGGCAGAGGAAGCCCGATGGAGGGTGGAGGCCGCTTCTCCAAGACTGTCCCTCACCCTGCCCGCGGGCTTCTCCTGCCACGTAACAGGGAGCCTCCTGGGGTGGTGGGGCTCAGCGAGCATGCCCTGTATCCCTGTCCTGAGGCGGCCGTAGCACTGGACCCCAAACAGGGGCTCCAGACAGCAGAAGTTTATTCTCTTGTTGCAGTCCTGGAGCCCAGAAGTCTGAAATCCAGGTGTGGGCAGGGCTGAGCTCCCTCTGGAGGCTCCAGGGGAGGGTCCTTCCTGCCGCGTCCAGCCGCTCGGGCTTGTGGTCACATCACCCCAGTCTCAGCTCCGTGGTCACACGGCTTCTCCTCCGTGGCCGTGTCTCTCCTCTTCTGTCTCTTGTGAGGACACCTGCCGTTGGTGGAGGGCCCACTGGGTTTATCCAGGATGACCTCATCTCAATAGCCTCACCCTAATCCCATCTGCAAAGGATCTTTTTCCAGGGCAGAGGGGTCCCTTGGGGGGCAGAGGGGTTCCTGGGAGGGCAGAGGGGTCCCTGGGAGGGCAGAGGGGTCCCTGGGAGGGCAGAGGGGTCCCTTGGGAGGCAGGGACCGGTTCCAGACGCTGAGATCTGAACGTGGATGTATTTGGGGGGCGGGGGGGCACCATCTACCCCACACAGGCTCCTTCTCCAGCTGGCCTCCCTCCTCAGGAACCAGCCCCCCCCACAGGAAGACCACCTCTCCTTCCCCAGTGACTGCCCCTCCAGAGCATCTCATCTGAGAAGCGGGGGCCCTCGGGCACCTCTGATGAGCATCTGTGAGGTTTGGGGGGCAGGTCCTAAGGTAGCCAACCAGGTCCTGCCTCTCCCCACTCCCCGCTCAGCCGTCCCTCTGAGACACGTGACCCCTGCCCTCACCCCACGTCTTGGTGAATACATGGGGGGTCCCAGTAGCCCACGGTTATTTCGTGGGTTAAAAGTGATTGTTCACTGGGCACCCACCCAAGAGACGTGAAGACGGGTCCACACGGAAACGTCTGCGTACTCCGCACATCCTGCCCCAGCCCGTGTCCCCCGCAGGCGAGTGGCTGAACAAAGTGTGGTCCAGCCACGCACCGGACACAGCTCCACGGGAAACGGGCAAGGCGATGGCTCTCAAGGCTGCCCCGTGGGATTCCGTTCACACAACAACCTCCAGGTGGCAAAACTGCCGTGATTTCAGGGGTTAAGGGCGGGAGGGGCCAGAGGAGGAGAGTGTTCTTGTGGGGATGGAAGGTTCCGTACCTGGGCTGCGGCGGACACGGGAGCCTGGCGCGAAATACACACTCACGCCCTCAGCGCCCGTGTCGAGGGATCTGCACACGCGTGGGTGGTACCAACGCCAGCGTCCAGGTGGGGTGCTGCCCCACAGCCGTGCAAGAGGTCAGCAGGGGGGAGAGTGGACGAAGGGACCCGGGAGCTGTCTGTATTCGTTCTCACACCTACATGTGAGTCCTCAATTCTCTCAAAATAAAAGGTCAAAGAGAGAGTTTGTCCTTCCTTCCGAGTCAACCGGGAAAATGTTAACAGGCTCCTCCCCTGACCCATCAGACGGGGCAGCTCCACCACCCCAGTGCCCCTGCCCCGCAGACCCCCTGCTCCCCTCCTAGGGTTGCCTCGCCTCCCCGCTCCCGTCTAAACAGGAACCAAACTACCCACACATGCTCCATAAACACCTACCCGCCTGCAGTGCAGCTCGAGTGGGCAGCCCCCGGGCAGGGTGAGGGGGCTGGTGCCACCCCTCCCTCCGCGGGTGACCACCCGCCGGAGACCCTCCCCATGGGCGGCTGCTCCAGAAGCCCCCAGGTTGGGGGCAAAGGCTGGACGGCCACGGCCGGGGTCAGCAGCAGGAGAGGACGGAGGGCCGGCCCCAAACCCCAAGGGCGTTTCCCTCAGGGACCAACCCCGCCCAGCACCAGTGTCTGTTCATAATCGCTGAGTCGGGCTGCACAAGGACCAGGGCTCCAGGCTGTGGGGAGGGAGAGTTTTGTGTCCCTTCCAAAGGAGCCAGATGCTGGGACAAAGAGGCTCTATCTGGATAGGCAGGGGGCCAGGGGCACCCCGCACTCTCATGGCCAGGCCGGCCTCCAGCTCCCTGTCCGGAAACTCGGTCCAGCCTGCTGGGCCATGGTCGGGGACAGGTAGGAAGCTGCCCACTTGGCCGGGGCCTGCTGGTGCGGAAGACTGGCATCTGGGGAGCACAGGGGCCGCCCAGATTGATGCTTGGGAGGTGGCTGACGACCCTGGGCCACAGGGAAGCACCACCCACCCCAGGGGGAGCCTCAGAGGCGAGCTGAGCCCAGAGCAGAGAGTCTCCAGGGCCCTGGCCGTCTGAGTCAGGCTCTGGAGCTCAGCGTGGGGCTGGGGCTGGCCGGCGGGCTACTGCCCGACCCAAACCCAGAGACCCCCAGATGGACAAGGTAAGAGGTGCAGCGGGCAGGGAAGCTGGGCCCCACCGTCCAGGGGTCAGAGCCCCTGGGCATCTATCCAGAGAAAATTCTAACTCGAAAAGATACATGCACCCCAATGCTCACTGCAGCAGTATCTACAATAGCCAAGACATGGAGGCGACCCCAGTGTCCATTGACAGGTGAGTGGGTAAAGAAGATGTGGTACATATACACAATGGAACACTACCCAGCCATAAAAGAATGAGATAACGCCATTTGCAGCAACGTGGATGGACCCGGAAATTATCATACCAAGTGAGGTAAGTCAGACAGAGAAAGACAAATATTATAAATGATATCACTTATATATGGAATCTAAAAAAATAAGACAAATGAATTTATTTATAAAATAGAAATAGACTCACAGACATAGAAAACAAACTTACGGTTACCAAAGGGGCAAGTGGGGGGGATAAATCGGGAATGTGGGATTAACAGATACACGCTACTATATATAAAATAGATAAACAACAAGGACCTACTGTGTAACACAGAGAACTATATTCAATACCTTGTAATAACCTATAATGGAAAAGTAATCTGAAGAATATATACACGTATATATAAACTGTATACCTGAAACATTGTAAATCACCTATACTTCAATTTACAGAAAGCTAAGTGAGCCGGCTCGAGGACAGTAGGTAGAAATGACATCCAGTCGCCCCAGAATGCCAGTGGGGTCTTAACCAGGAACATTCTCAGCGTCTACATTCATTCTACTTGCTATGATTAAAAAAGATTTTGTTTTCAGGAGAAAAGAACATCGGTGACCCCAATAACTGCACACCCCGCCCCACACGGCCCCTGTCACATCAGTGCTCTCTACACCCAGACGCCCACCCGAAGGTGCCTATCGCCAAGGCGGTGGGGGCCCGAGCCAAGCACCCAGGGTCATCAGTGGGGACCCCAGAGGCAGTTTTGCAGGCTGGGTCCAGCAGGGGCAGGGGCGTCTATGCATGCGGCCGTCCTCTTTCACCCCGGATCCCCCAAAGATTTCCTCTCCGGAAGGTAGCGTCGTTCTTTCTTGGCCTCTGCTGGCAGAGGGCAGGAGGAGGGCTCCCCCTGTGGGTTTTGTCCAGACACGACCCGGGCCCGGCGGAGTCTCCGGGCAGAGCGGCAGCAGGACACACGGGGCCGGGCTCCACTTGGGTGGGACTGAGGGGAGAGGAGGTACCCGTGTGCCCTTCCCCTCCAGGCACAAAGCCCTGGGTGTGGAGGTAGAGAGACCAGAAAATAGAGGCCAGTGGTCCCAGTGCGTGCGGGCTGACCTCCTGCTGCCACGTCCAAGCTTGGGACGCCTCCCAGCAGGACCTGCTGCTAGAAAGAGGGCTGAGGAGAAGGGCCTGGCCGCCAACCCCACAGGCAAACATGCACACAGCCAGGAGAAGCAGGTTCGGGAACAAGGGGCACCAGGGGAGGGGGACAAGACCCCAGCCCCGCAGACCTCGGCAAAGCAGCAGCCACGCTCTGTCGAGTAAGTCAGGTGGGCGGCGTGGGGAGCTCGTGCGGGGGATGGAAAGGGACTGGGCAAGGTCAGCTCACCCAAAGGTCCCCATCCCGCGTCAGCCAGTGTCACCCCCAGGCCTGGCACCGTCTCTGCACGAAGCTGGCAGACCCTCCGCTGGAGAAGGCCAGCTGCACCTCCACCGGGCACGTCGGCACTGTGTGCCCACCTGGTGTCCGCTTGCAAAGCCCTCCTGAAGCTGAGATTTTTCAATCAGTCCCAAGGAACCTGCCTGGAATCGTTTCAGGGCATTTGGGGCTCCTGCAGCCACCAGACTTGGTGCGGCCGCGGGACCAGGGTAGCGTGGACGTGACGTGGTGCATGCAGAGGATGGGCCGAAGGGCACAGCAGGCCTGCTAAACTCATGGCCGGGTCGTCCCTGGAGGTCAGAGGAAACCCACTGACATGGCTGCAGCCAGAGACCATAGAGGACAGCAGGTCCCGCACGTCTGACCTGAAACTGTCCACAGAGGGGCTCTGGGGTGGCCGCCCGCCCAGCTCCCCAACCCCAGGAGCTGTTCCCAGGCCCAGGAGCTCGAATCTCTGCCACCTCCCAGCTCTGCCCCTCACCGGAAGGACATAGAGGACCAGGTGGCCAGACACCAGTTAGAGCTATAAAAGGAGGGCCCAGGGAGCTTCCCTGGTGGTCCAGTGGGTGAGACTCCACGCTCCCAATGCAGGTGGCCCGGGTTCGATCCCTGGTCGGGGAACTAGACCCTGCATGCATGCCGCAACTAAGAAGCCCGCATGCCGCTACTAAAAAGATCCCACATGCCACAATCAAGACTCTGCACAGCCAAATAAATAAATAAATAGTTGTTGTTGTTGTTTTTTAAAAAAAGGAGGGCCCAACTTGATTGTAGCTACAGTATAACTAGATCGCCCCTCGTCCCCTCCTCTCGCAATTCTTAGAGGGGGCGTCTCTGTACTTCTGTATGTGTCCATCCCGGAGCACTGGCGCCTTTGGCCTACTTTTCCACTGGCCCAGAGGCTGGGTATGCATCTCACCCCAAGTGGCTCTGCCCTCCACGCCCCAGGTGCCACCTCCCCACAACCAGGTGTGTCTCAGACCCGATCTCCTGGGCGAGAAAGTAGCTCGTGTTTCATTGGCCCTGACTCCCAGCAGGTGGAAACACGGAAACTTCAACCCCTTTACGTGCCCTCACCAGGGATGTTTGTGCGCTGGGGCTGCCTGCACCCTCCTCCCCTCCGGCACCTGCAGGATGCTGGAGCAGACTGCCGCCCACCAGCTTTTTGACCTTGGCCACGGTTCTGGACCTCTCTGTGCCTCAGTTTCCACACCCGCAATTGCAGATAAGGTTGTCATGGCAGGGATTAAGTCAGTGGACACATGTGGAGCGCCTGGAACACCGCCGACAGACCACGTGACACCAGCACGGCCTTGGCATGGTTCCTGCTGCTGTGACAGTTGAGCGGGAGCTGTGAGTTACAAGGGTGGGTCTGGGTCTGCTTGGCCATCACCATATTCTCAGCACCCAAAAAAGAGTCTGACACACAAATGCCCCAATTAAATAATCTCGGTGTCTGTGCTCTGAGCCAGGAGCCAGGGCGGTGGCCTTTCCTCCCTCGCTGTCAGTGGATGGTCAGGGGCTGGATGCTCTCTGGCAGCCCACCCTGCGGAGACCAGGGTGAGGGCACTGGGGAGGGAGGGCGGCGGCCAGGCTGCTCCGTGTGCCCACGTTCCCATCCCCACCCTACTATCTGCCTGTCCGGCTGCAGGCTCCGGCCAAGGACGCACATGTGACCCAGGAGCTGCCCTGGGGGCACCGGCCAGGGACCCGTCACTCGGAGCCTTTAATTCCAACTGCGCTGGAGGAAACAGCTTGGCTCCTGTGAGCGGCCTCTGCAAACCAGATGCTCTGCAGGTGGGGGACTCAGGCCAAGCGCGACCCCACCCATGCCCTCTGCCCTCGGAGGCACTTCGCCACTTTCTGCCCCAGGCAGCCAGGCTCCCCGAGGTGCCGGCATTTTCCGAAGTCAGTGTTTTCACAGCCTCCTTCTGCCCACGTCACCAAGGCTGCGATGGACGGACGCCACCTGGCCTTGCTGGGGTAATGTCAGAAAAACGCTCGGGAGAGGGGCCTCAGAGGACTGGTCCCCGGCCACACTGCTCGGACCCCCTTGGCCTGAAATGAGGCTGGGGGGTCCCCCGAGTGTGCCTGGATGGTCCAGGGACCCCTGGCCGCTTCTAAGTGGCACAAACACCCCTCTGTGAGATGGGCCATACCAGGTGTTCCCCCACTCCCATGGTTATCCCCGAACAGACTGACTCAAGCCGCCTGGAAGTGACTTGTCCACTTACACGGTGCTCGGCTGTGCCCAGATCACTCTCACGTGTACGCTGCCCCGTCCTGTTCTTCCTCTCAAAGGCCTTGTGAGACGATGTTTTACTCCAGGTCCTTTCCAGGGTGCCCTGACACTCTGCACGGCTTGCCCGGGGCCTCCCCGCCAGGAAGTGGCAGCCCTGGACCCCTCACTCCCCCCGAGTCTCAGGCGCTTTCGTGTAAAAAGCCCAGGAGTCACCATGACATCACCTCCTCTCCACGCTCAGCCCCACAGGGACCCTGCACATCTCATGGCTTCAAGCACAGGGCCAGGCAGTGGCTCTGGAACCTACTCTGTGGTGTAGCCTCCCCACCGTCCCCAGAGTGCCCAGCACCGCCGGCTCTGCACGTCCACTGACGTCCACTCCTGCATCTAGAGCGGACCTGGCTTCACCAGCCCTCCAGCATCTTCCCAGTCACTCGGTCAGACATTTTTTTCTTTTTTTAATTATTGGCTGCGTTGGGTCTTCGTTGCTTCACGCGCGCTTTCTCTAGTTGCGTCAAGCTGGGGCTACTCTTCGTTGCGGTGCACGGGCTTCTCATTGCGGTGGCTTCTCTTGTTGCAGAGCACGGGCTCTAGGCACACAGGCTTCAGTAGTTGTGGCATGCGGGCTCAGTAGTTGTGGCTGGCAGGCTCTAGAGCGCAGGCTCAGTAGTTGTGGCGCGCGGGCTTAGTTGCTCCGTGGCACGTGGGGCCTTCCTGGACCAGGGCTCGAACCCGTGTCCCCTGCATTGGCAGGTGGATTCTTAACCACTGCGCCACCAGGGAAGCCCCCAGAGACATTTCCTAGCTTCCAAATGAGGGAGGAAAAGAGGGTGGAGGCCGGTGCCACGCACACGCTTCAAGTCCTCAGGCCTCTCTCTCCCATATCCTCATCCGACCCCTCAGCACATCCTTGACTCTCTTTTCAAAACAGAATCCGACCCCCTTCACCCGCCCCACTGCTGCCCCCTGGTGCAAGCCGCCACCTCCTCCCTCCTGGATTATCGCAGCAGCCTTGTACCAGGTCACCCTGCTCCTGCCCTGTCCGACGACCATCTGTGTCATCCTGCCCCAGCAGACACACGAGTCCAGGCCCTGCTGCCAGGAACACGGTAGCTGCCATCAGACCAACCCCCCACTCACACAGAGTAACTGACAAGTCTGCAGAAAATATAAAAAACAACTCTCCAAAGGCACTGGAGAGTGGCCAACAGACAGCAGAAACTGGAGAGAAGTCGGCCTTGGGGGAAGAAGAGAGCGCTGGCTGACTTTTCCCTTTTTGTTAAGCAGCTTTTCTGTCTGAGCACGGGCCCTGTTCGCCTCAGGCTGGGTGGCTACACTGGACAGGAACTCTGGGTCTTCCTGGCCTAAAGAACCAGCTGGGGAGGAAAGGGGACCCCAGGAGGGAGAGTGCCATGGAGGGCAGGCCCTGAGTCCCCGCAGCTCCTGGTTCCCCATGGGAGGATAGACCTGAAGCCCAGCCAGGCCCGAAAGGATGGACAGACACTTCTGACCCACCACACGGAGGGAACAGAGCCAGCCAAGAAACTGACTGCCAAGGATTCTTGGGAGCAGCAAAACAGAACTGAGGATCTAAACCGCACCCTTCACGGCATCCGGATACAACACCAAACCAGCAAACAGATAATGAAAGGAAACACAACTCAGACGCAGGCTACTGCCCTGGTGAGCCAGAGCTGGAGCCACCAGACAGCTTCCTAAGTATGTATGTTCAGGAATAGGATGGGGACGTATGCTCAAAAAGAACAGAACCATGGGACACCTCAGAGATAGAAAAACTCTAAAAAGAAATAAAGAGAAATCCCGGAACTCAAATATATACATACACATTTCTAATATAAAATATTATATATATAATATATTATAATGTAAAATTTATATAATATCTAAAATTAAAAACTCACTGGATGGCTTCACAGCAGAGTGGAGATGACAGAAAAGTCAGCAAACTTGAAGATAGAGCTATAGAAGTTATCCTGTTTAAAAAAACAAAGAGAAAAAGATTTTTTTAAAAAAATGAGTAGCACGTCAGCAATCCGTGGGACAGGATCCAAAGGCCTGATAGACATTGAATTGGAGTTTCGAGGGGGGGAAGGGATTGACACAAGCAAACACACACACACACACACACACACACACACACCACATACACACACCCCAAACAAAGGACCAGAAAATTTACAGAAATAATGGACAACAACAAAAAATAATCCCAAACTTGATGAAAGACGGTTTCGGATTCTAGACATTTGACAAACCCCAAAGCAGAATGAGTACAGAGCAAACCACTCTCAGGCCCACAGGAAAACCGCGGCAACTCAAAGGTAACGTCACACACCTGGCATTGCGTTTCCTCGGAAACAATGGAGGACAGAGGACAAGAAACAGCCCCTGCAAAGTGCTGAAAGGAAAAATAGACCTCGAGCCAGGATTCTAATCTAGGAAGTGTCCTCCAAGAAAGCAGACCCCTCTTTGGAGGGAGTCAGCTCCCTGCCCCATCCCACCGGGGCCTGAAGCCAGAGTCCCAGAGGGGTCTTCCAGACGCCTCTCTGAAGACCTTGCTGCCAAATCAATGCAATTAAAAATGGGTGACAGGGCTTCGCTGGTGGCTCAGTGGTTGAGGGTCCGCCTGCCGATGCAGGGGACACGGGATCGAGCCCTGGTCCGGGAAGATCCCACATGCCACGGAGCAACTAAGCCCGTGCCCCACAACCACTCAGGCCTGGCGCCACAACTACTGAAGCCCGTGCACCTAGAGCCCGCGCTCCGCAGCAAGAGAAGCCACTGCAACGAGAAGCCCGCGCACCGCAACGAACAGTAGCCCCAGCTGGCCGCAACTAGAGAAAGCCCACGCACAGCAACAGAGACCCAAAGCAGCCAAAAATAAATAAGTAAATAAATAAACTTCTTTTTTACAAAAAGACAAATCCTGTAGGATCCACTTATATAAGGTCCCTAGAGGAGTCAAATCCATAGAGACAGAAAGTAGATGCTGGGGTTCAGGGGCTGGGGGAGGGGAAGGGGAGTTAGTGTCTAGTGGGGACGGAGTTTGGGACGATGAGAAAGTTCTGGAGACGGAGGTGGTGATGGTTGCACAGCAACGTGAATGTGCTTGATGCCACCGCGCTGTGCGCTTAAAAGTGGTTAAGATGGTAAATGTTATGTTAGGTACGTTGTAGTACAATAAAAAAATAATTAATTAAAAAATAATATGGATGAATCTCACAGACACAATATCTCCTGCATAATAAGCTGGACACAAAAGAATATGCCCTGTGATACTGTTTTTGTGAATTTCAAATACAGCTAAAATGCAAGTATGAGACCCCATCACGTACGAGAGCCGTTTCTACGGCTGCTCCGGAGGAACCCCGGGAGCCTTCTGCATCTTGGTGGCAGGGTCCCTACGGAAAAGCCAGGTCTTCCTTTCCTGGTCTAACATTCACTGCGTCAGTGACTCGGCCGCCTGAAGGCTGGCACACACACGCACACCATCAGAGGACAGAGCGACATCAGGGGTCGATCGAAGACTTCTGGGAGGACAGCAGCAAGCGCAGGGTAGACCAGCCCCTCCTGAAACGACTCACTAGTGGGGAGAACTACCTGAACACACAAGACCAGCCTCACAGACGGGTGGGGGTGACACCGGGCAGCCGGGGTTGGCATGCGGGGCAGGATGCGACACGGGACGTGGTGCAGGACAACTGAATGTCTGCATCCTGGAGGAATGGAGGGTTGGGGGAGCCCCAGGGACAGATCTCAGGCCACTGGGCTGTGGGGTCTGCAGGGTCACTTTTTTTTTAAGTCGAGGCAGGTTTATTTAGAGAGCTACACGCTCCATAGACAGAGTGGGAACCGTCTCAGAAGGCGAGAGGCTTCAGGGTCACTTGAACCACCACCTGCAGAAGGCCCACTGCCAGCCCCAAGATAGGACCGCCTCCTTCTGACCACCTGCCCAGGTGCGGCTCCCTTGCTGCTGCGGAGCTGGCTGCGGTATTAAACAGCTACCAGCTACCAGCTCGTTATTCTCAGTGCCGCCCTGGCATCCGGTCTCTGTGGAGGCTGGAAGGTGGATGAGGCAAGCTGGTCGCACTGACATGAGTGCCTGCAGGTGGCTGAGGTCACCTGGGCCCCAGGACAAGGATGAAGACTTTGGTCTCCACACCTGCCACGCGGGCGGGAACACAGGTGTGCAGCCGCTGGTCCCAGGCCAGAGGCCTCAGACAGGTCTGTTCCAGGAAGCGGCCTCCACGACAACAGCTTTTGTTCCTGAAAATTAGCATCTCAGGAAACTTTTGCGAAAGTGCCAGGGTGCCTGGCGCCCTGGGCCCTGGGTGACGTGATTGCTGCGAAGCTCCTGGCTAAGGAGGGACCCCTTCTGGGTGGAGGGCTCTCACCATGGGGCACCTGTCGAGGAGGACACCCAGGACAGACTCGGGCGATCGGGTGTAAGACCCCGGGTCCGGAAGTCGGCCATGCCTTCCTCTGAGAAGGGAGATGCCGTGACGCAGAGCCATTAGGAACTGACGTTGTGGAAGCATGTTGGCCTTGTCAGGAGACCCGCCTAGAGTGAAGATGGGGACCCCTGGGGGGTGGAGAGGAGTCAGGCCAGTGCCACAGGTAGGGGCCGTGGCCGGGACCTGACCGGCCACCCTCACTCCAGGCGGGACCTTGAGTGACCCGCCAAGCCTCACCCGACATCTGTGAAAACAGGAAGGGATTCAGTGAGCCCAGCCCAGCCCAGCCTCACCCCCGTGGTCCCTCCACTGCCAGCCTGTTGGCTCCTGGGCCCCTCACACTGCACCACAGTCCGGAGCTGCTCCCTGAGGAGACCTGAATGGGCTCATTCCCGACACCCCACATGTGGACCGTTGACCCAGGTCCCGGGAAAGTCTTCAAACTTTTCCAGCTACCTCCATCAGGTGACCTCTTTAAGCATCCCTCACTCACGCTGGTCCCCACGGGGACTTTGCAATTCAACCCAAAGGTAAGAGAGCACCCCACGACAGGAGGCATGCTGGGCACCCCGTGTTCTCTGGGGCATAGGTTTGGGGGTCCCCTCCTCACGCCAGACGGCTAGTGAGCGGCCTGGCACTCCCAGGGCTCCAGGCCTTTGGCGAGCGGTGGCCATGCTGCGCTTTGCAGGCTGGACTGTGGCCAGGAGCACGAGGGCCACACATCCCCTCTCTGGGAAGGACAGCCGCCACCTCAACGCCAGTTTCAGGGTGCGCAGTGCATGCAACTCAATTCCACAAGTGTCTGTGCCAACCAGCAGGGGCACCCCTGCTGCCCCGTCCCCAAGCCGCCGTGGAGGCTCGCTGTCACGCCCTCTCCTCCCGCCCAGCACCTGTGCTGGTCCAGGTGGCTTACCTGGGCCACCCCACCCCAAGGCCTCTGCCCACAACCCTGGCTGCTCCCTCCAAGACCAAGGTCTCCTGAGCTGGGCCAGGCCGGGCCAACCCTCTCCCTGCACACAGCCCCCCTCAGCAGCCGCTTCCCAGGCGCCGTGAGACCAACCCCTTCGGGAGGCCCCCAACCAGCCACTGCAGAAAGACGAATGACAAAATCCAGCAGCCCTGGGGACAAGAGTCCCGTCAAGCTGGAGTAGAGGGGCCTGGCAGAGGGCGCTCACCAACTCGAGCGGACGGCACACCGACGTGGACACCCCTGAAACCCTCCGCAGTCGCGGAACCACGGTGCACGGACAAAATGCCAAAGTCTACGGACACCCGCTGCTACTACTCTGTTCCCAAAGCGCTTCCACTGGCCCGGGGCTCCCAGCTCAACAAAGCCCCTCCCATTTGGGCAGGTGGAGGGTGACCCCGACTGTCCAGCCGCCCATGCTGCCAGACCCTCAGGTCACCCACATCCTGGGGCGGGTGGAGACTTGGAGAAAACCTCTGGGGAAACGGGCATCAAATCAACACATTAACAGCTCCACTGCCTCCTTTCTGCTTATTTTGGTACAACGCACAGAAAAGCGCAGAACGGCCGTGGGCAGCTCCGAGAGTCATCACACGGCAAACCCGTGCATCCACCGCCCAGGAGGCCCCACAGGCACAGCTGTGAGTCCCCGTTCCCACGGCTCTAGAGCCACCGTGTGAAGAGCCTACAGCTCTGTCGCCTGGTCTTCCGTCGGTGACCCCGGGGCGGCCTCCAGGCCGGGCTCTGTGCACAGACCTGGGTGCGGAGGCACCCAGGAGAGCGGCAGGCGTATCCAGGGGCTTTGGCGGCCCGTGCACATGGCTCTCCCGTGTCTGTGAACTGACCAGCATCCCTTCCCCAGAGCATCAACTCACGCTGCCCCACGTCCTTGTCATCACCGGTGCGATCGTGTAACTGCAAGTGGGGTCGGGCTGCTCGCTGCTCTAAAGCCATTTAAGAGACAAGGTTGGTGGATAGGAAAGTTTGCTTTATTTCCAAGGCCAGCAACCGGGTGGGAGGCGGGGATCAGGGAGGGGGGAGGGCAGACTCGTGTCCAGAGGCCGACTGGCCCCCCACTGACAGGGGACAAGAGCTTTTACAGACAGAGAGAGGAGGCTACATGCAGCAACAGCACAGTCAGCTCTGACACTCACCTTGAAACTGGTCCTGCGATGCTCTGACCAGCGTCATCTTGACTGCTTTAGGTACAGTCAGTCTTCAGTTCCAGGGTCGGTTTGTTCCCATTTCCTCGAGGCCAGTTCTCAGAACTGCGGCAGCTTATGTCATGGCTACAGCCTGGTCATCATGTAGGTAACTTCTTCCACCTGGGGGGGTTTCAGTATCTAGGAGACAGCTCACAGGATACGGCTCAGAATATGATCTATAGCCCTTGAGGAGGAACTAAAGGTCCCCGACTTTGCTTAATGACTAAACTATGATTATTTGGTCTCCTTTGACAGTTTTCCTTTGCTTCTGCATTTTCTCACTTCTCTGATTAAACTTATTCTTTGGCTAAAGTTTTTCCACAGACAAAAGGCAGGCGGAGGACATGGTGGGGAAGGACCAAGGGGTCCTGCCCCGTTTCAATCAGGCATTTTACTTTTAGTCATTTAGGGCATTGGGTGGGGGGGGGCTGGAATCTCATTATAACTTTCATTTCTTGGATCACTAACGGGGCTAAAACACTCTCTCATGGTTTTGGTGTCTTTGTCAAATGATAACTGAGGTCAGTTGCCCATTTTCTACAGTTGTGTCTTTTTCTTGTTGATTAGCAGCTGCTCTTTATATATCGTGGACAGGAGCCCTTGCCTACGTGAGTAGTTTACCTCTGCCACCCTGGGGCTGAATTTTTCACCCACTTCATTGTGTCTTGCAGGGAATGGGGCTCTAGCCTCTGACAGTGCAGGAACTGGCGGCTTCCAGCTGGACTCGGCCGAAGGGAGGCCCCCCAGGGAGCAGGATCGAGAGTCTGGGTACTCACCCCCCCACTGCCCCTCCCTTAAGCTGCACCTCAGCCATGCTGTGCCCTTCTTGGGGGCCCTGCCTACACCTGCAGCCCAGAGTCCACCACCTGCCGCCCGAGGCCCCTGAGCCCAGGGCGGTGACACCTCCCTTGTGGGCTTCTCCTAACCCTTCCCACCACTTCCTCGGGAGCCCTTTCCCCAAACGCTCTTTCATTACCCCTCTGGATGCGCTCACTGTTCCTGCCGGGACCTTGACTACTACCCTGCTGTGTGTGTCCTGCGGCTGCTGGCGTCAAAGAACCACAGACAGGGCTGAGACAGCGGCGTTATCCTCCCGGCGTCAGAAACCCGAGTCAAGGCGTCCGTGGGGCCGGGCTCCTTCCAAAGGCTCGAGGGGAGGACAGGTCGTGGCTACATCCATCCAACCTCCACCTGTCAGCACGTGGTCATCTTCCGGGCATCCTCCCTCTGCATGACTGTGTCCACACTTGTCATCTTTTCTTTTTTTTTTTTTTGCGGTACGCGGGCCTCTCACCGCGTGGCCTCTCCCGTTGCGGAGCACAGGCTCCGGACGCACAGGCTCAGCGGCCACGGCTCACGGGCCCAGCCGCTCCGCGGCACGTGGGATCGTCCCGGACCGGGGCACGAATCTGCATCCCCTGCATCGGCAGGCGGACTCTCAACCACTGCGCCACCAGGGAAGACCCCACACTTGTCATCTTTACAAGGACATGAGTCACATGGGGTCGGGCCTACACTGTGACCTCATGTTAACCGACTAACTCTGCAAAGACTCTACCTCTAAGCAGGGTCCCATTCCGAGGTCCCAGGTTAGAACTTCAACCTGTCCCCAGGGTGGGGCACATCCAACTCTTAACACTGCTGGAATTTATCTTTGTATTTGACGTAAGATCAAGGTCAAGGTTCATTCTTGTCCTTATGAGCCAGCAGACGACCCAGCACCATGTATGGAAAAGGCTGCCTCTCACCCCCTTTCTCTGCAGAGCCATCTTCACCCTCAGAAGTGCCCGTACGCGGACTCGAGGGTCTGTTTCTTGCTCTTTGGGTTCATTTCTTTTTCAGCTTCACACAGATTACACGCTGGCTTCAGCACTAAAGCTCATGACGAGAACAGGAGTCTGGGAGAGCAAATCCTACCAAGTTGACCTTCAGGAGAGTCCCGGCTGTTTTTAACTCTTGGCATTTTCAGACGTCTGGGAATCAGCTGGCGAAGTCCCATGAGACGTAGACCCTGCTGGAATTTCGATTGGGACCCTATTGTTCTTAGGAAAAGAATTGACATGTTTATAGCATCGAGGCTTCTAATCCACACACACGGTGTATGAATGTATCTAGTTTACCTTAATTTCTCAATACTAGCTTATAGTTTACCGCGCAGAAGCCTTGCACCATTTTTTCCTTGGATTTGTTCCTAGCTAATTGATTTTTTTCACTGAGTTGTAAATAAAGTCTAAATTTCATTTTCTAAGTATGCAGTGCTCGCGTATAGAAACGGTTCATTTTCGTGTACAGATCCTGTGGCCAGTCGCCTTTCTAAACGCACTAATGAATCTGGACAAGTCACCTGCAGGTGACCTGGACATCCTCCACACGGGGTCACGTCACCTAGGACCATCTCAGCTTCGCCACTTCCTTGCAAATCCTTCTGCCTTTCCCCTCCTAGAAGCTTCTGATGCTTCACCAAGACAGAGGTCAGTTGCCCTAGTATTTTGTAAACCCCTTGATCAGATGAGGACACTCCCTTTAATTTCTAGAGCGGTATGAGTTTTTGCCATGAATGGTTGCTGACTTACATCCAGTGCCTTTCCTGCAGCTCATACCACGATCAGAGGATTTTCCCTCCGCTCTATTAAGTGATGGAATCATGGATTGATTCACGATCCCTAAACCAACCTAGCAGTTCTGGATGGAACCCTACAGGTTGTAAAGTACCTTCCTTTCCACAGATGTGGCTGGATTCGCTGTAGGGTGTTTACCTGGGCTCCTGAACCTACGTTCATGGGTGGGTGTGACGTTCAATTTTTCCTTTCTCGTAATGTCCTTGCCCGGTTTTGACACCAAGGTGTGGCACTGCGGTAACAAAGGAGGGACTCTACCTGGGGCACAGTCGGCTGCACAAGGCCACCGCTTCAGTGGGGGATGAGGGAGGGGGATGGGAGACCCCACATGAGCATCTTCAAAGGGTCTTGCAGCCAAGAAACGGGCCGGCAGTCAGCAGCCAGGGAGCGTCGTCACTGCCCCTTCAAAGGTGTGGAACTGAGGCTCGGAGAGCTAA
>NW_020175018.1:18638440-18646843 GCF_003031525.2 Neophocaena asiaeorientalis asiaeorientalis
CTGCACTCTCTCTGCTCTACCCTGTGCCCCACGGCGCCGGGGGTCCCTGTGCAGCACGAGGGAGTCAAACTCAGTCAGGCTCCAGCAGGGGAGTCGAGATGGGGCACATCCCGGCTCCCGCTTGCAGCCCCCTCACTCCCGCTGTGCCTGGCTCTGCCCAGATGGTCCACTCCAAGGGAAGCGCCCGGCAGCATGGCCCAGGCCGTGTCACGGAGCCACCCCTGTCCCCTAAGCCAGGGTCATCGGTCAACCCCCGATGGGGAAGGGCATCCAGGGCTGCCGCTCCCCCGGGGCCGCCCCCCGAGTCCCAGGGCCCCACGACCAAGCTACACAAATGTCTGGGTGGCCGTCAGAAGGGAGACCCCAGGGCTGCCCAGGGCTGCCCAGGTCAGCAAGCGGCTCTGTGACTTGATCACTGATGGGAACACAAGGACCCTGGAGGCCTGCCCAGGCGGACACACCCGCTGTTCCTGGAAACAGCATGACTGCACCACGCACGGGCAGGGGGGCTGTGGACAAGGGCAAAGTGGCCATTGTTGGCCGCAGGCTCAACAAATAGAAGGTAATTGTCAATGGGAAGGGGCTGGTGACAGCCCACCACGTGGCCAGGAACCTCTCCCTGCGGGGGACAAAAGGGCCACCACCACGGGCTCCGGACACCTGTCCGAGGTGCCGCCGGCCATCCCTCTGCCCCCCTGACTCGCCATGAGCGCCCTGCTGCTGGCTGTGGGGCTGACCCTGCTCGGCTGCCCCCAGGCCCTGCACTGGGGGCCCCAGGACCCCAACTTCAACGAGACTCTGGTAGTCAGCCGCGGGCGTCGGGCGTGGGATGGAGAGGCGGCTGGGGGCAGCGGCCGCAGGGACAGGGCCAGCCGGCACCAGCGTCCCCCCCTCTGCTCCCCAGGTCAGCGGCGAATGGTTCTTGGCAGGGATGGCCTCCAACCAACCCAAACTCCTGATGGAGGACAAGGACGCATGGCTGCTCGTCCACCGCATCCAGGTGACCCCCAGGGCCCTGCAGCTCCACCTGCACAAGAAGTAAGTCTGGGGCAGGTGCGGGCAGGGCGGAGCCCAGGTGTGTCACACGACCCTGTCCCCCGCCCCCCTCACAGCCTGCTTTCCGGGCTCAGAGGTGATGTGCGGCGGGGCGAGGGGCTCGCTGCCTGGAGACGGACACGAGAGTCCAAGGTCCAGGGTGGCCGAGCTCCCCCAGTTCCACCGAGGGGCTGCACGGAGAAGGCCGAGCCCTGCCTTCCAGACCGCGGGTTCCAAGGTGACCTGTCACCCCCTCCCAGGGTAAATGGTGCATGTGTCCCAATTACGATGATGGCAAATAAAACGAAAAGGAAATTTCAGTACCTGCTGGAGAGTAAGTATAGACTCGCCATCCTCCAGCCCCACCGCTGGAGGTGGAGTGTGGCCCCATCCGCCCGGCCCCACTCCACCCCCAGTTCGGGGCTGAGTGTGGCCAGGAGCCCAGCTGCCAGGACGCCCACCTCGAGACGGCGTCCCCAGGCCGGGCGCGGCACCCCCGGGGCACCAGCAGCAGTGGCGGGCACGTGTGGGCGGAGGCGTCAGGGAAGGGCCCGAGGCCCACACCCGGTCCTGCCCAGCCCGGGGCTCGGCTGGCCCTTAGGAGCAAGTCGTCCAGCCCTGTGAAGGGACCAGAGGGGTCCCAGGGTCTGGTTCTTGTCCCGCCTCCCACCCTGACCCCCGGGGTCACAGATGGCGACCAGAACAGGCTTTTCCTGGAAAAAGTGGACCCCACGAGCTACGTCATCCTCTGCGGCCACCGCGAGAAACGTGAGGAGGAGGTGGTGGTGGTGAACCTCCTGAGTAAGTGCCCGCCTGTGCCCACACGTGGACCACCGCCACCCCGCAAGGGCAGGGCAAGCCCCTCCCCCCACCCCCTCCAGGGACACCCAGTCCCCTGCGGGTCCCAGTCCCCAGGGAGGACATTGGGCCACAGCCAGCAAGACACAGGATGGACCCCAGTCACCTCGAGGCCGTTTGGACCCAGACACCCTCAGACTCTCCTGGGGCCCCAGCCCTTTATCCCAACGTGGAGTAAACAAAGGACAGGAGACAGCGACGACCAGGACCCAGAGAAGAGGCCTGCCCCCCACCCCGAACGCTGGTCCTGTCCCATAGCCAGGCCCACACCCCGAGAGGGCAGCCTCCCAGCCCCCAGAACCCCACCGCCCGCGATCCCAAATGACCAGCAAGAGAGACGGCCCCTGTCACTGTGCCCCCAGGCCGGACACCCGAGGCAAGCCCGGACACCCTGCTACTGTTTACCAACTACTGTAGAAACCACGGGATCCACCCCACCAACATCATCAAAGTGACCACAACTGGAGGGTGCCCACCCCTGCCCCAGCCTCGGACCTCCGCTCAGCTCGCCACAGATCACTGCCTCCGCACCTGACAACGGGGAGGCTGCCGGCCCCAGGTGGGTGACCTCCGACCCTGTGGGGACTACAGCAGGGGATCCCCTGGGCGTGGGGGTCGGCAGCAGGTGTCGCTCAGCACGTGCGTCACCAGCTGCTCCACGCGGGGCCTCGCCATCTCGGAGACAGGATGCGGTGCCGGGGGGCGTGGGAGGGACCCAAGGTGGGGACGCCCATCGGGCTGACCCGGGCTGACACGGGCAGGGCCAGCGCGGGGGCAGAGGGGCCTGTGGACACACTCGGGGTGGGCCTGCAGGTGGAGGGCTATAGAGGGCAGAGCTTGGGGGTCCAGGGCCTGGCACGCGGCTGCCTGTGACAAAAGCCCCTCCCCATCGCCTCCTCTGTCCCTCAACAGACGCCCCCAGGCCGTGACCCGCGGGAGGGCCCGGGGCGGTGGGGAGCCAGCTGCCCTGGCTCTCAAGACAGTGCCCCGCCCCTCCCGCAGATCTGCCCCCACCATCCCCCACCACTGAGCCTGCCGCACCCCCTCTTGTTCACAGGGGTGTCTCCCAGGCACCGAAGGACCGGAAGATCTCGGTTAACCCAAGGAGCCCTTCAGCTGCCCCACCCCCTAGCAGCAGCCTCCACCCTCCTGGAGGCCTGTCCTGCTGTGTCCAATAAACGATTGACCTGGACCCAGTGTGCTCTGGGGGGGCCTCAGCCCTAACACAAGCGTGGCCAGTGCCAGCGTGGTGACCGGGAGCTGCCCACTGACACCCCATCCCAGGCCAAGGCTGCTGGGGACAGGGGATGGGGACCCTCCTGGCAACACCAAGCTGGCCTTGGACTCACGTCCACGGGGTTTGGAGAAGCCGCTACAGGTTCACCAGGACACCGTTCGGAGCGCAAAGCTGGGAGATGGTGCAGGGAAGGGGCGAGGCCCGGCCCCACAGCCACCCTGGTCCCCTCAGGCTCGGGGCTGTGGGCAGTGGCAGCCCCAGGCCTCACCCCGTGGTGGTGCTGTGGGGTGAGACCCCGGCAGTGGGGTCTCCGGGCAGAGAGCACAGCTCCGGTGGGTCGGTCAGCAGACAGCCTGCAGGTTAGGGGCCCCTTCAGACCACACCCTGGTCTCCCCTAGATGACAGTGGCTGAGGCCCTGGGGGCGGACACGGTGGCTGGGCAGGCAGCAGAGGACGTGTCTTACCCTCCTCGAGCCGCCAGAGCCTGGTGGGTACCCCCTGAGCCCTCCTCCGACGCACACAGTGCCCAGCCAGGGCTCCCACCTGGGGCCAGGGCCCAGGCGGCCCACTTGAGTCCCCCATCAGCCAGGCCCCCCTCCACTGGACCCCAGCCTCAGGGAAGCTCCCTGCCCCACAGCGGGTGAGCCCCTTTGCTCCCCCAAGGGCTGTACCTCGGGCCACTATCGCCCCGGGCCAGGGGGCTCTCTCCAGTGGCCAAGAGTCCCCCGAGGCCGTGTCTTGGGCCAGGCTCGGCCATGTGGCATCAAGGCTTACATCGGCCCAGGACGAGCGGGAGCTGGCTGCAGGGTCCCCCAGTCAGAGGAAGGGACCGCCCGTCTCCACAGCTGGGACCAGGCCACACCCCAGCAGCCAGGCAGCACTGACCCCTCCCTCTCTGCCTGCCCCACCCCGGGCTCCCCCAGGCACACCCCCCCTCCACCAGAAGCCCGTGTCCCGACTCACGTCCGCTCCCCTTGCCTCCTGTGTGCCCTCATCCTCGGGCAGCATCAACCCCCGGTCCACCCCACGGACGCCCTGGGTCCCAGTGGTCCAGGTCATGGTCTGGGGGTCTCCTCACTCACTCCCACTTCCCCTCAGCACAAGCCACTCTCACCCCTGAGCCGCCGGCCCCCGCCACCCTACTCTGGGAAAGGCCTACCACTCCTTGCCTCCAGCTCTGATTCCACCCTCAGCACACTGGGATGTCGGGGGCACTTACGACAAGGGAAGAGGCACCCCATCCCATCACCAGAGCTTAGCCAACTCCGAAGGTGGTTTCAGAAATCCTGGATCCCGGAGACAACTGCAGTGGTGGTGGGGGGGGGGTTCTTGCTGAGCCCCAGGGCGTCCCGTCTCCCCCCCACCCCCCATCTCCTGCGAAGCAGCAGAAACAACAGGAGTGGCTGAAGCACCCCACTCGGCAGCTTCCCGTCCAACCCCTTGGGACACGGCCCACCCACTTTGCTGATGGCCGGGCAGGGGGCTGGAGAGCACCCACCTTCCCACCCAGCCCAGCGCTGGAGGGGAGCCCCTCCTTCACTCAGCTGCCAGCGCCCACCACAGCCAGGCTCCCGGCACCCCGGGGCACATGTCACAGGCAGGGGTATCAGCCAGCCAACACCCAGCCCCTGGCACAGCTGAACCCGCCCACCAGGCATGGGAAAGTCAAGTGCATTCGGAAAGAGCCCAAGGGGCCATTTGGGCGAAGCCAGGCCTGCCGGGATCCCAAGGGGCTCACCCCACCGCACAGAACACGGCACACACACACGCACACGCGCTCAGACGGGCCAGGCAAAGGCACCTGGGGCAGAGGTCACAGCCCTGCTTTGGGCATCCCAAATGGATATAAAAGGACATGCTGGTGGCAGGGGTGGCGGACAGCCTTCTAAGCCTGGTCTTTGTCCTTTGAGGCTCCGTGATGCTCTGATGGGGACGGTGGGGTGAGTGCTGGGCCCTGACACCACGGAGGAAGAAGCACCCCTCTGGCACCACCTCCAAGGACAGGCCACCTCCCACTCAGACTCTGAAACCGTACCAGAGACGTGCCTGGGGTCGCTGCTAGCCCTGGAATCCCTCCCCCATTTGTAAAGCAAAAGCCGTTAAGATGCCCGTGGGTTTAAAAGAGAGGAGACTGTGGAATGGGAAGCCATGTCCTCCAAAGGACCCTGGGGAGTCAGGCTGTGATGCTGCTGGACTCGTCCCCCGGAGTTGCCCTCCACGAGGGGTGGAGACGCTGCAGACCCCGACACTCCTCCCAAGTGTCCTTCTGTTGCTTAGAACCCTTTCCACCACCCCACCCAGGGCACCGGGTTCAGGAGCCACCTGCCCCAGCAGAGGCCGTGTGCCCAGTAGGTATCCTGACCCCTGGCCCCTCACTGATTGAGGAGCTGCATTCTGAATAAGCTGCCCCCCGCCCCAATTCACAAGCCCCCGTGAAGCACAGGCGCTGCACCCCTGGGGTTACCAGGGGGGCAGCCTGGACAGGGACTTCCCAGCCATCTGGGATCTGGGCTGCGTGGACCCACTCGGCCGGCTTGGCTGCACGCGACCGCAGGAAGCGCCAGGACAGGACAGCGGCCCAGCTCGGCCCCGCAAAAAGGCCAAGGGTGTTCTCCAGGGTCCAACGCTCCTCTTCCTTGCTGAAGGGTCTGTGTCCTGGTGGCCACTGTGCCATCACCTGGCCTCCGACGTCCATCCCAAACCCAGGAACAGGGCACTTTCGGGACAGTCCCCGAGCAGGCCCAGAGCAGGCTGGGGGGCAAGGACTGAGGAACGATGCCCTGGGAGGGCCCACGCAGAGAAACCCCAACACCGGGAAACAAACCCACCACCAGCTGCCCCAGGCAGCTTCGTGGCCACTGAGGTCAGCCTGGGGACAGGCCCTGAAGCTTCTGGGCGAGGTATCCCCTTCACCTGCCACCCCGCACTTCACCCACAGCTTTCCTTTTTGGGTTAGGGTCCCAAGCGTTTCAAATGAACTGAGTGCAATCAACCCCCACGCTTACAACGAGAAAACGCAGTTTCTAAGAGGCGTAACGGGACTGTTTTCTGCGCCGAGAAGGCAGCACAGAGCACCCATCCGTTCAGCGGAAGCTCCTGGCCTGACTCTCCCGAAGGCAAATGCAGGAACTGGGTACGTCAGCTCGACCCCATCAGCAGAGACGGGGGAAATTCACATGATCCGGAAGCTTCTCTCCCACCGCCCTCAGAAGCAGAGACAGCCATGTCCCTGGGGCTCGGGGAGGACCCAGAACCCACGTTCCTTAGAACCGGCACCACCAAGGGCACCCCCCGCAGGAAGGGCTGGCCAGGCCCCGGACAAACCAGACACCAACTCTGGCCTCGCTGGGTGCTCCCTGCCCTGGCACCCAGGCCCCCCTTGCCATGGCTCTGCACATACCACCTCCTCCAGCCCCATAAGCAGCAGGTGCAGCGCTGACCCGCTGGTCCACAAGTGGACACTGTGGGCGCCAGGGCCTCCCTGGGCTGCTGCCCCTGCAGGGTCCACAGCTCCGAGGGCACCAGCTGCCTGTGTCGAGGGGCTGGGGGCCACCTGCAGGTCCCAGAGGGGTTAGAGATGGCCAGGCAGGGCCCGAAAGGGAAGGGGACCACCTCCATTTGCACCCCTTCCGACCACCAGCCCCAAAGCCCATTTCTGCGGAGACCCCTTCAGAAAAGAATCAGGGTCCACATCCCCGGGACCTCCCTAGACCCCACGCCTCCATCATATGGCTTAGCTTCCCCCGCCCAGTCTCCCAGCACTTGGCCACAAGAGTGCCCTCTTCTCCTCTGGAAGAGTCAAAAAGATTCCAGAAGGTTCTGGAAAAAGGAGAAGGAGGGACTCATGGTGGGCCCTGGAAGGTGACCAGGTCCAGCACCCACAGGGGCACCGGCTCCCGGCCACGGCGTGAGCTGCAGCTCTGACCCCTGCACAGGAGGGCCAGACCAAGGCCCCCACCCTCCCCAGCATCAGGTACGACCCTGCAGAAAATATTGAAGCCAGGTGGGCCTGGGCATGGCTGCCCTGGGGACCTTGTCATGCCATGGGCACCCTGCTGTACCCAGGAGGCAGGCCGTAGCACCCGCTGGGGGATGACGAGGTGTCCTGGGTTTCAAGAGACCCAAGGCGGGGTTGGAGGAAGACTGAGCCTGTTTCTGGCTCTTTCAGGCCTGTAGAGTCCAGCTTCCAGGGCAGGTGGGGCCTGTCCTTTGCCCAAGTGTCCCCGTGTGCGGGGGAGCACACACGGGGGGTGGGGGGCGGGCACACTGAGGCCAGGCTGGTTGGGTGAGGGTCTCGGGAGGGCTGAGGCCTGAAGCGAGGGTACCATTTCTCTCACTCATTGGACACCTAGGTGGGAGAGGGACAGGATGGGCCTGGCCTTGCCAAGAGAAGGTCACATTGGTGGTAGGCAAGGCCCTGGAACCGTGCTCTCCAGACCCCTGAGGATGAGCAGTGGCCGGCCCCTCCCAGGTGGGCAGGGAGGCCCTTGGCTGTGCCAGGCTCCAGGTCAGGACCCATGACCAGAGGCCGTGTGAGGCTCCTGGGCAGCCCTGAGCACCCTGACCACGACACCAATGGGGAGTGATCCAAGGGGGCCTCGAAGTTCAAGGAGGAAGATGGGCAGCAGGGAGGGCGGGAGGCGGCAGGGGAAGGGGAGGCAGGGCTCGGGGAGGGTGGACGGCGGTGCTGGCAGAGCAGCTGGCCGCCTCTCAGCTCAGCCGGCTGACAGACCTCAAGGCGCAGCCACAGACACTGCCCAGCAACAACGTCCGGGGCTGAGAGGTTGGTGGACCTGGGAGAGGGTGCAGCCTGAGGGTGTCTGGGGTCCTGCCGAGCCCCACGTCCCCCTTCGTGCAAGCAGCAGCCACTGTCCTACTTCCGGGAGCCCCTGGGGGTGGGGGGAGGAGAGCAGGTCACCTAGAGAGCTGGGGGTGTTATGCTGAAACCCCCTCGCTCCCCAAAACAAGCCTGTAGTCACCACCGTGCTTTCTAAATCCACCCCGAACACCCAACGGCAGCCAGCAGGGTAATTTGCTTAGAAAAGGGCCAGAGGGGCTTCCCTGGTGGCGCAGTGGTTGAGAGTCTGCCTGCCGATGCAGGGGACACGGGTTCGTGCCCCGGTCCGGGAAGATCCCACATGCCGCATAGCGGCTGGGCCCGTGAGCCATGGCCGTTGAGCCTGCGCGTCCGGAGTCTGTGCTCCGCAATGGGAGAGGCCACAACAGTGAGAGGCCCACGTACCGCAAAAAAAAAAAAAAAAAAAAAAAGGAAA
>NW_020175018.1:18647037-18647527 GCF_003031525.2 Neophocaena asiaeorientalis asiaeorientalis
GGGAGGGGTGGAGAGCAAGCTGTTTCCGGGACCCCCAGCTCCTTTCCGCTCCAGCAGCCGTAACAGCCCAGCCCCCACCAGGCCCGGGCAGCAGCCCTTTCTTCTCCCCACCTTGGAGGGGGGTCAGCTTTCCCTGCACTCCCCCAGGCAGCGAGGGAGGTCTGGCCCCAGACGGCCGTCCGTCCCGTGTGGGCGTCTGCAGCGGCGCCCGTCCCGTGTGGGCATCTGGATTGGTGCCCGTCCCATCTGGGCGTCTGCAGCGGCACCCTGTCTGATGCAGCAGCTTTGTGCTCGTGGTCCCAGGGCCTGCGGGACCCTACCCAGGACCCTGGCCCAGGTGCAGGGTTGACGGCTGCTCTCCCCCCACGATGGAGCAGGCGCCACTCACCCACCCCTGCTCTGGCCCCGCCAGCCTGCCTGGGCCCCCGGACCCTTCTCAACACCAGCTCCGAGCACCCCCCCCCCTTCACCAGCTGGAGGCAGCGCAAGT
>NW_020175018.1:18647811-18666350 GCF_003031525.2 Neophocaena asiaeorientalis asiaeorientalis
GCTGGAGGCAGCGCAAGTGAGCCCTCCTGCCACCCGAGGTGGGGTCCTGCCCCTCGCCTTCTAAAGGTCTAAGTGGGGAGTTTAAGGGTCAGGGTGGGTCCACCCACCCGCTGGGGGTCTCAGTCAGGCTTCTGAACAAGCTGAGTCCCAGCTCCCGGGCCTCCCTCCCAGGGTGCTGGGGTGAAGATGCCCAGGGCTCCAGAAAGGGACAAGCAGGGATCAGGGTGGGCTGAGCCCCTGACCAGCTTGGGTCAGAGACTGGCACCGCCTTCGCTGTGTCTGAAAGGTGATGGGATTCAGGCAGGGTCACTCCTCACAGGAAGCCAGAGCCTCCCCGATCCTTGGGGACGGGAGCAGCTGAGGGTCCAGACGTGAAAGCCAAGCGGCCTCCGTCCCACGCCCCCCAATGGGCCCTGCACGGGGAGCACAAAGGCCAGCACCTCGAAGGCAGAGGTGGTTCCTTTCCCAGGCACCCTCGCTGGTCCAGAAAGAGGCCTCCCCAATGGACCTCTGTGGGGCCCCTCAGACCAGCTTCACAGGCACAGGGAGTTGGGTCCCACGCCTGCCTCTTGGGGAGCAGACCAAGGACACAAGTCCCCATCTGTGGACCCCTCCCCTCCCTAGCCCCAGGGCCGGGTTATTTAGGGATCCCACAGGCCAGGAACATCATAGGAACAAACCCCCAGGCAGGGGTGGCTGCACTTTGAACAGAAGCCGCCCATCTGCCCAGTGAATCGCGTTAATTACACAAAATCTACACACGTTTTGCTTCCTCCAGAAACACTGCTTTTCCTCTTTTAATATCCAGCCTCCCGCTCCCCCAGCCTCCCCCCCCCCACAGCCTCGCTGGAATTAGAGCACAGCTGCAGCCCAAACCCCAAAGACAATGCCCAAGCGTGCGGCACCAGCTGCTGCAAAGGCCCCGTGCCCCGCGGCCTGGCACGACCCGGCCCTCAGTAAGCAAAGAAGTCGGGGAAGATGCTGTCTACCTCCTCCCGCAGGGCTGAGCTGGGGCAGCTCACGTCTGAGCTCCATGGCTCCAGGGGCCCATCTGGGGGGTCCTGGGAGCTGGGCTCATGGTCATCCAGGAAGCTGGGCTCCGCCCTGTCCAGCACGCTGCTCCTGGTGGGGACCCGAAAAGGGGCACTGCTGCCTCTGCCCTCCAGGGATCCTGGAAGCAGACAGGACGTGTCAGCAGAACAGGCAGGTACCCCAGGGCACACAGAGCAGACTCGGTGTGCAGAAGGGGCCCCTCTGCCCATCTGTCCCACCCAATGAGGAAACCCTCTGCTCCTCCTTGACGTGGGAACAGAGGACCCCTGACCAGGTGGGTGGGCCCACTCCTGCTGGCCCTGCTTGGGACCCAGAACCAGGAAGGGGCTCCCCCCGCCCCATGAAGCCAAATCCTGCAGAGATGGGACTCATCGCACATCCAGACGCCTCTGTGGGGACGAGGTCTCGGGAGAAGGCTCTGAAACTGACTCGCAGCCACACACAAGCAACCCCGCTGCTATGCACTCGAGCGCACAGGTAACTCCCCACACACCACTTGTCATTCCCACCGGTGGTCCCCAAAACCACCAGCAGAGAAAAAAACAGGAGCTCAGAGACAGACACTGGGACCTTAGTGTCACACAGCAAGTTGCACCCCATCCCATCTCCCCAACAGCCCCAGCTGCCCGCCCAGCCCGCAACAGGACCAACCCAGACCCCAAAGCCTGTCCCAGGTTAGGGGAGAAGGTGGCCCAGGCCGAGCATCCCCCACTCACCCAGCCACCAGTCAGGACTGGCAGTCAGCAGAAAGGACGACCCATCTTCGACGTCATACCCCGACACAGACCTGGATGCAACGAGGACACCCTCAGCCTGAGTCACCCCAGGTGGACCCCAGGCCTTGCACCTCAAGAGAAGAGCGTGGGCCCTGAAAGGCAGCTGTGGGTTCAGAGACAACGGGGTACACCCTCCCAGCCGGACCCTGAGCCCACCCTCCTGCCTGCCCCTAGCCAGCCCAGCCCGCTGCTGCTTCCTCTCCAGCCCCAGCAGCTCCCGGCCACGCCCCAGCTGGTAGAGCTGGCAAAACACAAACTCGCTTACTGTCAACCAAAACAGACGACCATTAAGGAGACAACAGCATTTCCAGAAACACATTAGAAAGCCACATACATGGCAGGGTCTGGCTGCTCCAGGACCGGGCCAGCAGCCTGGGCCATCCAGGCAGACACCGAGGATGTGAGGGGCAGAAACTTCCCGGGCGGTGGGTCCAGGCAGAGCTCGGGCAGGACTGGGAGAAGGCGTGTAGCGGGTCACGCACACACCACTGGGACACCCACCTGGCATCCAGCGTTATGGCCTTGTCAGTCCCTTGACCTGGGGACCCAGCCCGGCCCAAGCAGCTCTGAGACTCTTCGCTCACCAGCGGGGAGGGTGGCTGCCGCGACCACAGCATGGGCGGCCTCAGGGCCCTGGAGGGACTCAGGCCTGGAGACCGGAGGACCAGGCCGGGCGGCTCTGTGGGGGAAGCGAGGTGTGGATCAGCCTTCCCCACCTGGAGAGCAGTCCTCCCCTGAAGACCTGAGTCCCTACCCACTGTGTCCTGCATAAAGAACCCGTGAATTTCAAGATCAAAAAGCCGACAGGTAACCAGGAGCAAATAGATGACCAGAGGTGAGGCACCTGACACCTGGGGCCAGGGAGGCTTCCTGGTGCAGATGCCGACTCGGCCTCAGGTCAACCATGGGGGACTCGGACCTGGAAACCCTCACGCTACCACCTCTTCCTCCATCTCCGTGATTCCTGACCAAGGACTCCACCCTCAGACCACCGTGCTGTGTGATCCCTGAACCCTCACACCCTGAGCTTGAGTCCCGACCTTCTTCGGGGGACCCAGCTCTGCTGCTGGCCCTGGCGACAGCAAGACCCCCTCCCCGCCTTGAGGAACACACCAGGGGAGGGGAAAGGCACAGTCTCGCCTCCCGTGGCACTCGCAGACTGGCAGCTGTGATCCAAGCAGTGACCAACCGCCGTGGCAGGCATCCAGCATGAGGGAAGCACAGTCATCACGCTGCCCTGGGGGCCTCGTCGGGGGCGGCACGACGGGAGGACAAGGGCCCACTCACGCTCACCAGGCAGGGCCGGCAGCCCACCCAGCACTGCGGCCGCCCCCACCGGGGCCTTACCGTCGTCCACATCCACAGCTGCACGGCTCGGGGAGGCCTGCTGCCTGAAGCACGCAAAGACAGAAGGAGAAACCTCTGAACAATCTGCACGCACCATGCCCGGGAGTCCCCTGGCCCCACAGGGACACTAACATGGTCACGCTGGACGTTCCCACGCCGGGGTCCGGGGCACCTGCTGGGGTCTGACTCGCCAGGGCCCGCTGCAAAACGTCCTTCTGCCACATGTGCCACGTCTCCTTCGAAGAAGCAAGAACCAAAAACGGAAATAAACACAAAAAACGCCACAGAGACCGTCAACCAGAAAACCCACAAAAAAAGCAGGCTGGGGTCCGTCACTGGCCACCCTGCCTAGGGTCCCAGAGGTCCTCCCTGAGTGCAGACCGTGTCCTCAAGACTGGGGCGTGGGGGCGGGAGGGAGGCTGAAGGCCATGCCCGCCCGGGGACCTCACAGCAATGGGCCTTTTACCCATACAGCCTTGGCACCGTGGGCAAAAGTACAAGGAACATAAATGGAGAACAGAGCTTGTCCCCGGGGCTCCCGGAGGAGGTGCTGTGTACAAATGGAGGCGTGTCTGCAGAAACGCAGCAGCCCTGGCAGTGCGAGGCAGAGGGAAGCCAGGCAGCCGGGTGGTCAGAGCTGCCCGGGGCATAGCGGGGATGCCCATGGCTCCTCCCCAGAGGGCTGACAGGGCTGCCGCAGGACAACTCACAGCGTGCTTCTCCCAGCCGGGCACCAGGGCGCTGGCGAGCCGGAGGAACTGCACTGACATCTCCAAGACTGAAGCCATGTCTTCCCGCCGGCCATCGAACTGGGGCAGCAGGGCCCGCAGGCGCTCACAGCTCAAGGAGATCCGCTTCCTGCCTCCAGGGAAGTGACCACCGACCATGGGGCAGTCTGGCCTTGACCCGGAAAAAGCACCGCAGCCACCAGAACCCCCCGAGCCCTTTAGGGATCGTGTCAGCACACACACTGGCCCAGGGCCCTGGACCCCGGACCCCAAGCTGCAGGCTATCCAGGTATTTGCCGCGGGCTGTAGCCAAGCCTGCACCGTCACTGCCTGGGGATGTCGGTTGCAAATGCACAACCTCGAGGTGCCCAGGACTTCGGGTCAAAGAAAGGGCTGCAACGGTGGCCCTTGGGACCCCCACTCGCAAAAACATGTGTTATATTCACCTCGGGGATGTACTAAGCGTTCCTTTACCCGACAGACGGCACGAGCCTGTTCCAGCCACCTGAAACCAGCTCGCGGGCACAAACCTGACCTCCTCTGACCCCCACCCCCACTGCGCGGCCCCCACCTGCGCTGCCTCTCGCTGAGCACGTTCCGTGGGAGGCAGGAGACTGGACCCTTCGCCACCGCAGGGGCCTTGGCCTGGCCTGAGCCGTGGCAGAGATCCTCGCAGCGTAACTGGGTCCCAAGCAGGAAAGGGCCGCTGCTGAAAAAAGCCAAGAGCGCTGGGCTCTGTGATCCCAGAAAAGGCCCCCGGAGCCCCGAGGCGGTGATGGACATCTTGGGAGGCGGGCGCAGGACAAGGCCTGGGTCGCCCAGGAACACGGCCCTGCGCCCTACCTCTTGGCACCCCTCCCTCTTTCCCCTAAAGGGCCGGGGGTCGGGGTTCTGCCCCACGCAGGCCAAGCTGGGTGGGGACGGGGATTCGGTGCATTTGAATTGGATAGAAGCGCCAGGTCTGGACACCCCTAGCACCCCCAGGCAGGGGCGTTCCAGCTGACCCCCTCCGGCAACCCACCCCCACAATTCTCACCTGCACCCCTCGGAGCCGGGGGCTCCGGGAAGCCCAGCGTCTGACGCAAGACCCCTGAACGCCATAGGCACGCAGCTGGAGCTAGTGGAGAGACCAACAACGCGCCCGGGCCGCCACGTGCGCCCCGCCCTGCGCAGGCCGTCCTGCAGCCCCTCCCCGTCACGTGCACTCGGCCCACCCCCACGTGCTTCCCTCCCAGGCAGCACCTGGCCCGCCCCCCACGCGCGCCCCGCCCCCACGCGCCCCGCCTCCCTCACATGCGCTCTGCCCCGCCCCACGCCCGCGTGCAGTGAAGCTCCTCTCGCCGAGAAGTTGCCAGAAGGAAGCGGCGGCTGGGGTAGGTGGTCAGAGTAGGTGGGCTTCTTCCACCCCTTCCGGGTGGTCAGCCCAGCTCCCGCTCAGTGGGGTCTCCCCTCACCTACCCACCGCGGGCGCCCCCGGGTGCCAACCCCGAGCTGCGTGCTATCCTCCAGGGTCTCACGACTGGGGGGGCCAAGTAGACGACGAATCTGTGGAGGGAGGGGCAGGAGGGTGTCCTCAGGGCGAGGTGGTTTTCAGGAGCGAGCTGGGCAGCGTCCCAAGCAGGAAAGAACGCGAACGAATCTGTGGAGGGAGGGGCAGGAGGGTGTCCTCTGGGCCAGGTGGTTTTCAGGAGCGAGCTGGGCAGCGTCCCAAGCAGGAAAGAACGCGAGCCCAGGCGGTTCCCTGGGCTGGCACGTGGGTGAGGTGGGCAGGTAGGATCTGCTGTGTGGCAGGAGGAGTTGGACTTACCTGAGAGCAGAGGGGCCGGGGAGCTACAGGTGTGGGAGGAGAAGGTTTCAGGATCAGTGTGGTCCGCGGGGGACGTTGAGGCCCAGGTAGGGGAGCTAAGATGGGAGCGGGGAGGCTGGTCAGCCAAGATCTATGGGACTCCGGCTGGTTAAGGATGGGCAGAGGGGCCCCACCTGCCTCTGAGGGCCTTCAGGTCCGAGGTTCACTTGTGCCCGTCCCCCAAATGGCATCCTCTTGCAGGGGATGCTCTGCCTAAGCCAGTGCCACCGCCCACTCAGGAGCCAGGAGGCATGCAGATGCCTCCCAGCCTTGTCTCCGATCCCACGCACCCTCTCTGTGCCTTCCCTAGCACCCGAGCTTGCCTGAAGGCTGGCTGGCCTTCCTGCCTCTCCCACCCCTGCCCCCTGCCTGCCCCAGGCCCGGACCTTCATTCTCGGGGCTGAGCCCTGGCTCTGCCCTCACACAGGCCTTCGCTCCTGCTCTCCCTCCCCGCCCCCCACCTCCAGATGCAGACTCCCTCCACGAAGCCCCCGTCTCCAGCAGCTTCTGGGCAGGGGGCTCCCAAAACACCTCACTCGGCCCGCTTTTAGTGCACAGTGCGAGCGGTTCCAGGTCTGTGCACACCTTGCCAGGTCTCCAGGGGCCGTCCCAGTGCTGGACGTGAAGCCCACCGGGGCTTTGTTGGAGGAGTGATGGAAGGAAGGGAGGGAGGAAGGGGAAAGTGGAGACTGGTCCTTTTTCAGGGAGGTGGACCTTTAAGGGGAGGGGAGGGTACTAAAGCTCTATTTCAGTCAGGAGGACTTCAGAGCAGTGCTGTGGGCTGCTGTGGGCGTGGGGGGCGGTTGCTGGGCGAGTTCACAGAGAAGCGAGGCAAGAGGGAGCTGGGGCAGGTGTCACTGCGGTGGTCAAAGTGCGCCCCAGGTGCTGGGCCTGGGACGGAACCAGGTGGCAGAGCAGAGCCCCTGCCCCTGGGGAAGCAGGAAACCTGTCTCCAACCGAGGAGGGGCTCAGGGCTGCAGGTGGGCGTCCTGGGGTAGGGCTTTGGGCGGCGGGAGCACCCAGAGATGGGCGAAGTGCAGCCGTGGGAGGTCCTGCCACTTGAGGGCCTGGGCCCACGTCTCCACTCTGTTCAGCTGAGTCCTGAAGGTGGCATGGGGGAGGGCCGGCCAGCCCAGGCTGGAGCCGCAGGTCGGATGCTGGGGGACGGGTGGGGGCGGTAACGTGTTGCACGTGGAGTCAGGCCATGCAGGAGAGGCGGCAGAACCCCAGGAGGCCGGGCCTGGGATAAAGGGAGGGCTGGGCGGGGGACAGAAGTCGCCTCGCGATCAAGGGTGATGCTGTGAGGATGGGTGGGCCGGAGGTCAGGTTGGGGAGCCAGGAGGCCAGGGCCCATGTGCTAGGCCCGCACTCCCGACAGAAGGGGGCGCTCCAGGGCCTCTGCTGTCCAGTCCTGCGCAGCCCACAGCCTGGCTTCTGTGTTGAGTCCAGGGAAGGCTGGGGATGGCCGGTTCTGCCAGCGCGTACGGCCCGGCATTTACGGGAGGTGCGAGAAGCCCGGCTCCTTGCCCTGGGAGGGTCCCCAGTGCCCAAGAGAGGGCAGTGCCAGAGCAGACCCCACAGAGCATGTTGGCCTGGGTGTCCAGGGGCACAGTGGGGGGCTTTGGCGGAGAGATCCCATCTGCCGGGCTGCCTTGCTGGAGCAGGTGGGCTGGAAGCCAGGGCCTGGGGCTCTCTCCCCTTCCTGCTCCTGGCTGGGGAGGGATGGACACGCCATTGTTCTGGGGCTTGGCTCCTGCGTGGTAGAGCGGGGCCAAGTTTTGGTTTCCCTGAAGCTCTCAGGAATGTTACCGGGCTTGCCAGAGTTTCCCGTCACTGACAGCATGCCAGTCATCTCGTTGGCCAGCCAGCCAGAGGGCACCTCCAAGGGGCCCGCAAGGTGGACACACCCTGGCAGGAGTCCTGGGGGAGGGCAGAGACCTGCTGGGGGCCGGGGTGGGTGGCACTCTTGCAGCAGCATCCTTTCAGGAGGAAGTAGGGAAAGTGCCCAAGAGGTGAGACCGAGGATGAGCCTGGGGACAAGCTGCACTCCTTCTGCGGACTTGGGGGCAAGCCATGCCTTTGCCAAGTTCACACACACACACACACACACACACACAGAGTATCTGTTCAGCTTGCTGTTTTCTGGAAGTAAACAGGGATGGGACTTGAGACTCCTGCAGATGTCAGGACCACGAAGTACATGCCGTGCACCCTCCAGATCAGCTGACCCAGCCCCGCCCTGACAGCCCCTGCACTGACCACCCTGCTGTGGGTGGCTGGGTTGGTGCCCCGGGCCGTGAGGTGAGATGAGCCGCGCGGGTGATGCTGGCTCAGCTCTCCCACCCCCGCCTGACGCCGCAGTCCCTCGCCCTTCTTTGGGTAGACGCCTCCCTTCCCTGTCTATTCCTCTGTGTTTCCGCCACGCTTATGGTTCACTGAGGGTCAGGCCAGCACTGGGGACAGAATAGAGCGTTCTACCTGCGGGGGCGGGGAGCAGTTGAGCCAGGGTGGCAGTGTGAGCGTGTGGGGCCCTCCAGCGGATCCCCCCGCTTCCTGGATGCCTTCCTTTGGGTCGTGGGGTTGCAGCAGGCTGCGGGCCCTCCTCTGCCTGTTTGCCAGGTGCTCCGTGTGGGGCTGCAGCGAGAGCAGAGCAGGGCGGCCGCGCGCGGCAGAGGTGCCGGCAGCGGCAGGTGGCAGCGTGCGATCACTCCTGCCTCCAGGGGTCCGACCTCCCTTCCTTCTCCGGGCCCAGCGGCCTCCCAGGTGTGCCGCGAGGACGGACAGACGGGGTCTGGGTGCAGGTCTCTGCGGGAGTGACAGGTGCCGTGGGGGGATGGGGGCGGGGCAGGTGCTGATCGGCCGCCCCTCCCAGCGGCTCAGAGCGAGGGCAGGATCGAGCAGCGCAGGCGCCATCGCCGATGCTCGCGCTTTAAACAGGAAGCGCCCAGAGGCCCCCAGCCCTCTCGGAGCCCCTCCCACCACGCACCCCTGCCCCTGGGGGCGCTCTTAGGGTTTTCTAGCCTTTAAAGAGCCTCTGTCCGGTTTCCCGGGATTACGGGGGCGCCGAGCGTCGCGATGGAGATGGGTACCCGGGGTGGGGTGCGGGCGGTCCCCCACACCGTCCCCAGCCTGGTTCCCGACGCGGCCGGCAGGGGGCGCTCCAGCACAGGCGCCGGAACCGACCCTGGAACAGGCTCTTTTTTCCCACCCCCACCGTAACCAGAGAAAAGTGTTTCAGGGCAAAGCGGGGGAAGAAGTCGCCAATCGCTCCCGACTCGTTTGCTCCTTCGCTCCGAGTCGCAGCCGCCGCCAGCCCAATGCCGCTCCCGGACGGGGCGCACAGCCCGGGGGGTGTTTATAGGGGGGCGCGCGGCGGGGGCCACACCAACCGGACCTTCGTGTTCGACGACGGCCGATGCGCCGCCAGGTACGGTCTGCAGTGCCCTCCCCCACGTGAAGGGACCCCGGACGGGGCTCGTGCCACCCCAGGGCCCCTCATCCTCAAATCCCCACTTCCCAGGACTACCTGCTCCCCAGGACCCCGGAGCGTGGGGAGCGTGGGGAACAGGGGTGCCCTTCAGGACCCGGTCGCAGTGAGGCGAGTCCTTACTCAGATGACCAGCAGGTGGCCAGAGTGTGGCCATTCTTACCTGCGGGGCTGTGAGCATCTCCCAGGCACCACGAGGCGCAGACCCTGAGGGCAGGAAGCTGGAGTGCCTGGCATGCCAGAGGGGTCAGGTGCTGTGCTGGCCTCCCAGCTCCCTCTCTGGTCAAGCCTGGGGGAGGAGCCAGTGGGGGTGGCAGCGCTGTAACCCAGCGAGGCACAGGGGCCAGGTTTCCCCAGGTAGAAGTGGGTTTTCAAGGGCAGCTCCTCCTAAGAAGAGCCTTGTTTGGGGTGTGGGGTACAGGTGGGCTGTCAGATGAAGGGCAGGAGTCCTGGGTTCTAGTTGCTTGGTGATTTTCAGCTGCTCACGTGTCCTTCAGGGTCCTTGCTTATTCATCTGTGTGAGGAGAGAATTAACTGACAGGGGCTTCCAGGTGGCCTGGGAGCCGGCCTTCCCTGTGCAATGTCCCATGATGCCACGAAGCTCCTGCCTGTCCACGTGACTGGCACAGAGGGCACCGTGCCGGTGGGCGTCCCAGGAAGGGCAGAGTGGTGACAATCCCGATGCGGATTTGCCCCAGGGCCCTGTCCTCGGGGCGCTCTCCCCACCCCACCAGCCCCAGAGGACAGGCACACACGTCTGCCCCTCACCCTGCGCCAGGAGCCAGACTCCAGGTCACCCACAGCCGCTGCCCTGTGTGTGACCCTCCCTGACTGGGCAGAACCTTGGACTCTGGGTCCCGCTCGGTCAGCTGTTCTAAGGCCGGAGAAGGGGTGGATGCCGGGGTTCAAGGCCAGGTGCTCCGGCTGTTTCCTTGTGGGACTTGGCTTCCCAGCTAGCCAAGTGAGTGGTGGAGCGAATGGTCTTTAAGGGCCGTTCCTGGTGAGGGACCAGGACCGGAAGGGGAAGCTTCCAGCCACACGTCAAGGGTCAGGGTGGTCCCTCTGCAGGGACAGCGCAGGCCTGGCACCCGTGGGATCCTGGGGGCACAGCTTTGGGTGAGAGGCAGGGGCCCCGAGAGCAGGCTGTGCAGGTGGTATCCTTGGGAAGTGGAGTTCACCCCGTGAGGTGGGCACAGCCTGGACCTCCCTCGGGCTGTCCTGAGGGATCAACCAGGTGGCGTCTGTCAGGCACAGAATAAGTGACCAGAGAGCGGTCTTGTGACGTGGTCCGGATGCCCCTCTGCCCATCTCCCTGCTCGGACAGGTGTCACCCATCTTTCTGGCGACCCGTGTCCAGTTCCCCTGCCCTACTTGACTGCCTGCTGCATGCGAGGTAGGGGCTCGGTCCCCCAGACGGCTCTGCGTCCGCAGGGACAGCGCTCCTCTCCCCTGGTCGGAGCTGACCTCTGACCCTGCAGTGATTTGCCGTCATGCTTCAGACACGTGTGGAGTGGCTGCCAGGGCCAAGGGTATGTCAGGCAGGCTGGGTAGGGACCCACCCCCCCCCGCGACCAGGAAGGTCAGGCGGGGTAGAGATCCCCACCCCCTGCCCAGAGCAGGGGAGACTGGCTGAGAGGGGACCCTGGCTGGGGTGGGGTGGGGCAGCGGAGGCCAAGGCTGGCAGCTCAGGGATGTGGGCTTTAGCTCGGAGAGGGAAGACCCCGTGTAGGTGGGTGAGGATCCAGGTTGGTGGAGCTCGAGGGGTGGATTCCTGCACCAGGCTTCACAGCAGAGTCAGCCCTGGAAACCAGAGTCCTAGCTTTGCACCTTCCCACTGGAACCTCCTGGTTCCCCAACAGCCCTGCCTACCCAGGGCCAGCATGGGACCCTCTGGGCCCCAACGGTGGAAGGCGCAGATCTAGGGCTGGCATCCCGCCAGGGTGCATGTCTGGCTGGAGGTCACGGCCAGCCCTCCCGGCCCATATTAGGGAGCGGTGCCTGCGGGGCAGCAGGAAGTGGCCCAGGCTCCGTGGGAAAAGGTTCCCAAGGCCCGAGGTACAGGCCAGTCTTGTCCGGCAGGAGGGGCAGCTTCCTGGTCTGGGGGCCAGAGGGAACTTGGGGGTCTGCCTTCTGCCCGGGGTGGCTACGGCCACAGCTCGGGAGGACAGAGGTGAGTGAGCAGGGGATGGGGTGGGGTACCCGCTCGGAGCTCGGCTTGTGTCCAGCGCGGGTCCGTGGGTGTCATCTGTGCGCTCATGCGGGCTCCGTCCACCGTTCACACGGGTGTCCCAGCCTGTCCATGTGTCTGACTAACCCCGAGTTACCTGGCACGACCCTGCTTCAGCAGGGGTCGTGCTTTGTTAGAGGGTTTCGTGACTGAATCATGAACTCTGCCCTGAGGCTTCTCCTTCCGTCCCGAGGATGTGGGGATTTGCAAGCTGTGCCCGGGTGTGTGGAGCCCCTGGGTGGAGCCCCGAGATGGGTGCTGGCCCAGGGGCAGCGCCTGATGACACGGGCGGTTTAAAGGAGTCGTGGGAACTCTGTGGGCTGTGTGTGCGGATGGGCCACCCATGTTCACCAAAACCTCTTCCTCCTACGGTGCTCGGGGATGGGGAGGCCTGGCCCGTAGCCGAGGCCCGTACTAGACGCTGGCAAGTTTAAACCATTTGCAGAGGACGAGGCAGGGTCAGTAGGCCAGCTCTGGGCTGGGGTTCCTGGAAAGGCCTTTCCCAAGAGGTCTGCTCTGCGATTTAGACTTCCCACAGGGGGTATGTTCAGGGATCCCTTGTGCAGTCTCTCTGGCTGTGGCCAGCTTGTCCTGCATGGGGCAGTGAGCCCTGGAGGCCACCCTGCAGTGCCAGCCTTGCGGGCCTGGGATGCTGCCCTGCACGTTGACGATGACGTAACCAGAAACGCCCCTCCTGCCCATAGGACAGCCTCCCGCCCCTGGGGGAGGCCCCACGTGGGCCTTCAGCCATCTTCACAGAGACCCTGGATGTTGGGCCAGAGGCCGCTGCGGGATACCTCTCGGCAGGTGTCTGATCTTGGGAAGAGCTCAAAGTCTTAAATCAGGGACGGAGGCCCCAGGTGCCAGGCGAGTGCGGAATTTCACCCCATCTGGCAGACATGGGGGCCCCTAGGGTGTTGGGAGAGCTGACCCTGGAGGTCCTGGCAGATGTCACAGGACAAAGGACAGGGAAGCCAGCCGGGGAGTTGGATTATCCGGGACGTGAGGCTCTAAGGAGAGGGACCTGCTGGGTGTGAGGTGTGGGCAGGGTGTCCCCACCTGGGCCTCAGCTTCCAGGCAAGGCCCAGAGCGCCCCGGCAGGCTGTGCCAGCCCTTGGAGCCTGGTGGCTGAGCAGGGACACGGTGGTGCCCCAGTCCCACGGCCGTGGGAGTGGGGCACACAGGGCAGCCTTCCGCCTCAGCCTCCCGCAGCTCGGCCCAGGCCTCCCCCGGCACCTCCCAGTGGCCACCACGCACCCAGCCAGGGGGCGGGCACCCAGGGGGTGAGTGCTGGGTCTGCCATCTGGACGTGGGCTCGCTGCCCGGCACTGAGGGACCCGGGCACACTGCGTCCCCCGTGGGGGCGTGCAGCATGGGCTCTCCCCAGAGGTAGATCCAAGCCCAGGTGAGTGGCCGGTAGGGTGGGAACTGCAATCCCCGTGGCTTCTGCCTCCCCTGTGTCCAGGGGGCGGGCCCACGGCTTGGGGAAGGCCAGGGGTGGTGATGGCGCCCCCGTGGCCACACCCAAGGCCCCGTGGCCACACGGCTACCAGGCCCCTCCTCGCTGTCCTCTGGGCTGGCTTTGTGCCGGGGGTTAGCTGCTATGAAGTGTCCGTTTCGATAGCTCTCCAGCTTGAATCTGGCTCCACGACGACGTGTTCTGAGCTTCCCCTCCGGGATCTGATGCAGCTCGGAGACGGCGGCGAGCAGCCGTCCACGGCGTTGACTCAAAGGCTCCTCCCCTAGGGAGAGGGTGGTCCTTCCCCAGTCGTGCACCCCCGCCAGCTCTAGGCAGCTTGAGCAGCTCTAGCTTTTTTATTATGGTGGGTGTCGCGGTCAGCAGAGGGATTCGGCGGTTTTCTGCTTCCCCGGGCACCCAGCCCAGCGCTCGACTGACTGCTCCCCGACCCTGGTGGTGCTGTGACGTCTGCAGGGCTCCCCTGCGGGGCACTGGGCAGGGATGTGTGCGCATGTGCGGGCAGACACGTGTGTGCACGGTGCATACATACATCCACGCCGGTGTGCACGCAGGCGCGCAGGTCCACGCGCACCCACGCATGCGCGCACACGTGCACACATCCCCCGTGCCTCTGTCAGTCATAGGTCTCCAGTTTCCTTGGAAATTTTGAACCGAGTGCGAGCTACTGAAGAATGCATCTGAGGAGGGGGAGCCTGTCTTTGAGCCCGAGGGGGGTGTCCCTCAGTCCTACTCCGGGTTGGCTTGAGCATCGCAAGCAATCTGGACTCCTTCATAAAGGAGCCCTGGGGGGAGAAGGGACATTTCCCCAGGATGTCATATGCCCTTCCTCCCCAGAGACCGGCCCGTGGCTGGGCCCAGGACAAGGACTGGGGCTGCGGCTGCAGCCTGGTGATGCGTGGGGAGAGGAAGGTCGTCCTGGCGCTTCTCATGTCCAGTAACTCAAGCCTTGCTCAGTACGTCTCCTGGGGTAGCAGCAAGGTTGAGGCACAGCCCTTAGCTCACCGTTCACCGCCCCCACGCCCGCCGAGCTGTCACCGTGCGGTGGGGACATCCCGCACACCTGGTATGAGCCAGGCAGCTAGAGAAAGCCCCATATCACTGGGGTCCCCTCCGAGCAGATTGTTTAGTTTTTAACCTAAATGGGATCCTTTGAGAGGGCTGTTCTTTTGTGGAGACGTGTCCACTCGGGTCACTGGGACCTGCGTGTTCACAGCGCGGCATGTCCTGCAGAGCGGACGTCCGGGCCATCTGCAGGGTCATCGTGAAGCTAGGGTCTGTGCCCAGCGTCCTAGGCACAGAGGAGGGTGTCCCAGCTGGAGTCTCGGGGTCAGAGGGTCCCCCCCCCCCCGCCATCATGGTACTTGCTGGGCTGTCTCTCTAGCGGCCGGGGAGGCAGCAGGTCCTTCACATGTGTGTCAGTTGACTTTTTTGTTCTGTTTTCTCTTCTTTGAGCTGCTCTTTGTTCGTCCTTTGCCTCCTCCTGCTTGTCTGTCTTTCCTGCGTGACTTGCAGGCATCCTTGCACCGACCTGATTTCTCTCCCTGTTCTTCCCTTTCATCAGCGTGTCTTTAAACAAAAGCGTCTTGTTCCCACGTGGAAGCATTGATACGTCTCTCCTGCTGAACAAGAAGCCTCTGGACCCCACGCATCTTTGCCCTGCGTTCTCTTCCAGGCTCCTCCTCGTCTGGGGGCTGTGAGCTGGGGTCTTTCTTTAGCTGACGGAAGGCCCGTGGCCGGATGGCATAGCCACGGAGAGTACCTGAGCTCCGGCACTGGCCCTGCCCAGGCAGCTGAGTTACTTCAGTTCCGTGGCGTCTGTTTCCCCGTCAGCAAACTGGGGGGACGCCATTCCCACCACACAGGATGTTGCGAGCATCCCGTGAGAGGCCCTGAGGATGGGTTGGGCTGCTCTCATTCCAGCGGCAACACTGAATTACTGATGTCCCTCCCGAGGCCTCCTTTCTCTCCTGAATTCCCCTGCTCTGCGTTCTCTCTCATACCAAGCCCTGGAGATCCCGTTGCTGGAACTGTAAATTAGCCCTGGCAGCTGGCAAGGCCCGTCCCTTCTCTGTTTTGCTCTTACACCTGTCCTGGCAGGTCTTATGTATTTATCCTTCCGCGTGAATCTCGGAAACAGGTTCTGAGAAGATGAGTTTGTGCATTGGCGGGAGCCGATCAGCTTTGCCCCTTCCTCTGGAGGAGGGTTGCTGAGCTCTGGGAGCACGGCCCCCTCCTGCCGTCGGTGAGAGCGCCGGAGAGCGGTGGGCCGTTGCTCTGAGTGGTCCTGGAGGCCGGTGGCAAGTGGGGCCCCGGTTCCTGAGTTTGCACGGCTGCCGTGAGCAGGCCCTCCCTCCTGTGATGCTGCCACCGCCTTGTCGCTCCTGCCTTGGGTTTGTGTGACCCCGTTAGATGCTCTCGTTTGTTCTAATAGGTTTCAACTGATTTTCTTGGGTTTTCTTGGCAAACGGTGATGCCTGCTGCAGACAATGAGAGCCCCATCTCTTCCTTTTCTTACTCTTTGCTTCGTCTCAGTGGGAGCCGAGGACGCCCATCGTGGTGGGCAGACTCTTGTGTTCCCAACTGGAGCGGGAATGCCTCCAGGATTCCACCATTGCCTGGATTTTTTTTGGTTGTTGTTAATCAAATTAGGAACGTCTCCCCCTATATCTAATGTATTAATGGGTTTGGGGGGTCTTAACAAATCTTTTTTCTGTATCTACTCACAAGATCGTGTGGATTTTCTCCTTTAATTTCTTTTTTTAAAAATAAATTTATTTATTTATTTTTGGCTGCATTGGGTCTTCGTTGCTATGTGTGGGCTTTCTCTAGTGGCGGCGAGCAGGGGCTACTCTTTGTTGCGGTACGCAGGCTTCTCGTTGCGGTGGCTTCTCTTGTTGCGGAACATGGGCTCTAGGCACACGGGCTTCAGTAGTTGTGGCTCGCGGGCTCAGTAGTTGTGGCTCGCGGGCTCTAGAGCGCAGGCTCAGTAGCTGTGGCGCACGGGCTTAGTTGCTCCGCGGCACGTGGGATCTTCCCGGACCAGGGCTCGAACCCGTGTCCCCTGAATTGGCAGACGGATCCTTAACCACTGCGCCACCAGGGAAGCCCTCCTTTAGTTTCTTTGCATAGTGAAGTATGTTGCCCTCTTTTTTAGAGAAATCCTATTTGGTATTGCTGGTGCGGTGTTGTTATGTGCTACCGCATTCCATTTAGTAACAGTTTACTTAGGATTTTTGCGCCTAAAGTATTAAGGGAGATTGTCTCACATATACATTGGTGTTGTCTGCACCCTATTTGGGTGATGGGATTAGGAGAATAAGCAAAGTCGCTTCTGTTTCTGAGCTTTGGAGTGGTCTGACTGAGGTGGCAGAACTTGTGCGACTACTGGGGCCTGGGGCCTTTGGCCGGAGAAGCAGGTTTTTGACCACTTTACCCTCCTCAGTTTTGCTTGACTCCTTGACCACCAATGGGGCGGATTTGGGAGGGAAGGGAAGCAGGAGTCCTGGCCCTCAGAGGGGTTCCCCTTGGCCGCCTGTAGGCAGTGCCGCTGCTGGTAAACAGGACGGCCCCGTATCAGGTGGGCCTCTTCCTAGGCTGTGTGAGCCCAGAGGTCCTCACCTCCCGTCGGAGGGACGGGGAGTCCTGGCTGCACGCGGGGTTCTGAGGATTCTGTGCTACATGCTGCATTCACAGTCCCTGGCACACGGCTGGCACCGGGTGCCGGGGCCCTGGCTCTCCCTCCCCTGAGCCCGGAGGGTCAGGGCGCGCAAGCACACGTGCACCAAACTGGGAGATGACTTCCCGCCGTGTGTGCCGGGTGTTGGTTTCCTTTCTCCTCCTTAGCCTCCCTCGTTGGATCCCGTAGGTCGGCATCCCGAATCTAAGCCCCCCAGAGGGGCCTCCGGCCAAACTGGGGAGACCGTGATGGGGAGCTGGCCATCCCAGGAACCTGAGGCTTGGGGTCGGACCCTTTGTCCACTGGAATTTGGCCAAACTGCTAGCTCACCAGCCCCAAATTAAAAACTGACGTGGATTACGCGGCCGTGTGCTAGATACCACACTGCACACCTCAGCCTTGCTGTCTCCTTACATCTTTACAGTCACCTGCTAAAGGGAGAAGGCGTCAGATATTCATTTACAGATGAGGGAACTGAGGCTCAGGGAGGTGAAGTGACTTTCATGGGGCCACCCAGCATGGACTAATGGGGCAGGACCGAGCCCGCTCAGTCATCAGGACCCTTGGTGGCTCCCTGGGCCTGCGGGTTTATGCCAGCGGGCCCTGAGAGTCCCCATGGCCTTGCTGGGGAGGGGGCTGCTCTGCCCTTGCTCGGCAGGGTGTTGGTGAGTCGCACAGATGAAGTTCCATGCCTTGTCCTGAGGGCAAGCTAGGGCCGGGGAGATGGACGCCTTCTTTATGCCACCGAAGCACTGAGTTCTCATAGAAATCGGCCGTTCTTCCATGTGGCCAGCACACAGAACATAAAGGATAATGGGCGTGGTTTGGGGGTCCCAGACTTCCTCCCGGCCCCTCTGGGCCCGCAGGGAAGAGCGAGTGGGGAGGGGAGACGAGGAGGCAGAGGGGGGGCCTTGCTTTTGCCCCACCTGGACCATCTCAGCTCCGAGGGGGATGGGACCCCCCACACTCCTGCATGCCCAAGAGCTCTCAGCGACACAAGCCTTTGGGCTTGGAGAGAGGCCTCAGCCAGCCCCCTCGTTCAGCCACCTCCCTCCTACAAGTGGCACCATTCCAGGAGACCTGGGGCCCTGGTTCTTGGCCAGCACAACAAACACTCAGGTTCATGTGGGCTTTCGGCTCCGCTGGTGCAACGAGGCAGGATGCCAGGAGGCCTGTGGGGTATCTGCTCTGCACCCTGTGCTCACTCCAGTGTCCGGTGTCCCAGCAGCACCATCAGGGAAGAAGGGCAGCGTCCCCCGTCACCCTCCCCAGGCCACAGCGTGTGGGCAGGGGCCTGGCCTTCTGACTCCTCGTGCACTTCCCACCCCCGCTGTGTCCCCCTGAAGCAAACAGCGGCCCTGGGTTCCGAGCGCTTCCAAGGGCCCTGCCGTGTCTGGGCCTTGAGGCCAGGAGAGAAAACCCAAAGCAGGTCAGAGTGGGGAGGGGGTCAGAGGCAGCCACGCCCGGGGAGTTGCAGCCTCTTGGGGTTCTGCCATTGAAAGGGGCTTTTGGCAAGAAAGGGGCAAAAGCAAGAAGATGCAGCCCCCAACCTCAGCCCGTGTGGCTCCCCCACCTGCGTGCCCCTACCCACGGCCCCACCAGCTTGTGACTAAGGAAAAACATGCAGCCACGCTGATGCAATTAGGAAATGTTGTTTCTCAAATGCTGCCAGATCCTCGGGGTTGACCCCGAGACCCGGGAGGACAGCACGCAGGCGTGTTGGGCCCACGTGGCCTCTCGCAGCCTCGGCCTAGGACGGTCCTTGAGCAGCTCCCGATGGCCGTGGGATGGGGGGCTGACACCTGCCTGCTGCTCGTCCGGGGGGTCGGGAGGCATGGGCCAGGCCCTCGGTGGGGGCCCAGGGAATGTGCCTGCCCTTCCCAGGTTGGGGAGGGAGAGGAGGGGTCCAGGGTGCCCAC
>NW_020175018.1:18666484-18667833 GCF_003031525.2 Neophocaena asiaeorientalis asiaeorientalis
ACCTCGTGCTCCAGGTGAGTGGCCCTGGCCTCCCAGCCTCTCGTACAGCCTGCCCGTGGTTTTTCAGCGTGGGAGCGAGTGTGGTCAGCAGACCCCTGCACCTGCCCAGAGGCTGAGCTGGGCTCCTCCGTCGTCCTCCTGTCCCTTGGGGGGACGGGCTTGACAGTGGGGAGAACCCACCTCCCCCCAACCCCAGCTCATCTGCCCTGCCTCCTGTGGTGACTGAGAAGGGGCCCAGGAGGCCATTCCCGGGTCCACGACCAAAGGGTCACAGCTGATGTGCTGCTCCCCCGACCCCGGGGTCTTGGCTCTTAGAAGAGCGAGTGAGGGCTCAGCCCAGCGGGCAGAGGCTGCAGGGAGATATTATAACTCCTGCCTCCCCACCAGTGTCCCACCGGGCGCTGAGGGGCAGCACCTAGGGTTGGCCTTGGGCTGGACTCAACCTGGAAGGTCAGGTGGTTGCCAGAGGGCCGGGAGTCCCCGGGGTCTGACCTGACTCCCACTTGCGCTGGTGGCCCAGCCCCGGCCCTGCCCACCTGCACCATGGAAATGAGAATCCCCACTAGTTAACTAGTTACCGGTGTGCAGCTGCCCCGCTGCGTCCGGCACCACTGTGTTGTGACTCCAGGGGTAGCTAGCGAGCCTCTGACTTGGAGGGCAGAGAGGGCCTGTTGTGATGTCCAGACGGCCCTGGGGGCTGCTGCCCTGGACGCTGGGAACTGGGAGCCTCGGTGCGTGAGGGTGACTGTAGCCAGAGCTCACCTGGGTGTGGGAATGGGGGCAGGAAAGGGGAAGGAGCCCCGGAAGACGAATGTCGGTGCCCCAGGAGGCTGCAGACCGCCAGGGACCCTCCCAGTTTACCGGGTGTGACCCCTGCTCTACCACTGCCAAGTGGTTGAGACAGGGGTCTCTGTGGCCTCAGAATCCTGGTGACACTGGGCAAAGGGATCCCGCCCTCCCCTGCTGACACCCCCTCGCAGGCTCTGATCCGAGCTGAGCTGCTTGGCCCCAGGGAGGCAGCAGATGAGGGCCTCTTCGTCAGCCGCCTGGTCACTTCCCCCGAGCCCAGCAGCCTGAGGGTCTGGAAGGGGGTCTTTGATGGGGAGCTAGGTGTCCTGGACCCTGAGGAAGGCTGCGCAGCCGGCTTTGGCAAAGTCTGCGTGGGGGGAGCCGGGAGGGCTTCCACGGCCCCCGCGGCATCGGGGGTGGTGTGAGCGCCTGCCCCTGCCATCGGCAGTGGTGGACCTCCCCAACGCCCTGGAGGTGCTTTGTTCGGAGTGGGCCGCGCAGCCCGGCAGCAGCTGTGGGCGCAGCGGCGGGGCTGTGCTGGGCGGCCAGGCGCGTGGGGG
>NW_020175018.1:18667870-18674695 GCF_003031525.2 Neophocaena asiaeorientalis asiaeorientalis
CCTCAAGATGAGCGACCTGGACTCGGAGCTCGTGCCCTTGCCACCGCGGTACCGCTTCCGGGACCTGCTGCTGGGCGACCAGTCCTTCCAGAACGACGACAGGTAGGGCGGGGGTCGGCGCGCGGAGTTGTCCGTGGTGCTGAAGGCCGCCGCTGCGCCCGCGCTGCCTGGGGCCCGCGCCCTTCAACTTTCCCGGGTTTCCGGGACCCGGAGAAGTTGGGGGGTGGGGAGGGTGGGAAGCATTTTCCCGGGAGGAGCCTGGACGATGGGACGGGAGGCTCTGTGCTGGGGAGTCCCAGAGACCAGTCCGCGGGCCAGCCTCTCCGGCTCTGCCCACAGGCCCCCAGTCCCTTTGGCAGCTCTGCTGATTTGGGGCACAAGCCAGGGCCGGAAGCGCCACGTGGCGAAGCCCCGCAGGCTGGCTGAGGGCTGGCGTCCTCCAGACGCTGGCTGTGGTCATTTATTATTAATTAAGGGAGCTCATGTTGTGGTCACTTACCAGGGATGACAACGTGCCCCCACCTCGGACTCTCCTGGGGGCACAAAGCAAAATGAACTTGAGTCTTTCGGCAAAGGACCAGCAAAATGAGCCCTTGGAAATAATTCATGTGCTGAGGAGGCTGGCAGGAAGCTGGGAGAAATGTTGCTTTTCTCTGCCCTTTCCCCAAATAGCTGTCTCAGTAAACACCCAGCACCATAGCTCCATCAGCCTCGGGGGAAGTTCTTTATGTGTGCAGGGACTCACGCTGGAGCCTGTGGGACTTCGGACCAGAACCACTTCCCTTGCAGTGTGTTGGGGGAGGGGCCCTGGTATCTGCGGGTCTCCTTCCCCACCAAGCCCTGAACTGGGCTCGTGAATCTGCAGTCGTCCCAACAGTGCAGTCATTCGAGTTAGCACGTAAAGTCCGTGAGGTTGGAATTCGTCAGGCTCTGAGAATAATCCACTGCTGAAGCTGTAGCTGGGAAAGAAATCGTGCTTGTGGAGGAGGCCAGCATGTAAGGACTGTGTGTGAGACTTGTGGAAAGTGAGTTTAAAATGCATTCTGCCTGCCGGAAACAGAATATCCTTCCAGACCTCCCATAGCATTCAGTTGCATTCTCCAGGTAGAATCAGGAGGAGAGATGGAACCCAAGGGCTTCACCCACATAGAACCAAGGGTGCGAACCCAGCAGAGGGGCACGTTAAGGCCGTGTGGTTTTATCTTGGTGGACTGAGTACTGTGGTAATAGGTAAACCCACCCGAAAATACACACCCAGGTGAAGAGTTCGTTTAGCTACCTGGGTGGGCAGAGGCAGAGGAGGGCAAGGCTGGGCACTTCTCTAAGCCAGACGTGAGCTCAGCACCTTCCTGAGTCAGCACCAGGCCCTCACTGCCTGCTCCGCTGGGACTTGATTAATTCTCGATAACAGCAGCCCCAGAGGTTCTTTCAGAGGCGGGCAGGAAACGGCATCCATCTCCCCGAGTGGGCCTGGGGCCTCCAAATGCTCCAGAAATGCCAGTGACTGCAACTGATGTAATTGCAGTGACACATCCCTTAGATTTTAGGAGTGGATGGCAGGTCCTTGCCGTCAGCCAAGGGTGGCATGTGTCTGCCTGGAGGGAACTGTCCCTGTCCCCTGGGAAATGGGAAGCTGGCAGTGAATCCTCCACCGTGCTCTGGACCCTGTGGCTGGGGGGGGGGGGGGGGGGTACGCCCTGGGCCCTGGGGGTTTGGGGGGTGGAGGGTGGTTTATTGTGGTAAAATATACAAAACCTAAAATATAAAGTGACATTTGGTACATATACATCATCACCACTACGTAGTTCCAGAGCATTCCATCACCCCAGACGGAAACCTCGTACCCGTGAGCAGTCACTGCCCTGCAGCTCCTGGCAACCCCCCCGTCTCTGTTCTCCTCGGCCTTGTGTTCAGGGGGAAAGTCTCCTGTGTGCTGGGCCCAGGGACTTTGTGCTTGTGTGCCCATGGTGTTCAGAGACGGGCTGTGTGTGTGTGTGTGTGTGTGTGTGTGGCGGGGGGAGTCCTCCAGAGGACAGGCCGCCGCGGTCCCTGGACAGGCGTGGAGACCCTGTGCTGCACGTGTGGAGAGGTGGTAAGGATGTGTCTGTACGTCGGGTGAGGGAAGGGAGCAGGCACTGGGGCTGAGAGGCTGTGGGGCGGCCGGAGGGCCCGAGAGGCTGGAGGCCAAGGAGGCCAGCCTGCCCCACCAGCAGGGCCGTGTGCACTCAGCCCGTGCTTCTGAGTGCCCCAGGGACAGTCCCACAGAACCCGGGACTGGGCCGGGGCTGGGGTCCTGGGGCTGCAGGAGGAAGGGCCGGTGGCCTGGGCGAATCGGCACTGCAGACGGCGGGCGTCGTGGGTCCGGGGAGGAGAGCTGTGCTTGCCCTCCCGCACGTGCTCCTGGGTCCCTGCCGCCTGGGCTCCTTTCCAGCCCCACTCACGTGCCCCGGGGCAGCCTCTGTGGGGTGAGCGGGGGCGCTGCTGCCCGACTCCTGGCAGGCTGTGTGGGTAGGCGGCCAGGGCTGTGGGCTTCCTGTTCTCCAGGGGAATAAAGCCACAGCCATGAGTCACCACAGCCTCACACACCGTGGCCTTGGGGGGAGGGGGGGCTCAGCCCACGTGAGCGAAGGAGACTGCTCGCCAGCCTCTTGCAGGGCGGGCATTGAGGAGGCAGGCAGAGCCAGGACTGGCTCACCTTCAGGGGGCAGCCAGGGTCCTAGGGGACCCTCATCACTGCCTGTGGCCGGGTCTCAGGGCTCCTGGGGAGCAGGGCTCTAGGCAGAAGCCCTAGACCTGGACCCTCCAAGGCCTAGGCCTCAGGGCTCCCTGCCCTGTCCCGGGTCAGCTCACTGCCCCTTCGCCCCAGGAGCCAAGAGGCAGCTCCAGGAGGCCCCTCCCCGTCCGCAGCAGACCCTCCAGTGCGCCTGGTGCACCTGGTCCTGGGGGATGGACCTGGGGCTTTGAGGGCCCCCTGTGGGGCTCAGGGGCTGCAGGCCTGGCTGGGCGGTGAGCCCCCACGCCCGCTCTGCCTCCTGCAGAGGGCCAATGGTGGCCCGGCCTGGAAGAGGCGGCTGCGAGGGGAGCGGGAAAGGGCTTTGCAGACGGGGCTTTGGTCATTGTAAGTGTTGCTTCCTTTCCTGGTCTGTAACATGGACACGAGGCCTCAGCCAGCCGCCGTACCTCACACCCTCCCTGCACTGCGGTGCGGGGGACACGGGCTGTCCCACCACAGGCTCGTCTCCCACGAGGGTTAGAACCAGCCAAAGGCTGGGGTGGGCAGAGCCACAGGTCAGGAGAAGGCCCGGCCAGGTGTTCTCCTGGCCCGCGTGCTGGGACCAGCTGCCTGTCCGGCCAGGACCCAGCCACAGCGGGAGGTGACGTCAGGGTCCATGCCCCTCTCCCTCCAGGCATCTAGTGGAGGACGGGGTTGGGGGTGGGGAGGTGTGTGCACCCCTCTGGGGGCTCCGGGGCAGCGCGGCTGCAGGGAGGTGAGGAGGCCAGGCCTCCAGGGTTAGAGCGCTGCCCAGAAGGGCCCTGTTCCGTGTTTCCCTGAGCTCTTCCAGCAATGGAGGATGGAGCCTGGCTGCTGCTGTGGGATTGAGCGGCACCCCGTGTTGTTTCACCCAGCAAGCCGAGAAGTGGGGAGGCAGGCCTGCGCTGCGGGCGGCGCCCTGAGGACAGACCCCTGCCCCGCCCTGCAGGAGCCACTGTTGGCAGCCATGGCCCCCAGGGGCTCCGGGAGGGGCAGGCAGGGCTCAGAGAGGTGCCTTTGGAGCAGGCCCAGCGCCCCGGGGTCCCCTGGGTTCTCCCTGCGCGGGGGCTGAGTTCAAACCCCTGGTTTTACCTTTAAATTCCCAGGGCCTGGCTTCTGCTTAGCCGTCAGGATGGGGCAAAGGTGGGATCCCGGCCCCATCCTGGCCAGGGGCCTGTGTCCGTCACAGACCTGAAGGAGGACACGGCCCACCTGGGAAATGGCGGTGGCGCAGGCTGGTGGGGCCCAGGCAGGTTGGGGGTCCCCTGCCACCTTCAGCTCCATGCAGAATAGGACTGGATGGTGCTGGGGTGCGGGGGACATGTCGTCCAGCACCCCGGAGTGTGGGTCTAAAGCCAGATGCCACACCTCCCCCCACAGCCCCTCCCCAGCCCAGAGCAGCCACCTGGGTGTTCAGGCCCAAGGCCCGGGGGTCCTCCCGGGCCCCCTCCCTGCGTAAGTTGGTCACCCCTGGGGCGGCTGCTTCTGCGCCCTGGACGGCTGCCCGCCCTCACACCAGCCTCTCCAGTGGGCCCCCAACACTCCCAGCTTCCTCTGTAGCCCAGGCCCGAAACGCTTGTGCTCACCTCAGCTCCCTCCCACCTGAGCCCAGGGTCCTCCACCTCCTCCCGGGATCCGCCCACGTCCTCCGCAGCTGCACACCTTCTGCCTTCTCCCGTCTGCCTCCATCTCTGCGGTTTCTAACTTTAAACCATAGACAGAACAGTGGCGAGCGCGCCGGGTGCATGGACGCCGGGAGCTGACCCGGACGCTGCCAGGCGGCTCTCTCAGCGTCCCTGTGTCTCTTGGGGACTCACTTTCCTCTGTCTGCATGATTAGACCAAGGAAAGGCTCAGGTCCTAGCCAATTCTGTGTGCTGTGTCCCGAGGGGGTAAGATTTATATCGATCTTTCTAGCACTTTCCGGGCCTGGGGCTCATTTGCCTGCATCTCTGCCACACCACTGTATGACTGGGCCAGGGCTAGTTCTCCCCATTGTCACCTGGGGCCCCCCCGCAGAGAGTGGCTGGGGCTCCCAGGGGCAGGCCGCGCCTTCCTCCAACCCTGTGTCCTTCCCTCTGGGTGGGCGTGTGGGGGCTTGGGTCACCCCCGGTCCTGGGAGGCCAGGAGCAGGCGGGATGGACAGCGAGAAGATGGAGGATAAAGGAATAAGAACAAACGGGACGGGGAGGGTATGGGTGATGGAGGGGCGCACACAGGTGTGAGCAGCGGTGTGGTCACCTCCACACCAGCCCGTGGACACCAGGGCAGGTCGGCGGGGCTCCTGGGCCTGAGTCTGCACCTGGAAGACAGCCACACTCTTAGTGATCTGGGATTAGGGGTACACCAGTCAAGGTATTAGCAGTTCTGTGATGAGAAGGGGCCCTGGCTCCCCGTGCCCACATCCCGAGGATACTGCGGGAGACCCTGAGATGGCGAATTGGGCGTCCCCGGGAGCCGGGTCCCCATCCCGGTCCCTGGCGTTGGACATCTCAGTGCACCTCTTTGCCTCTAAGCCTGCATCCCGGGGACTTGTGTGCATGAATCAAACTTAAATTCCTCCCAATTAGTGCAAAGCAGAGCACAGACGTCCAGCGAGAGGTGGCCAGCATCCTCCAGCGTCACGGAAACCGTGCTCGGCTTCTGCTTCACATTGCGGTTCCCTTCACTCCTGATATGCTTCCCACGATGTGCCATTTGCCATTGAAAATTCTGTGCACGTGTCATTCGGCCTCATCCACTTGGAGTGAAAATGGGAGGTGAGAGTGTCCAGGCTGGGTCTCAGGCAGCTCGAGCTCTGTGACAAACACCCCAGCCTAGGGGCTTCACCAGCAGACACTTAATTCTCACAGTTCTGAGGCTGGAAGCCTGAGATCAGATACCAGCCAGGGGTAGGGGGGCCCTGATGGGACCTCTTCCTGGTGTACAGACTCCTTCTCACCGTGTCCTCACGGGAGACACAGGCAGAGACACAGACAGCACGTGCTCTCATAAGGGCACTAATCCCATCTTAGGGCCCCACTCTCGGGACCTCATCTAACTTTAATCACCTCCCAAGGCCCCACCTTCAAACACCATCACACTGGGGGTTGGGGCTTCAGTGTGAGTCTGGGGAGACACACACATTCCATCCACAGCAGGCTTGGGGAAACAAGGTGGACGCTACAAAAGAGATGGCCACGGCTTCCCTGGGGGCGTAGTGGTTAAGAATCCACCTGCCGAGGCAGAGGACACGGGTTCGAGCCCTGGTCCGGGAAGATCCCACGTGCCGCGGAGCAACTAAGCCCGTGTGCCACAGCTACTGAGCCTGCGCTCTAGAGCCCGTGCGCCACAGCTGTTGAGCCCGCGTGCCACAACTACTGAAGCCCTTGTGCCTAGAGCCGGTGCTCTGCAACAAGAGAAGCCACCGCAACGAGAAGCCCACGCACCGCAACGAAGAGTAGACCCTGCTCACCGCAATTAAAGAAAGCCTGTGCACGGCAAAGACGTAACGCAGCCAAAACTAAAATAAGGTAATTAATTGAAAAAAAAAAAAAAGAGAGATGGCCGGTAACCTTTCACGGGGTTAAGCTCTGCCTTGATTTCAAATTCCTTACACCCCAAGAACATCCCAGGATCCCCGGAGGGAGAGCTTTTGCCTCTCCCCTCACCCACGCGGTGCGGGCGCCTGGTGAGTAGAGGCATATCCCACAGGAAAAAGACCTGTTCAAGGTCGCACAGCTGATTGGGGGAACTTCAGGAGAGGGGGTCTGCAGGAAAGAACTGCAGACCCCCTGCAGTGCTTTGAAATGGTGTCCCCCAAATTCATGTCTACCTGGCACCTGGGAACATGACCTTATTTGGCAATAGGGTCTTTGCAGGTGTAATTAAGTTAAAGATCTTGAGATGGGATGATCTTGGATTTAGGGTGGGCCCTACATCCGCTGTCTGGTATCCTTGTAAGAAGAGAAACACACACAAGGGAAGCCTTGTGGAGATGGAGCAGAGACTGGGGTGATGTGGCTACAAGCCAGGGCCGCCTGGGGCCGCCCGGAGCTGGAAGAAGCAGGAAGGACCCTCCCCTGGAGCCTCTGG
>NW_020175018.1:18676381-18694881 GCF_003031525.2 Neophocaena asiaeorientalis asiaeorientalis
TGGGGAGGGTGGGAAGCATTTTCCCGGGAGGAGCCTGGACGATGGGACGGGAGGCTCTGTGCTGGGGAGTCCCAGAGACCAGTCCGCGGGCCAGCCTCTCCGGCTCTGCCCACAGGCCCCCAGTCCCTTTGGCAGCTCTGCTGATTTGGGGCACAAGCCAGGGCCGGAAGCGCCACGTGGCGAAGCCCCGCAGGCTGGCTGAGGGCTGGCGTCCTCCAGACGCTGGCTGTGGTCATTTATTATTAATTAAGGGAGCTCATGTTGTGGTCACTTACCAGGGATGACAACGTGCCCCCACCTCGGACTCTCCTGGGGGCACAAAGCAAAATGAACTTGAGTCTTTCGGCAAAGGACCAGCAAAATGAGCCCTTGGAAATAATTCATGTGCTGAGGAGGCTGGCAGGAAGCTGGGAGAAATGTTGCTTTTCTCTGCCCTTTCCCCAAATAGCTGTCTCAGTAAACACCCAGCACCATAGCTCCATCAGCCTCGGGGGAAGTTCTTTATGTGTGCAGGGACTCACGCTGGAGCCTGTGGGACTTCGGACCAGAACCACTTCCCTTGCAGTGTGTTGGGGGAGGGGCCCTGGTATCTGCGGGTCTCCTTCCCCACCAAGCCCTGAACTGGGCTCGTGAATCTGCAGTCGTCCCAACAGTGCAGTCATTCGAGTTAGCACGTAAAGTCCGTGAGGTTGGAATTCGTCAGGCTCTGAGAATAATCCACTGCTGAAGCTGTAGCTGGGAAAGAAATCGTGCTTGTGGAGGAGGCCAGCATGTAAGGACTGTGTGTGAGACTTGTGGAAAGTGAGTTTAAAATGCATTCTGCCTGCCGGAAACAGAATATCCTTCCAGACCTCCCATAGCATTCAGTTGCATTCTCCAGGTAGAATCAGGAGGAGAGATGGAACCCAAGGGCTTCACCCACATAGAACCAAGGGTGCGAACCCAGCAGAGGGGCACGTTAAGGCCGTGTGGTTTTATCTTGGTGGACTGAGTACTGTGGTAATAGGTAAACCCACCCGAAAATACACACCCAGGTGAAGAGTTCGTTTAGCTACCTGGGTGGGCAGAGGCAGAGGAGGGCAAGGCTGGGCACTTCTCTAAGCCAGACGTGAGCTCAGCACCTTCCTGAGTCAGCACCAGGCCCTCACTGCCTGCTCCGCTGGGACTTGATTAATTCTCGATAACAGCAGCCCCAGAGGTTCTTTCAGAGGCGGGCAGGAAACGGCATCCATCTCCCCGAGTGGGCCTGGGGCCTCCAAATGCTCCAGAAATGCCAGTGACTGCAACTGATGTAATTGCAGTGACACATCCCTTAGATTTTAGGAGTGGATGGCAGGTCCTTGCCGTCAGCCAAGGGTGGCATGTGTCTGCCTGGAGGGAACTGTCCCTGTCCCCTGGGAAATGGGAAGCTGGCAGTGAATCCTCCACCGTGCTCTGGACCCTGTGGCTGGGGGGGGGGGGGGGATGGAGGGTGGTTTATTGTGGTAAAATATACAAAACCTAAAATATAAAGTGACATTTGGTACATATACATCATCACCACTACGTAGTTCCAGAGCATTCCATCACCCCAGACGGAAACCTCGTACCCGTGAGCAGTCACTGCCCTGCAGCTCCTGGCAACCCCCCCGTCTCTGTTCTCCTCGGCCTTGTGTTCAGGGGGAAAGTCTCCTGTGTGCTGGGCCCAGGGACTTTGTGCTTGTGTGCCCATGGTGTTCAGAGACGGGCTGTGTGTGTGTGTGTGTGTGTGTGTGTGTGGCGGGGGGAGTCCTCCAGAGGACAGGCCGCCGCGGTCCCTGGACAGGCGTGGAGACCCTGTGCTGCACGTGTGGAGAGGTGGTAAGGATGTGTCTGTACGTCGGGTGAGGGAAGGGAGCAGGCACTGGGGCTGAGAGGCTGTGGGGCGGCCGGAGGGCCCGAGAGGCTGGAGGCCAAGGAGGCCAGCCTGCCCCACCAGCAGGGCCGTGTGCACTCAGCCCGTGCTTCTGAGTGCCCCAGGGACAGTCCCACAGAACCCGGGACTGGGCCGGGGCTGGGGTCCTGGGGCTGCAGGAGGAAGGGCCGGTGGCCTGGGCGAATCGGCACTGCAGACGGCGGGCGTCGTGGGTCCGGGGAGGAGAGCTGTGCTTGCCCTCCCGCACGTGCTCCTGGGTCCCTGCCGCCTGGGCTCCTTTCCAGCCCCACTCACGTGCCCCGGGGCAGCCTCTGTGGGGTGAGCGGGGGCGCTGCTGCCCGACTCCTGGCAGGCTGTGTGGGTAGGCGGCCAGGGCTGTGGGCTTCCTGTTCTCCAGGGGAATAAAGCCACAGCCATGAGTCACCACAGCCTCACACACCGTGGCCTTGGGGGGAGGGGGGGCTCAGCCCACGTGAGCGAAGGAGACTGCTCGCCAGCCTCTTGCAGGGCGGGCATTGAGGAGGCAGGCAGAGCCAGGACTGGCTCACCTTCAGGGGGCAGCCAGGGTCCTAGGGGACCCTCATCACTGCCTGTGGCCGGGTCTCAGGGCTCCTGGGGAGCAGGGCTCTAGGCAGAAGCCCTAGACCTGGACCCTCCAAGGCCTAGGCCTCAGGGCTCCCTGCCCTGTCCCGGGTCAGCTCACTGCCCCTTCGCCCCAGGAGCCAAGAGGCAGCTCCAGGAGGCCCCTCCCCGTCCGCAGCAGACCCTCCAGTGCGCCTGGTGCACCTGGTCCTGGGGGATGGACCTGGGGCTTTGAGGGCCCCCTGTGGGGCTCAGGGGCTGCAGGCCTGGCTGGGCGGTGAGCCCCCACGCCCGCTCTGCCTCCTGCAGAGGGCCAATGGTGGCCCGGCCTGGAAGAGGCGGCTGCGAGGGGAGCGGGAAAGGGCTTTGCAGACGGGGCTTTGGTCATTGTAAGTGTTGCTTCCTTTCCTGGTCTGTAACATGGACACGAGGCCTCAGCCAGCCGCCGTACCTCACACCCTCCCTGCACTGCGGTGCGGGGGACACGGGCTGTCCCACCACAGGCTCGTCTCCCACGAGGGTTAGAACCAGCCAAAGGCTGGGGTGGGCAGAGCCACAGGTCAGGAGAAGGCCCGGCCAGGTGTTCTCCTGGCCCGCGTGCTGGGACCAGCTGCCTGTCCGGCCAGGACCCAGCCACAGCGGGAGGTGACGTCAGGGTCCATGCCCCTCTCCCTCCAGGCATCTAGTGGAGGACGGGGTTGGGGGTGGGGAGGTGTGTGCACCCCTCTGGGGGCTCCGGGGCAGCGCGGCTGCAGGGAGGTGAGGAGGCCAGGCCTCCAGGGTTAGAGCGCTGCCCAGAAGGGCCCTGTTCCGTGTTTCCCTGAGCTCTTCCAGCAATGGAGGATGGAGCCTGGCTGCTGCTGTGGGATTGAGCGGCACCCCGTGTTGTTTCACCCAGCAAGCCGAGAAGTGGGGAGGCAGGCCTGCGCTGCGGGCGGCGCCCTGAGGACAGACCCCTGCCCCGCCCTGCAGGAGCCACTGTTGGCAGCCATGGCCCCCAGGGGCTCCGGGAGGGGCAGGCAGGGCTCAGAGAGGTGCCTTTGGAGCAGGCCCAGCGCCCCGGGGTCCCCTGGGTTCTCCCTGCGCGGGGGCTGAGTTCAAACCCCTGGTTTTACCTTTAAATTCCCAGGGCCTGGCTTCTGCTTAGCCGTCAGGATGGGGCAAAGGTGGGATCCCGGCCCCATCCTGGCCAGGGGCCTGTGTCCGTCACAGACCTGAAGGAGGACACGGCCCACCTGGGAAATGGCGGTGGCGCAGGCTGGTGGGGCCCAGGCAGGTTGGGGGTCCCCTGCCACCTTCAGCTCCATGCAGAATAGGACTGGATGGTGCTGGGGTGCGGGGGACATGTCGTCCAGCACCCCGGAGTGTGGGTCTAAAGCCAGATGCCACACCTCCCCCCACAGCCCCTCCCCAGCCCAGAGCAGCCACCTGGGTGTTCAGGCCCAAGGCCCGGGGGTCCTCCCGGGCCCCCTCCCTGCGTAAGTTGGTCACCCCTGGGGCGGCTGCTTCTGCGCCCTGGACGGCTGCCCGCCCTCACACCAGCCTCTCCAGTGGGCCCCCAACACTCCCAGCTTCCTCTGTAGCCCAGGCCCGAAACGCTTGTGCTCACCTCAGCTCCCTCCCACCTGAGCCCAGGGTCCTCCACCTCCTCCCGGGATCCGCCCACGTCCTCCGCAGCTGCACACCTTCTGCCTTCTCCCGTCTGCCTCCATCTCTGCGGTTTCTAACTTTAAACCATAGACAGAACAGTGGCGAGCGCGCCGGGTGCATGGACGCCGGGAGCTGACCCGGACGCTGCCAGGCGGCTCTCTCAGCGTCCCTGTGTCTCTTGGGGACTCACTTTCCTCTGTCTGCATGATTAGACCAAGGAAAGGCTCAGGTCCTAGCCAATTCTGTGTGCTGTGTCCCGAGGGGGTAAGATTTATATCGATCTTTCTAGCACTTTCCGGGCCTGGGGCTCATTTGCCTGCATCTCTGCCACACCACTGTATGACTGGGCCAGGGCTAGTTCTCCCCATTGTCACCTGGGGCCCCCCCGCAGAGAGTGGCTGGGGCTCCCAGGGGCAGGCCGCGCCTTCCTCCAACCCTGTGTCCTTCCCTCTGGGTGGGCGTGTGGGGGCTTGGGTCACCCCCGGTCCTGGGAGGCCAGGAGCAGGCGGGATGGACAGCGAGAAGATGGAGGATAAAGGAATAAGAACAAACGGGACGGGGAGGGTATGGGTGATGGAGGGGCGCACACAGGTGTGAGCAGCGGTGTGGTCACCTCCACACCAGCCCGTGGACACCAGGGCAGGTCGGCGGGGCTCCTGGGCCTGAGTCTGCACCTGGAAGACAGCCACACTCTTAGTGATCTGGGATTAGGGGTACACCAGTCAAGGTATTAGCAGTTCTGTGATGAGAAGGGGCCCTGGCTCCCCGTGCCCACATCCCGAGGATACTGCGGGAGACCCTGAGATGGCGAATTGGGCGTCCCCGGGAGCCGGGTCCCCATCCCGGTCCCTGGCGTTGGACATCTCAGTGCACCTCTTTGCCTCTAAGCCTGCATCCCGGGGACTTGTGTGCATGAATCAAACTTAAATTCCTCCCAATTAGTGCAAAGCAGAGCACAGACGTCCAGCGAGAGGTGGCCAGCATCCTCCAGCGTCACGGAAACCGTGCTCGGCTTCTGCTTCACATTGCGGTTCCCTTCACTCCTGATATGCTTCCCACGATGTGCCATTTGCCATTGAAAATTCTGTGCACGTGTCATTCGGCCTCATCCACTTGGAGTGAAAATGGGAGGTGAGAGTGTCCAGGCTGGGTCTCAGGCAGCTCGAGCTCTGTGACAAACACCCCAGCCTAGGGGCTTCACCAGCAGACACTTAATTCTCACAGTTCTGAGGCTGGAAGCCTGAGATCAGATACCAGCCAGGGGTAGGGGGGCCCTGATGGGACCTCTTCCTGGTGTACAGACTCCTTCTCACCGTGTCCTCACGGGAGACACAGGCAGAGACACAGACAGCACGTGCTCTCATAAGGGCACTAATCCCATCTTAGGGCCCCACTCTCGGGACCTCATCTAACTTTAATCACCTCCCAAGGCCCCACCTTCAAACACCATCACACTGGGGGTTGGGGCTTCAGTGTGAGTCTGGGGAGACACACACATTCCATCCACAGCAGGCTTGGGGAAACAAGGTGGACGCTACAAAAGAGATGGCCACGGCTTCCCTGGGGGCGTAGTGGTTAAGAATCCACCTGCCGAGGCAGAGGACACGGGTTCGAGCCCTGGTCCGGGAAGATCCCACGTGCCGCGGAGCAACTAAGCCCGTGTGCCACAGCTACTGAGCCTGCGCTCTAGAGCCCGTGCGCCACAGCTGTTGAGCCCGCGTGCCACAACTACTGAAGCCCTTGTGCCTAGAGCCGGTGCTCTGCAACAAGAGAAGCCACCGCAACGAGAAGCCCACGCACCGCAACGAAGAGTAGACCCTGCTCACCGCAATTAAAGAAAGCCTGTGCACGGCAAAGACGTAACGCAGCCAAAACTAAAATAAGGTAATTAATTGAAAAAAAAAAAAAAGAGAGATGGCCGGTAACCTTTCACGGGGTTAAGCTCTGCCTTGATTTCAAATTCCTTACACCCCAAGAACATCCCAGGATCCCCGGAGGGAGAGCTTTTGCCTCTCCCCTCACCCACGCGGTGCGGGCGCCTGGTGAGTAGAGGCATATCCCACAGGAAAAAGACCTGTTCAAGGTCGCACAGCTGATTGGGGGAACTTCAGGAGAGGGGGTCTGCAGGAAAGAACTGCAGACCCCCTGCAGTGCTTTGAAATGGTGTCCCCCAAATTCATGTCTACCTGGCACCTGGGAACATGACCTTATTTGGCAATAGGGTCTTTGCAGGTGTAATTAAGTTAAAGATCTTGAGATGGGATGATCTTGGATTTAGGGTGGGCCCTACATCCGCTGTCTGGTATCCTTGTAAGAAGAGAAACACACACAAGGGAAGCCTTGTGGAGATGGAGCAGAGACTGGGGTGATGTGGCTACAAGCCAGGGCCGCCTGGGGCCGCCCGGAGCTGGAAGAAGCAGGAAGGACCCTCCCCTGGAGCCTCTGGGGGAGCACAGATTTCGTGTGGCATCTATGGGGCATCTCATGAGACTCGTGTCTGCACTGGGGGGGCAGGAGGAGGGGAGGCGTCTCCCCTGAGAAGTCGGGGAGCCCTGGGTGGTGCCCATGAGGTGATCAAAGAGCCTGTGGGGAGTGGATGAGGGCTCCTGGCTCTGGGTCTGCAGCCAGGGTGGAGTCCAGGGAGGGGGCAGCACATACCAGGCTTGGGGAAGACATTTCCCTGGTGGCCCCCACCTGTCCTTCTCGGCTGGTTTGTTTGGTCCGGGAATATTGTGTTGCATCCGGTTATTAGGGTTCACTAACTCCTTTTAATCCAGAGTGGCTCCTACCAGGTGGCCTCCCCAGGTCCCCCACCCTAATCTCCAAGCCGGTAAAGATGTTGAGATGTCACCCCCAGGATCTCCTTATTTGGAAGTAGGGTCTTCAGAGGTCATTACATGAGCATGAGGTCATTAGGGTGGGCCCTAATCCAACATGACTAGTGACCTTTTTTTTTTTAACATTTACTTTTTACTATGATTATTTTTGGCTGCACCGCCTCTTAGTTGCGGCACGTGGGATCTTGGTTGCTATGTGCAGGATCTTTTAGTTGCAGCATGTGGGATCTAGTTCCCTGACCGGGGATCAAGCCCGGACCCCCCGCATTGGGAGTGCAGAGTCTTAGCCACTGGACCACCAGGGAAGTCCCTACTGGTGACCTTTTAAAAAAGAGAAATCTGGAGACAGACCTGGAACGATCCTCCCTCACGGCCTCACAAGGAGCCAGCCTTACTGACACCTTGATCTTGGACTTCTGGCCTCCAGAACTGGGAGAGGATGAATTTCTGTTGTTCAAGCCATCCAGACTGTGGTACTTTGTTACGTCAGCCAGAGGAAGCTCATACCCATGGCAATTTTGCATTATAAGTAAGGTTACTAACCAGTTGGCTGAGTTAATCACCAGGAGGTTGGGCCCCTTCTGGTCACAGGGGCCCTTTGAAAGCAAGAGTGTTTTCCCTGGCTAGAAGTGGAAGAAAAGATTTGGGGCACAGGGGAATCTGACCCACGATTGCCACCTTAAAGGTGGAGGGGCCCAGGGATGGAGGGCAGCCTTTAGGGGCTGAGCAGCCAACAGCCAGCAGGAAAGGGGAACCTCAGTCCTACAAGCCGCCAGGAGCTGAATCCAGCCAACTGGATGAGCCTGGAGGCGGATTTTCCCCAGGGGTGCAGGTGGAAACTCAACCCTGCTGATGCTGATTTCAGATGCGTGGGACCCTAAGCGAGACACCAAGCTAAGCTACACCCGGTCTTCTAACCTCGGCACTGCGAGTATATGTTGCTTTAAGCTGTGAAGTTGGCAATTTGTCACACAGCATAGGTAGCTGATAGGCCAGGCCTCTGGTCCTGCAGAATGTTCTGCCGTCTGTGTGTCTGGTTGCCTCTTGGTGGGTGGTTCAGCTTGTTGCTCTGCCTCCAGTATTCCTGTAACTGGATGTTGGATCTGAAGGTCTCGTGGACGGAACTCAAATGTTTCAGGCAAGAGAAGGTTTTAAGTGCCACCACCGTCCCCATGTTGCCCCATGTCCTGGTTGTCCCTCCGTTAGAGATGGCCAGAGGGACACGATACACGATGGCTTAACGATGACAGCCCAGCCCTTGCACTGGGCAGTTGTGCAAGGTGATCCGTCGTCATACGACCATGCATTCCCCCTCCTTGGTGCAGCTAAGGGTGGCAACCCCACCGGACGTCCTCCCTGACCCCACGTTCTGTGGCGGCTTGGACAAGCTCCTTTCCGGTTCTGCTCCACCCTCCTTGAGTATAAGCCACATTCGTCTTTAACTGGTGGTTTTCCTACATCAATGGGAGCTAGTTGTACACCCCGAAACATAATTCCTGCTGAGAAAGCAGGAAAACACGCTCAATCCTTTCCATTTAATTACCAGTTTTCAAAGTGTATTATAGCAGCCTCAAAGGATGACAGCTGAAGGTGTTTTTTCTGGACTACTCTTTCTGGGTTTCATGTATTGACTAATGGCGTTACATAGGTTCACCATGTGTGATGGACTGAGCAATGCCACCCTCCCAAAGATGTACATGTCCTAATGCCTGGGACCTGCAAGTGTCTTAGGTGATGAGAAGGGCTTTGCAGATGTGTTGAAGTTAAGGATCTTGAGATGGGGAGACAGTCCTGGATCATCTGGGTGGACCCCATGGGATCACAGGGCTTTTTGAAGAGGGAGGTGGGAGGGCCAGAGTCAGTTTCTGTTTCTGAGTCTCTGTTTTGTTATGTTCATTCCTTTGTTTTATTTTTAGATTCTACATATAAGTGGTAACATAGTATTTGCCTTTTTCTTTCTGAATTATTTCACTAAACATAATACCCTCCAGGTCCATCCACGTTGCTGCAAATGGCAAAATTTCATTCTTTTTTTTTTTAGGGCTGACTAGTATTCCATTGTATTTATGCATACGTCTTCTTTATCTGTTCATTTGTTGATGGACACTTAGGTTGCTTCCATATCGTGGCAATTGTAAATAATGCTGCTATGAACATTGGGTTGCATGTATCTTTTTGAAATAGCGTTTTCAAGGATTTGGGGGATATATACCCAGGAGAGTGGGATTGTCGGATCATATGGTAGTTCTATTTTCACCTTCTTGAGGAAGCTCCATACTGTTTTCCACAGTGGCTGCACCAATTTACATTCCCAACACCAGTGTTCTAGGGCTCCCTTTTATCCACATCCTCGCCAACATTTGTTAATTGTGGTCTTTTTGATGTTAGCCATTCTGATAGTTGTGAGTTGATATCTCATTGTGGTTTGGATTTGCATTTCTCTGATGATTGGTGATGTTGAGCTTTTCATGGACCTGCTGGCCATCTGTATGCCTTCTTTGGAAAAATGTCTGTTCAGGTCTTCTGCCCATTTTTAATCCAGTTGTTTGTTTTTTTTGTTATTGAGTTGTATGAGCTCTTTATGTACTTTGAGTATTGACTCCTTATTGGTCATATCATTTGCAAATATTTTCTCCCATTTGGTAGGTTGCCTTTTCGTTTTGTTGGTGGTTTCCTTTGCTGTGCAAAAGCTTTTAGTTTAATTTGGTCTCATGCGTTTACTTTTGTTCTTGTTTACTTTGCCTTGGGAGACAAATCCAAAAACACATTGCTGCGACTTGTGTCAGAGAGTGTTCTGCCTTTGTTTTCTTCTAGGTTTTATGTTTTCAGGGCTTACATTTAGATCTTTAATCCATTTTGAGTTTTTTTTTTTTATATGGTGTTAGAGAGCATTCTAATTTCATTCTTTTACATGTAGCTGTCCAGTTTTCCCAGCACCACTGGGAAAGAGACTGTCTTTTCTGCATTGTATATTCTTGCCTCCTCTGTCACAGATGGACCGACCATAAGTGTGTGGGTTTATTTCTGGGCTCTCTATTCTGTTCTATTGATCTATATTTCTGTTTTTGTGCCAGTACCATACTGTTGTGATTACAATAGCTTTGTAGTATAGTCTGAAGTCAGGAAGCATGATACCTCCAGCTTTGTTCTTCTTTCTCAAGATTGCTTTGGCCAGTCAGGAGCTTTTGTGTTTCCATACAAGTTTTAGAATTATTTGTCCTAGTTCTGTGAAAAATGCCATTGGTATTTTGACAGGGATTGCATTGAATCTGTAGATTGCTTTGAGTAGTATGGTCATTTAAACAATATTAATTTTTCCAATCCGTGAGCATGATATATCTTGATCTCTGTGTCATTTTCAGTTCCTTTCATCAGTGTCTTACAGTTTTCTTACAGATCTTTTACTTCCTTAGTTAGATTTGTTCCTAGGTATTTTTATTTGATGCGACGGTAAACAGGATTTTTTTTAACTTCTCTTTCTGATAGTTTGTTGTTAGTGTATAGAAGTACAACACATTTCTGTCTATTAATTTTGTATCTTGCAATGTTACCAAATTCATTGATGAGCTCTAGCAGTTTTCTGGTGGCATCTTTAGGATTTTCTTTGTATAGTATCATGTCATCTGCAAACAGTGACAGTTTTACCTCTTCCTTTCCAATTTGGATTTCTTTTTCTTGTCTGAGTGCTGTGGCTAGAACTCCCAATATTGTGTTTAATAGCAGCGGCAAGAATGGACATCCTTGTCTTGTTCCTGACCTTAGAGGAAATGCTTTCAGCTTTTCACCATTGACTGTGTTGTTAATTGTGGACTTGTCATATGTGGCCTTTATTATGTTGAGGTTTGTTTCCTGTATACCCACTTTGTTGAGAGTTTTTAACATAAAAATATGTTGAATTTTGTCAAAAGTTTTTTTTGCATCTGTTGAGATGATCATATGGTTAGTATTCTTCAATTTGTTAAATGTGGTGTATCACATTGATTGATTTGTGGGTATTGGACCACCCTTGCATCCCTGGGATGAATCCCACTTGATCATGGTGTATGCTCTCTTTAATGTATTATTAAATTCAGTTTGGTAATATTTTGTTGAGTATATTTGCATCTTTGTTCATCAGTGATATTAACCTGTAATTTTCTTTTTTTGTGATATCTTTGTCTTGTTTTGGTTTCAGGGTGACGCTGGCCTCATAGAATGAGTTTGGAAGCATTCCTTCATCTGCAGTTTTCTAGAATAGTTTGAGAAGGGTAGGTGTTAACTCTTCTCTAGTGGTTTGGTAGAAGTCACCCGTGAAGCTGTCTGGTCCTCGACTTTTGTTTGTGGGAGATTTTTACTACTGATTCAATTTCATTACTGGTAATTGGTCTGTTCCTATTTTCTATTTCTTCCTGGTTCAGTCTTGGGAGACTGTGCATTTCTAGGAACTTGCCCATTTCTTCTAGGTTGTCCATTTTATTGGCATATAATTGTTTGTAGTAATCTCTTATGACCCTTTGTGTTTCTGTGGTATCAGCTGTAACTTCTTTTTCATTTCTAATTTTATTGATTTGCATCTTTGTTTGCATCTCTTCTTTTCTTGGTGAACCTGGCTGAAGGTTATCTATCTTCTTTACCTTTTCAAAGAACCAGCTCTCAGTTTCAGTGATCTTTCCTATTGACTTCTTTAGTCTCTACTTCATTTATTTCTGCTTTGATTTTTATGATTTCTTTCCTTCTATTAGCTTTGGGTTTTGTTTGTTCTTCTTTTTCTGGTTCCTTTAGGTGTAAAGTTTGGTTGTTTATTTGAGATTTTTCTTATTTCCTCACATAGGCTTGTATCACTATCACTATAAACTTCCCTCTTAGAACTGCTTTTGTTGCATCCCACAGATTTTGGATCATTGTGTTTCCGTTTTCATTTGTCCCCGGGTATGTTTTTATTTTCTTCTTTAATGTCTTCAGTGATCCATTCGTTGTTCAGTAGCATATTGTTTAGCCTCCACGTGTTTGTGGTTTTTGCAGTTTTTTTCCTAGTTTCTTAGTGTTGTGGTTGGAAAAGATGTTCGATATGATTTCAGTTTTCTTAAATTCACTGAGACTTGTTCTGTGGCCTAGCCTGTGATCTATCCTGGAGAATATTCCATATGCACTTGAAAAGAATGTGTATTCTGCTGCTTTGGGATGAGTCATTCTCTTTCTCTCTCTCTCTCTCTCTATATATATATATAAAGTCCACCTGGTCTAATGTGTCATTTAAGACCAGTGGTGTTTCCTTATTGATTTTCTGTCTGGATTGTCTGATCCATTGATTTAAGTGGGGTGTTAAAGTCCCCTATTATTATTGCGTTACTGTCAATTTCTCCCGTTGTGTCTATTAATGTTTGTTTTATGTGTTTAGGTGCTCCTTTGTTGCGTGCATATATAACTGTTATATATTATTCTTGTACTGATCCCTTGATCATTATGTAATGCCCTTCTTTGCTTCTCGTTACAGTCTTTGTCTTTAAGTACAGTAAGCATATTCTTTTTTTTTTCTTTTTTCGGTACGCAGACCTCTCACTGCTGTGGCCTCTCCCGTTGCGGAGCACAGGCTCCGGACGCGCAGGCTCAGTGGCCGTGGCTCACGGGCCCAGCCGGTCCACGGCATGTGGGATCTTCCCGGACCGGGGCACGAACCCGCGTCCCCTGCATCGGCAGGCGGACTCTCAACCACTGTGCCACCAGGGAAGCCCAAGCATATTCTTTATGGGCAACCATCACCACCATCCATCTCTTTCATCTTCCCAAACCAAAGCTCTGTCCCCATTAAACATTCACTCCCCGTCCCCTCCCCCAGCCCCTGAAGCCAACTTGCTCTACCCTTCACTTGGTTTGCATTGTCTGTCTTATTGCCTGAAGAATTCTTTCTTTATCCTTTAAGCGCAGTAGATTAATGGAATCAATATCTGGGTGTGGCACATCCTGTACCTTATTTTCCTGGAACTCTTTCATCATTATATTTCTCAGTACTTTCTGAATATGTTTTAAATACTTAAAACAGGTTGGGGCCTCTATCCAGGGCACAGGCAGTTCTTTGCGTGAGTGTTCCCACCGCTCTCAGCTCCTGTGCCTCTGCCCTGCATCTGCTTCTGTGCCAGCAGGGCCATCCCTCTGTCAGTAACTCCATTTTCAGTCACATCTTTTCTGGATTGGGTGCATTAGTGATCCCACGTGATTCAGCGTTTGGGCTCTCGGTTTGTCTCCAAACTTCCGTCATCTCCCTGTTTCCCTCACTCTGTTGAGATACCGACGTATCTCATTTTTGAGCTTGTCCCTGTCCAGTGGGTTTAGTGCTTGAAGCCTGTTTAGGGAATTCCTTCTGCTCCTAGTCATGTTTTATTGTTGGCCAGGTTCTTTGTCTTACGAAGTCCATCCTCTCTTTATCCCCCTTTTTCTCGTCTCTCTGCCCCTTCCTTCCTTCTTTTTAAAAAAATTGTTTATTTGAATTGTGGTAAAATACACCAAAAATGTACCATGTTAACCACTTTAAGTGCACAGCTCAGTGGCTTTAAGCACATTCACGTCGTTTTGTAACCATCACCACATCCATCTCCAGATCTTTCCCATCTTCCCAAACTGAAGCTCCGTCCCCATTAAGCACTAACTCCGTCTCCCAGCTCCTGGCCCCCACCATCTCCTTACTGTCTCTATGGATTTGACTATTCTAGGTCCCTCAGATAAGTGGATCCTACAGGATTTGTCCTTTTGCGATGGGCTTATTTCTTTTTTTTAAAATTTAATTTTATTTTTTAATTTATTTATTTGGTTGCACCAGGTCTTAGTTGCGGTAGGTGGGCTCCTTAGTTGTGGCTCACAGGCTTCTTAGTTGCGGCACATGGGCTCCTTAGTTGCAGCCAGCCTGCCCCACCCCCACCCAGCCAGCAGTCCCCACACACAGAATGACACAGGGCTGCTGTGTGGCAGGAATGAAGCCCTTTGGAAGAAGGTGCAAAGTGCTTGAGCAAAAGGAGCAGTCGACCTTCCTGCCTGTCCCCTACCCCACCACACACAGCCATGCGGTCTGAGTCTGCCTGAGCCCCGTGGGAGCAAGCAGTGCTGGGAGTCCTCAGGGCCTGGGTCTGCTCTCCCTGCCTCGCCTCACGTGGGAGTATCCAGCCTGCCCACTGGACACTCCTCACAGTGCCCTGGGGATGCAGAGCCGTGGGCCACTGGTCCACCCAGGAGGGCTGTCTGTCCTCCCCACACAGGAAGATACCACTAGACTCTGGATCATAGAAGTGGACCACTGTTTTCAAAATAAATCAAACCTTACCTAAATGATGCAGCAAGCCAGTTGAAAGGCCTCCCCCAGCCCACTCCCAGACGTAACCACCACACATCAGCCTGTATCTGTCTTTAGATCCCGCCACACAAAATGTTGGACATCCTGCCCTTGTCACCTGATCTGACCCTGGACCTCAGACACCATCGGGACCTGCCAACCCACTGCATTCTCAAAACCCAGAACGGGAAAGACACAGCACTCAGGGTGGGAAGCGCTAGACACGCTGAGCCTTCCCTGTGGGTGGACGTGAGGCGTTTGCCATTCTGTGCCCTTACAGATGGCGCTCCCACGAGCATTCTGAGATGGGCTGCCACTCGCTGCCATTGCTCGAGGAAATCAAGTTCTGGTCTCTTTGTGGACCCTAGAGTCCCAAGGAGCCCCTCTCACAGCTTCCTGGGGTGCACAGGTGAACGTCCCTGATGGTCTGTTGTGTGTGTGTTACCGACCGGGGTTCTTGGCCTCCTTAATCAATAGAAATTGATCAGAGGCCACAGCAGATTCAGGCAAGACTTCACTGGGGGCCCTGCTGCTGTAGTGGGGAACGTGAGCAAGTGATAGGCTCTCTCGCTCCCTCCCTGAGGGCGGGGCGTCTGGTTCCGTATATGGGGTGAGGGTAGGGGTGTGTCCAGGGGTCGGGCCGGAGGCGTGGCTTAGGAGGTCTGCCCGCCCCTTGGTGGTGTGTGCGAGGGTCTCGCGCAGTACCCTGCTTTTGCTCCCAGCTCTTCAGAAGTGGCAGTTGGGGTTTCCGTCTCTTTGTATCTTGTTGTCCAGAATTTGCCCCACCTGCGCGTGCACGCAGTTATTTTTAGTCCCTTATCGTATCTTTGTATTTCGTTGCTCGAAGAGATGTTTGTTTCGGTGCAAGCACTGCAGCAAAGGGTCCCAGGTCTCAGCCTGTCTCGCGTGGACACACATACAGAGGGGCCTCAGCGCGGCCCCGCAGATGGCGCTGCCCGTGCCCGCGGTGCTGCTGGCTTTGTTTTACAGTCATCACCATGCGTCTCGCTCACCAGCAGGCCCGAGGCACTTCCAGCCCTCCCTCTTTTGCAGGCGCTCTATGCCTCTCTCTCCATGGGAAGGGTAGGGAATGGCTGACAGAGGCTTGCCCCCCTCTGCCCAGGGCGGGCAGGGGCCTCCCAGTGCTTGGCCAGTACAAACACCTCGGCAGATATGGGACGGGATGGGACGTAGAAGGCGCTCGGGGGAAATGCACTATGAGTGTTTGCTGAGACCACCAAATGGCTTTATCCCGACAAGGCAATGTCTGGGGAGGGGCCAGGCCAGGGGCTGGGTGTACTGAGGCCCACCTTCCTCTTGCAGACCTCTGTAAGCACCGGGCCCTGGTGGTTTGCTGGGTCACAAGTGGGGTGAAGAAATAGAGGTAGGCAGGCTGGCCAAGCTGGAGGCTCCGGTCTGGCGTCAGGGTTTGGACACGTCGGCAGGGCCTGGAGCCCCCCGGCAGCCTGGACGGTTGTCGTCTGAGCAGCCCTGCACCCAGCTGGGCTCCAGGGCAGCCAACCCACAGCCTTGGTCCTCCCAGCGCCGACACCTGACGGCCATTACCTAGGCGAGTCACCTGTCCTTCCCAGCCTCAGGCCTCCCTCGTCTGTGAAAATGGAAGGAATCGGGCAGAAAAGCCACACAATGTGGCAACAGGGAGCAGAGGCTCAGTCAGCTGGTCCCGGGTGGGAGACCTCGCTCCACCGCTTCCTGTCTGGTCTCCTGGGGAAGGCACTTCTCCCTCCCTCAGTGCCTTGGTTTCCCCACTTTGCAAACGGACAGAAATCTGCACACTTCCTCAAGCTGTGTGTATTCAGTGAGAGGATCCGAGCTCGCCCAGCAGGGCGTCGGGCGCAGACTGGGCTCCAGGAAGTAGCTGGCTCATCCACGCCTGGGATCTCATGCCTGGCACGGAGCTGAGCCTGGCATGCGGGCATCGGTAAACGAGTACCCCCGTGACTCCCAGAAAGCTCTGGGGGGAAGGAGGTGGGGGAAAGGGCGACCCCTGAGTGCTTGCGGTTGGGAGGACAGACAGCGATGTCCCACCTGACCCAGGGGCTGGACCCACCCAACTTGGGCAGCAGGGGTCGGGGCTGGCCAACTAGAGCCCCACCCGCGTCCCCAGAACCCACAGGCCGGCTGAGGCTCCCCTCTCCAGCAGCCCCCGCCTGCGGAGGTGACCGGCCGAGAGCCACCGGCTGTCACCGTGCTACTATCCCTCCCCTCCTCCCAGCGCCGTGACCGTCAGCATGACTATTACTACTACTTCCGTTGTAAGGCAGCCCCTCGAAGCCTGGGGCGCCAAGACCCTCTCCCACGTGGCGCGTCCTCTGGGCACCCAGCCTCCGGGGTGGGGAGGCGGCCGAGCCTGGGCGCCCCCGGGCCGCGGCGGGAGGGAGCCCGGCCGCCCCCAGTTTCCCAGCCCCCCTCGGCCGTTCCACTGTGGCGGCGGCGCGGGGAAGGCGGGGCGGCGCGCGGAGATGGTAGCGCCCGACTTTGCATCTCTGCGCTCGCATCCCGCACGGGCTCCGCTCGGCTGCACCTGCCGCGCTGCCTGCAGCCCCGGGAGGGGAGGGACGGCCGAGATCTCCCTCGGGACCCCCAGCCAAGCGCCCCAACCGCTCTGTGTGTCTCCAGCCCGCCTCGGGGAGCCTGTGGGACCCCTGCTCCCTCCTGCTCAGAGAGGCTGAGCACAGAGGGGCTGCAGATAAGACCGGAGGGAAAGGCAGTGGGGACCTGGGCGCTGTGCCAGGTGGCTTGGTGACCACTGCCCGAGCCCTGCCCCACTGGAGGCCACACTCTTGTTGGTTCCAGCAGCCACTTGGGGGGAGGCAGGGCCAGCATCTGTGTCCTGCTTCAGAGGTGAGCAGCTGCACAGCAGATGGGAGCTGGGGTGTATCAGGGCTCAGGCTCCCTGGGGCTGGTGCCTGGAGCCAGTGGCAGCTGAGGTGCAGGAGGCTGGTTCCCCAGCCAGGCAGGGGCAGTGCCAACCCCTGTCCGGCCCCTCCTTGAGGCCCGGCGCAGCACGACAGCCTATTTCACAGATGAGGGCGCTGAGGCTCAGTCTGCAGGGCTAATGCAGAGCCACCCCTGCCCTGTGCCAGGAGCCCTTCTAGATGCTGCGGGGGAAACCGAGATGAATCAGACCCATTGGTGTGGGCACATGTCGTGGGCGCGGAAAGCTGTGCCTGGTAGAGGGAGGTGCAGGCTGGGCCGGGACAGGGAGAGCGGGCTTCCTGGGGCGCTCGCCCTTCGGGGGGGGGGTGGCACAGGGAGATGGGCAGGGGCTTCCAGGCAGAGGAAGCGGCCAGGGCCAAAGCCTGGGGTGGTTGGGGGAGGCGCTGTGCCGTGTCAGGGTTGGGGCGAGGGGTTGGCAGAGACTCAGCCTGGCAGATGGCAGACCAAGGGTGCCTGGGGAGCCTCCCCCCGCCCCTCCTGCTGGCCACATGCCCTCTGGGCCCCTCAAACCCCATTTCCTGCTCCTTAGCCGCCCCTGGGGGCCACTGCCCAGCGGTCATTCCCATTTGCCGGAGGAGACTGCTAAGGCTGGAGATTGAGTGCCTCTAACGGGCACACCTGGTGGCCTCACGCAGCTGATGGGCAGCCCCTGGGCAGGAGGGAGGCAAGGGCCGGCCAAGGCCCTGGAGACCAGGTTCCTCTCTTCTCCATCCTCTTCCTGGAGGCAGTGCAGGGACAGAGGCATGGCAGGTCATGTCCAGGCTGCATCTGAACCCGCAGTGCAGTATGGGAGCCGCGGTGGCAGGGACACCTCCTCCAGGGAGCCCTCCTCCCATACCCACCCCTGCCACCCGCAGTCCTGTGCTGATGACCTTCACGTGAGCAGCCTCACTCAGTCCCCCTGCAGCCCCTGAGGTTCAGGGTCCTCATCAGCCTCCTTCTGCAGAGTAGAGGGAGTGTCTGCAGCTGCATCGCTGGCCCAGCAGCACCAAGGGCTGGTGCCTGCAGCTTCCTCTCCCCAAGCGTTAGAGGCGCACTGTGGAGTTTGCTCTGGACGGGAGGAGTAGGGAGCCATGGCAGGTTTCAGAGCAGGGGAGGACTTGCAGGCTTTGTTCCTTAGGAACATGAGTCTGACAGATTCCGGTAAGACCAGAGCCGGCAGGTGGTTGCCCTCTGCCGGAGGGAGCCTGTGGCCGCAGCTCCTGCGGCTGCCCGCATCCTGCACGCGCCTTCTGGAGCCAGCCGGGGGCAGGGCTCGCTGGGCCACGAGGCCTCG
>NW_020175018.1:18695188-18696549 GCF_003031525.2 Neophocaena asiaeorientalis asiaeorientalis
CCCATCTCCTGGACGCTGTGGGGGGATCGTTAGAAATGTGACCGGGGTGGGGGGGGGTGATAAGGACCATCGCTTGAGAGCTTTGGAGCTGAAGAGCCAGTGAGGGAGAGGCTGGCCATGTAGTGGACTCTCCCGGAGGGTCACGGCTGGGCTAGGGCCCCTTCATGCCCCCAGCGACCCTGGGGCTGAGCGGCCTTGTCCCCAGGGGTGCTGCCGTGTAGCCTCACATCTGCTGGGGGGCCCCAGCGCAGTCCCCCACCTCCTGCCGAGCCTTCAGGAGTCTAGCCTCAGGTCGGGGCCAGGGACGGCAAAGCTGGCCTGCATAGACTGGGGCCCGAGTTCGGGGGCCCCACTGGTGGCAGGGGGGTGCTTTCGGCCCTGGACGTGGGCTGCCCCCTGGCCTTTGAGAGACGAGTCCTTGGGCCCCAACAGCTGTGTGTGTAAGGAGGGGCCCCAGGAGCCAGAATGGGATGAGGGTGCTAAGGCCCAGAGCTGTCGCCCAGGGGCCAGCAGGAGAGCAGGGCAGAGCAGGGCAGTGTGCTGGCTTTTGGGGACACCCCTGCAGAGCCCCAGGCGGGTGGGGACAGAACCACTGGAAGGTGTGGGCAGGAGGTTTCCAGGCACAGCTCAGGTCCTAGCCGGGCGCCAGGTGTGCTGACCTGGAAGGAAGAGGCACGCAGAGGGGTGGGACAGCTGGGGCAGGTGAGGCTGGAGAGGAAGGGCCCGCCCCCTGGGTTTGGGTTGTGTCCCAAGTGAGGGGCTCACTGGTGGCTTGCTGGAGGGGACGTGGGGGTAGCCGGGAAGGCATGGCAGGGGCCCTGGTGAGAAGGAACGGGCTGCAGAAGGATCTAGGAGGTAGAATTCTGGGGTCTGAGAGTTGTGGGGAGTCATGGCAAGGAATGGGGAGCGCTCTGTGGACGGCTGAGTTTGGGGTACCTAGAGGCACGGCCACGGGGAGAAGTCCGGGAGGCAGAGCCCAGGCCGGGGAGTGGGGACCCTTGTGTGGGTGTGGCTTTGGATGGGGCCACACGGGCAAGGGGAGGAGTGGAGGCCAGAGGCCAGGATGAGCTCTGAGGACCCGCCGGAGGCCGCGCGCGTAGAGGTCAAGGGAACTCCAGGGCAGGAAGAGGGTCCCCGGGGAGGGGAGGCAGGAGGACCTGGACGGGGGAGTGGGAGGCCGCCAGGAGGCCAGGCCTCGAAGCTGGGCCAGGAGGCTGTCTTCGCCCTCCCCAGGGGTAGTTTCAGGGGCGGAGCTCACCAACCCTGGACCCTCACCCGGAGGGGACATCCAAGGAGGGGCTCGCTCAGAGCTGGGCTGACGAGAAGGTTTGGGGGGAGAGAGGGCGAGCTCCAGCCGCGGG
>NW_020175018.1:18696561-18705843 GCF_003031525.2 Neophocaena asiaeorientalis asiaeorientalis
CGGGGGTTGAAATCGCCCGGAGACCCGGGTGGCAGCTTCAGAGAGTGGCCGCTGGGGGGCGCCCGTACACCCAGGGCCCTAACTCAGGGCGGCCCCTCTGAGCCTGGCTGTCCACCAAGGACGCGCGGGGGCGGCGGCGGTCAGGCCCCGCCTTTGCGTGCAGAGCCCTGGGGGCGTCTGTGGACTGCGGGGGGCCGGGGAGGGCAGGAAGCAAGGGCTGCAGGGAACACCGGCCTTGCCAGCCCAGGACCAGCTGTGCACTTTGCTCTGGGGGCCCGAGCCCGCCCTCCCCGCGTGCTCTGAGCCCAACGCGTAGCCGCCTCCATCGGCTCCGGCTCCCCCTCGGGCAGCTCCAGCGCGGCCCTGCCCTCGTGCTGTTCTCCCCAGGACCCTCGGGCCTCCCCAGCCCCTCCTCCGCGGCAGATCTGCACTTGTGCCCGCCCCCTCCAGGAACAGGCCCAGTCTCCCTCTCCCGACCTGTCCTCTCCGGCCGGCGCCCCTCACCCGCTCTCAGCAAGTTCCTGGTCCGCTGTGACCGGCTCTGGCCCTGCCAGGTTCCTGCCACCCTGGGTGCAGCTGTCGCCCGACTCAGCACTGGGGGCAAAGCCCAGGCCAAAGGGAACCTGAGCTGGATAAACACGCAGAATCTGGGCCCAGTTAAGCCCAGGTTTCCCCTGCTCTCCGCAGCGCCCAGCCCCACACCACACCCACCCAAGACCTCACCCGTGGGGGCACCAGGAGCTGTAGGCCGGGGGTCCCACCCAGGGGGCCCTGCACAGGCAGGCAGGCAGGCCGCTCCCCCCTCCCCGCCTGTGGTCTTAGGGAGGCAGTGGTCCTCTCAGAACCTTGGTTTCCCCTTCTGGAAGATGTTTGCTTTAAGAATTGAAAGAGAGGCCCTGTGAAGCCCTCTGCGGAGAAGCAGGCCCCAGGTGGGTGCGTCACCAGCAAAGAGCAGACCCTCTGTGCCCCCCTCCCTACTCCGCCCCGACACGGGCAGTCTGGCAGCTCCCACCAGCCTCTTCCTCCCAGCCTCCCTCCCAGGTCGGCACAGGCCACGCCCACCTTGGTGTCATCTGGCTGTGCTCAGTCTGGTAGAGCCTTAGGCCGGGCCGCCCAAAGGGCAGCAGGTGTGTGTTGCTGGCCCAGTAGAGGGGTTGCCCCTGGGGGTCCCTAAAAGCACTGGCCTGCCTTGTCACCCAGGAAGCCGAGGGGCAGGGCAGGGTGTGCAGTGGCCTGTAGAGGGTGGGGGAGCCCAGCAGAGGTCATCCAACCAGTGGCCCTGTGTGGGGCCCGCCTCTTGCTGCCATCAGCTTCCTGGGTGTCAGAGGGGGGCTGACGGTGCTGCTTCCTGGACACCGGGGTCACGCAGGGCCTGGGGCGGGCTTAGTGCCGAACAGGGCAGTAAGCCCTCGCCAGACCTGCGGTCCCGCCGCTCGCCTGGCCACAGGCGGGTGCCCATCCCGCGTGCGGTCTCCCGGGTCTAGCGGTCACCCCATCCCGCCCGGGGCGGGACGGGGCACGTGTGCCACACTGCTGCGTGCCCTGTGCTGCTGTGCGGGCGCCGAGGGCGCCAGGCCCAGTCGGGAGTGTGCGCACGGGCGCACCCCTGCTTCCCTTGGACCCTGCCCGCGTCCTCCCTACGTGTCCCTGCCCACACCTGGTCCAGGAGCCCAGGCCCTCTGTCTGTCCATCCGTCCGCGTTGACGCGTCCACTCCATTCCGTCCCCAGGCTTCACCTGGAAGATTTCAGCCTGGACTCCTCTCTGTCTCAGTAAGTGCTTGGCTCACAGGTGGCCTCCCAGCCCCTGGCAGGCCCGGGGAGGGAGGGCAGCTCGAGCCGTGCCAGCCCAGGGGGGAGGGTCCCCTCCGGCCACACCATCTGCCCTGCAGCCGGGTGAGAGCGGGGACACGGCCGGTGCTGCTGGGCCTCGGGTGGCGCTTCCTGGGGCGGAGCCTGGGAGTAGGAGATGGGGGTGTCCGGAGGCGAATGCCCCACAGGTTGTGACCACGGCCCTCGGGAGGGAGCAGGGACCCCTGCCGTGGTGCCTACGTGGGGACAGGCGTACAGGTGACCACTGGTGACCGTCCGGACCCCCAGGCGCCTGGCTCGGCTGCCCCACCGTGAGCCCTGCCAGGCTGTTCCTGGCTTCAGCTGGGATTTAGGTCAAGCAGAGGGTGCTTTGAGGTCAGGGTGCCCAAGCGCCCTCAGCAGCCCCATCGGGGGCGTGCCTGGGAAAGAGCCCCCCACCTGCTCACACCACGGCGTCCAGTGTGGCCGCCGACTGGGGCCTGGATTTTAGTCTCGTTAGTTAACGCCGTCGACGTTGGCCAGCACCGCGCGCACGGGGCTTCCCCGCGCCGCCCCCTGCAGCCCGAGGCTTTGCGCTGTTACGCCGCTGGCAGGGGCCTGGGAGCTGCCCTGGACCTCAGCCCCCCAGCGGTGGTGCGGTGGGTAACAGGAGGGGGAAGGTACCTCCTCCACCGCAGGGCTCTCCCAGCCCCACCGGGAGCGGGTCTGAGACCGTGGGAGGATGTGGACGATTGCGGCCGCCTGAGGGGCCGAGGCTGGGGTCCTGCTGCCCCAGAATTGCATCGTCACGGGCAGAGCAAACGTCCCTGGGCCCTCGGAGGCCCAAGGAGGCTCACCGGGGCCCCTGACCGAGCCAAGGCGCCAGTACAAGGACGCTGTCTCGGACTGGGGAGGCCCAGGATGGCGCCGTCTGTTGGTTTGAGAGGTCACCCGGAGCCCTTGCTCTCGTCGGTGTGAGGCACCGGGAGGGCTGAGTGGCAGAGGGGAGGCGCGTGGCCGTGGGCTGACGTGGGACGGCGGGCGGCCTGTGCCCCAGCCTGTTCCGTGGGAGGAGCTGCAGGAGAGCCTGTGCCCCCGATGCCCCCACAGGCGAGGCTGCAGCTGGGGCAGAGCAGCCCGTCCGCAGCCCGTCCGCCTGAGGGCCCCACCTCCAAACCCAGATCAGCCCGGCTCCTTGCCCGCCCACCCTGGGACCTGCCACTGCCCGGGGAGTAGGGCGGGCCACGGGCTCTGCCCGTTCGCAGAGTAGCCGCGGCCTCGGCGTTGGCAGTTGGGCCCCAGCCCTGCTCTTCCATCTCGCCCGGGGCTCCATGGCCTCCTGCGTGGAGCTCCCGGGCACCTGCTGGAGAGCCACCGGCACGCAGCAGCAGACCGGGAAGAAGGCCGCCAGATGTCGGCCCCGTGTGAGTGCGAGGCTGGCACCGCCGGGCGGGTGGGCCTCCCCACAGCCGTGTGCCTGGTGTCCCACCGGGACCGGCCGCCCGGCCCTGTGTGTGCCGCTTCCCGGCACAGGCCATCTGTGCCAGAGCTGCCTGCCGGGAATCCCTGGAAGGCCACGCCCGCAGCCTGCCGGTCAGCTGCCAGTCAGCAGGGAGAGCTGCAGCCCCTTCTTCCACCTGCCCTCGCCTGGCAGGTGCGGTCCTGGTGGGGGGTGCAGTTCAAGCTGCTCTGCTGGCACGAGGGGGCCTCCTCTGGTCCACCCCAGCGTGGGCAAGACCCTGCGCACCGGCAGCGAACGCGAGCCGAGTGGGGATGGGCCACGGCCGCCTGCTGGGACCTGACTCCTACGCCCCTGAAACTCGGGAGACCCAGGCCCCATCGGGAGTCCAGAGCCCTGTCTCCTCTGACCACTGGGTGACCTGAGGCAGCGTCCAGCCTGAGTGGGCCTCAGTTTCCATGTGTGTAGGGACGGGGCTGGCGGGACCTCTCCGAGAGGCCCTGTGGCCGGGCTTGGGGACATGGCCCTCCAGCTGCCCGGCCTGGACCGCCGTCCTCGCCAGCCTGAGAGCTGCTCACTCCATGGCGGACGGAAGGGAGCAGGGCTCGGGACTGTCCCGGGACAGGGAGTGGGTTTGGCCTGTCCAGTCCTCGGGGCTCATGGCCGAACCGCAGGGGGTACCCCAGGGACCGTCTGAGGCCGGGGCTCTCAGAAGCCTCGGGGCCCCGTGACCAGGCCTGCCCAGTGCCGCAGACCTTCCTGCGCCCCGGGCAGCGGGCAGCAGGGACCCCGCGGTGCGCCCAGGCCTCCCCGCCGGGCGTCCTGCCGAAGGAGCAGGTGAATGGCTGCGAGCGGGTGCAGACGGAGTGGACCCCTTGTCTGCCCTCGCCCGGCTCTCGAGCTGTGTTTGCCGGGCCGTCGTGGCAGGCGGTTCCTGTCACCGCCCGAGCCCCAGGTGAGGCGCCAAGGCTCAGACAGGCGGGGCAACAGGCAGGGGAGGGGCGGGGCTCTGCCAGGCCAGGTGGTCCGTGACCCCCAGCGTGGCCGCATCCCCCAGCAACTGGTGGAGCCAAGAGCACATCCTGCAGCTGAGTCACGCCCGTTGCACCTGCACTGCAGAGTAGATGGAAAGCTTGTAACTTACTCTCTGTGGTGGGAGAAGCGGGCAGCCACAGCTCGTGAAAAATTAAAAGTGCAGGCGGCTCCGTGGATTTCCCCGGGCACCCAGGCTCGACCTCCCGGGGCCGAGTCTCCGCCGCCCCCCACCCCTTTCTCTCCTCCCGCGTGGAGAGCGCCCGGGGCCGGGGGGGGCCTGTCCAGATGGGTGTCCACAGCTGCCCGGGCAGGGGGGCTGACGGGTTCCATGTCTGAGGCGTGACCAGTCCCGGTTGGCAGTCCTGACCCCTGGGCCTGGGCGGGGACTTGCGGGGGCAGCAGCGGCAGCCGCCGTGAGAGGCGTGCGGGCTGGGGGCGTGGTGCACGGGGGGCAGGTCCCCGGGAGGCTGAGGAGGAAGGAGGGAGACTCGGCCACCAGCCACACGCACCCTCCACGTGGGCCGAGCTGGGCCTTGCTGGCCAGGTGAGGGCCGGGAAGGGGGTACCCGAGTGGAGGGGCACAAAGGCTGGGGACCCCTCCTTGAGGCTTCTCTGTGCAGGGCAGGACGGTGGGGGAGTGGTCCCTCGGGACACGTGGGCACCGCCGAGGGGCGTCTGCCCCCTGACCTGGCCCAGGCCCAGCCTGGCTTGTCTGAGCTGCTCCTTCAGAGAGAAGGCATCTGACCAACTCCCCAGAGGAACCCTCGGATTCCCGCGACCCGGCTCCGGGTAGCACCTGCAGAGGAGGTTGGGGTTCAGGTCCAGTGGGGTGTGCACTGACCACTGGCTCTGGGCTTCGACCCCGCCGGTCTGCGGGAGGCCTGTCCTGCCACCCCGGCTGACCGCCCTGCACCAGGACCTGAGTGTGGGGAAGGGCCCACGCCACCAGCTCCTCCCCCTGGGCCCTTCTTGAGCCCTGTGACCAGTGGGGGCCACTGTGGTCAGGCCAGGGCCCCCGACCTGGCAAAGGTCAGGGAGGTGCTGGGGCTCTGCCCAAGTCCCCTCCCGTGGGCGCATCACCAGGGAAGGTCCAGACGGCTGCTGCCAACACATCAAGTCTGTATCACACACTATGCCTAGAACAGCCTTGAGGAGTGATGAATATTTTAAACACTTCTTGGAGATGTTGGGGCAGCCGGCCGCAGGCAGAGCAGTGCCATTGAACTTTCAAGGTGACAGCGGCATGAATTTCTGCATCGACAGGAGCTGGAGCCTGGTCAGAGGGGGAGGACGTTCACAGCCCTCCACCCTGGTGGACGACGACAGGGAGGTAGGGGTGGGGAGCAGGGACCTGGGCCAGCGTGCGCCTCACCTCTGCCTGTGGCCACTGTCCTGCATCCCATCTGCTCAACCGCCGCCTCCTGCGTGCAGCCCTCCAGGGTGCCTCTGGGTAGCACTACTCTGTCTTTAGGGTGCTCAGTCCCTCTGCCTCCTGTGTCACGGTCTTCACACAGAGTGTGGCTGAGCAGCTGCCTCCCCTGGACAGTCTTATCGCATCCACACAACATCCCTGAGGGTGGCGGGGCCGCCTCCACCTGACCTCTGGGTGAGGTGAGGCACAGGGCATGGCATCTGGACCAGGCGTTTCCGGTCAAAAGCCCCGCCCCAAATCCCGAGCTCTTGGTGCCTCTGTCTGGTCAGGGGGTGACGACTGGCCACAGTGATGCCCACGGGCTGCTTGTGGGGTCCTGAGACCCACCTGCCAGTGGGGCAGATGCAGCTTGGAACGGAGGCCGTGTGGCAGATGCCAGGTGCTAACCCAGAGCGAGGCAGCCCCGCCCCAGGGCCCCCACCCGGCGAGGGAGAAGCGGTGCTGGACCGTTCCCACCGCGGGAACCTGGCTACAGGGTCATCGTCGTGCTCCCTGCTGTCAACACTGGAGTTTCCGTTACGGTGGAACGTTAAGCCCTCGCCTGGCCAGCATGCCGGCCACAGCGGGCTCGCGGCCGAGGCGGGGGCAGCGGCCCGTGGCCTCCGGGTCCCACGTTACCCTAGTGACCAGACGGGCCATCCCCACCCCCTGTCTCCTCGTTCGACAGCAAAATCCGGCCAGTCCGTGTGGTCTGTTCCCAGGATGCTGGGAGCCCAGGCAGGGGCTCAGGGCATCTGGGGGTCATCTAGGGAGGGGGCCCACTGCCGGCCTGTCTGCCTCGACCATCCCACGGGCTGCAGCGAGTCTCCAGGCTCAACCACCAGGAGCCTCCAGACAAAGCAGCTGACCATTGGCTTCCGGAACATTCTGTACTAATGACGCGGCATGTTTTGAGCCAAGGGCCACACAGGCCACATGTGATCCTGGTGGCTGCCATGACAGCCCAGGCTGGGGGCCTGTGAGCATACACCTCTGCGGGGCCTGGAGGTCCCTGGGCACTGAGAAGGCGGCAGCCGGTGGGCAGGTCCGCTGGGGGCATGCGGGGATGTAGCACCCAGGGCCTTCTGTCCGAGGTGGCAGCGCTGACCCTGGCCCTGGCAGCAGGGAGGGGCCCGCCGTGTGGGGGGCTTTGGGCTGGAGCCCCCGCTGGCCCCGGGCCCACTTCTTCCTGCCCGCCCCCCAGGGTCCAGGTGGAGTTCTACGTCAACGAGAACACCTTCAAAGAGAGGCTTAAGCTGTTCTTCATCAAAAACCAAAGATCCAGTGAGTGGGGCCTTCAGGGTGGGGGGCAGGGCGGCGGGAGTGCCCCTCACCTCCGGCCCGCACCACGTTCCACCCTGTGGGGACCCGCCGCCCCTGGCAGCCGGGTGGCACCGTCTCGGCCCCTTCACCCCAAGGGGCTCCCTGGCCCCTCCGTGTGGCCCCACCCTCCCGCTGCGGGTACCTTCCACCTGCATCCCAGCAGGAGCTTGGCCCCCTGGGATGCAAGATGGGGTGCGGAGGTGCCCGTGGGTCCTGGTCCGTCAGTCTGTCCATTGCTCCCCTCACCCCCCGCCACCGGTGACACCAGCCCCGGGAGCCCTCTGTACCACGTCCGTGAGGCGGGACAGGGTGAAGCCTCTCAGAGGCCGGCCCAGCAGAGTCACCCTGTCGGTGCTGGCGGGGCAGCCGGTGCAGAGGCCCAGGTGCAGAGGGCAGAGTGCGGGCTGGGACCCCGGCCAGTCCGGGAGCCCTGACCACCGTCCCGCCCCCCACAGGCCTGAGGATCCGGCTGTTCAGCTTCTCCCTGAAGCTGCTGGCCTGCCTGCTCTACGTTGTCCGTGTCCTGCTGGACGACCCGGCCCTGGGGATCGGATGGTGGGTGACCTGCGGGCCCGGGGCTGGGCCTGCTTGTGGGCCCTCTGCCGTTACAGAGGCCGACGGGGTCCGCACAGGGCTCCGTGCCCGGCGCCCTGTGCCCAGGGCCTTGGGGAGTCCTTCCTTCCCCCCTGGGGCCCCACCCAGTACCCCTCCCCAACAGAGCCGTTGCCAGGATGCCATCCTCAGACTCCAGCTGACCAGCCGGCTCAGCATGGGCAGAAGGGTGTCCTTGTCGTGGACGATGGCTGCGTTTGCAGCCGCACCCGGACCTGGACAGAGCTCTCCTTGGGGGTCTGGGATGCCCCCTCCCTGCTCGCCCAGGGGTGCGCGGGGGGGTCTCAGCGAGGGGCTCTGGGTTGCTCAGCAGCTCCTGCTGGGCAGGCAGGGGTGCCAGGCCTCGGTGCGGGGGGGACGTGAGCCTCGCCGTGCAGGGCGGGGGTGTGCCTCTTTCTTGGGGCTCCACCCGGTTCCCCTTGCCCCTCCCCATCTGCTCCGGGAGCCTCTCTGGACCCCCTCATACCCGGATGTGGGGTTCTGGAAGGTTCTGGAACGGTCCTGCTTCCCTCTTTTGCTCTGTCTGGGGGTCTCCCCAGCTTTCTCTCCAGCCTCTGGTTGAGATTTTCACCTTTGCTCTTGTGTTTTCTGATTTCTGAGAACGCTTCATCTCCAAGCGTGGCTCCCCCTGCAGGCGCCCTGCCATCAGCACCTCGGGTTTGTCTGAGCCGCTTTCCTTTCTTACGGTTCCCCCTTCTGCTCAGTCTCTGCGCCCCCGAGCTCGCGTTGGAGGGACCTCCTCGAGCGTCTGGCCGCTCACACTAAGGCTGGGCTCTCGGAGGCCGAGGGCCCTGTGGTCAGGGTTTGTGGCCAGTTGGTCACCACCGTCCCCTGGGTCCGCCTGGCTCCTCAGGGCAGATCGTTCCCCTCTTCCCTGCAGGGTAAGGCCTGGCCCCTGGGCTCCTGCCCGCTGAGCTGGGAGGGAGACCGGGGTCAAAGTTCGCAGTGCAAGCTTGTAGTTACCTCCCCGCCACGTGCAGCGGGGCAGGTTCCCCAGGCCAGACCCTCACCCACTCCTGAGAACGGACCTCCTGTCTTCATCGGGAGTGAAGGAGGACAGATCCCACCGTGGTGGTTTGAGAAGGAAACCGGGGTTCTGACTCTCCAAGCACTTTCCTGGGTTCATCCCACCTTCTCCCACTCCCAGAGGCGTCTGGGACATCCGGCTTTACATCCCCACAGGGACCGGCCCTGTTGTATTCTTTGCACAGCACCTGGCACGTGACGGGTGGGTGGGAGAGCGAATGGATGGGTCAGGGGGCTGGTAGATGTATGCGTGGGATGGATGGACAGGTGGGTGGATGGATGGAGGGATGAAGAGATGGATGGATAATGGATGAGTGGGTGGACAGATGAGTGGATAGAGGAGGATGGATGGGTGGGTGGGTGGATAGAAAGGTGGATGGTGGATGAGAGGGTGTATGTGTGGATGATGTAAGGACGCTGGATGGATGGGTGGATAGATGGCGGGTGGATGGGTGGGTGGATAAATGAGTGGATAGAAGGTGGATGGTGGATGAGAGGAGGGTGTATGGGTGGGTGATGTAAGGATGGTGGATGGATGGATGGGTGGGTGGATGGATGGATGGGTGGGTGGGTGGATGGGTGGGTGGATGGATGGGTGGGTGGATGGTTGGGAGAGGGGCTGGGGCC
>NW_020175018.1:18705879-18708209 GCF_003031525.2 Neophocaena asiaeorientalis asiaeorientalis
GGGAGGGTGGCTGGCGACTTCTATGGGCATTGAGTTTGCAACAACAGGCTCTGGCTTAGGAGGAAGTGCGTCAGTTGAGAAAAAAGGAGGGAGCTGCCCGTCACCATGGGGCTCTGTGAGAGTAAGGTCCTGTTGGCCAGTGACCCTGGCTTTGCTTGTAATCTGGGGCAGAACTAGCATGTCTGCCAGGCCCCTGCCACCTTCCCAGTGATGGGCATCCAGGTGGCTTGGGGAGGCTTGTCCTCGGGAGTGACTTAGAGACATGCGTCTTGGAGCCGGCACCACGGGGCAGGAGCTCGGCTTTTCTTCGTGTCTCACGCACGTCGCCCGGCCTTGTTTCGGCAGCTCTGGCCTCCAGGAGGCCCTGAGTGCTGCGTGGTCCATCACTGGCCATGCGCAGCCCTTTCTCTGCTGGCAGCCCAGGTGGAATCCCCACTCCCTCCTGGGCTCACCTCTTGTGTTCTCCTCACCCGGCCTGCCCCTCATCCGTTAGAGATTCTCCGAGAGCATCTGCAGGGTGCGTGCAGGCTGCCTGTTCCCCAGGTGTTAGAATACAGACGCCTGTCTGAGTTGTGGGGGCCTGGCCCTGGCTGGGGAGAGTGTGCCCCCCATACGCCCTAGGCCCGTGGCAACCCTGGGAAGGGTCTGGTCCCTTCGGGGGCGGTGCTGGGAGGGGCCGTGGCCAGCCAGCTCCATCTCTCCACAGCTGGGGCTGCCCGAAGCAGAATTACACCTTCAATGAGTCGTCCTCCGAGATCAATTGGTGAGTTTGCCACCCAGCTCCCACTCAGAGGCCCAGGGCCGGGTCGGGTGGACAGAGGGTGACACTGCCCAGCCCCCCAGGATAGATGCCCAGCCGCAGCCCGTGACCCTCCTGGGATCCCCGGGCCCTGGCCAAGCAGCGGGCAGTGGCGGGATGGCCCCTCAGCGTACAGCCCCTGAGGCCCAGGAGCAATCTAAGAGTGACAGCAGGGGTCACCAGCAGCCGGCTTGGCCCAGCCCTCATGGACCGTGGGTGGGAGGAGAGATGCAGCGAGGACCTGCCGGAGGGTCCATCGCTGCCTCTGCACCTCACGGCCCTTTAGCCAAAGAAAGCAGGCGCCCAGTCAGGCAGTGGGAAGTGACGCTAGAGCGGTGGGGGTGCCCGGTTCACAGGCTAGGACGCGTCCCAGGGCCTTGGCCGCCTTCTTGATGGAGGCTTCTCCCTTCCAGCCTCCCCAAACCCAGAGCCCCCCTTTGGCCTTAGCCCGCACCTATGCCCCTCCCCTGGCACCCCCGGCCCAGCCTCGCAGAGCAGTCCTGGTACTTGGCAGCAGCAGGACCCAATGTACCAGACCCTGAGCTCTGTCCCCAGCTCCGCAGCTTCTCCCGCTCTGGCCCGGTCGCCCTGTCCCTGGAAGGCACGCACAGCTGGGGTGGAAGGGACGCGCCAGCCCCTCCCTTCACACCCGGCCCTGGAAGCCTCTCCTTTCTGGGCCTGTGCCTCGGAGTGGCAGCCAGGGCGGCTCGTGAGCCCGGGCCCAGCTCTCGTCCAAGCAGCCCTGAGGCCCGGGGATTTCAGAGTCTGTGCCCCTGGGCCGGGAAACAGCAGCCCAACACCTCCACTGCGGCGGGGGCCTCCCACCCCACAGGGGCCCACGGGGGTCAGGGCCTTGGCCGTCTGGGGTCTGGCTCTGCACTGAGCACGGCCACCCGACCCCTCCTGCTGGTCTCGCCCCAGCCTTTGTCCCAGGGCTGCGTCTGGGCAGGGACACCCCCACCCAAGTCACTCCCCTCCCCTGCTGGGTTACGGACGAGGACCTGAGGTCGGGGAGCGTGATGGCCAGCATCCCTGCCCCTGCGGGGACGGGTGTAGGAGCCTGTCCCCGGGAGCCCAGACGAGAAGGGGAGGCCACCTGGGCCAGCTGCGGACTCTGAGCCCACGGCCCATCCCCAGGGCAGCCCACTTAGGCCCTGGCCTCTCAGGCCCCGCCCTGGGGCCCCCTTTCCCCGGGCACCTCCCCTTCCCTCCTGCCCTCAGCCCCTCGGAGGGCAAGGCTGCTGCCCTCCGTCCAGCTCAAGCAGCAGCCTGTGGTCAGTAGAGGCCCAGGGCTCACCTCCCTCTCTCCCCAGGGCCCCCATCCTGTGGGTGGAGAGGAAGACGGCTCTGTGGGCCACTCAGGTGAGTGGAGGCAGCACGGCTCTGGGGGGCCCTGCCTGCCCCGGCCCCGCTCAGAGGCTCCGGCCCCTCCCCACCCCAGGTCACCGTGGCTGCCGTCAGCTTCCTGGAGACCACGCTCCTCACTTACCTCAGCTACAAAGTAAGTGCCCCCAGGCCTGGCCCTGCCCTC
>NW_020175018.1:18708300-18708936 GCF_003031525.2 Neophocaena asiaeorientalis asiaeorientalis
CCGCCCACCTGCTCTGAAGCCCACCCCCCTGGCTCCCCAGGGCAACATCTGGGAGCAGATCTTCCGCGTGGCCTTCATCCTGGAGATGATCAACACGCTGCCCTTCATCATCACGGTGGGTGAACCGCCAGCTGGGGGAGGGGCCGCCGAGCCCGCGCGCCCTGACCCATCTCCTCCGCAGATATTCTGGCCGCCGCTGCGGAACCTGTTCATCCCGGTGTTTCTGAACTGCTGGCTGGCCAAGCACGCCCTGGAGAACATGATTGTGAGCCGCGGGCGCCCCCCGCCCCGCCCCTCCCCTCCCGCTTCACCTCTGCGAGGCCCGCAGGACCCCAGGGCACAGCTCGCCATGCCCTGGCCCTGTGGAGAGCCGGCCAGCTTCCTTTGGTGCCCAGGAGGCCGGGCTGACCGGCGGACATACGTGTCTCTGTCCCCACGAGATGCCCTCACACCTCCTTCCTGACCAGCCGGGGCCCCAGCCCTGATGCCCCGGGAGAGTCACCCAGGCCTGTCCCTGCCCCTGGAACCGTGGCTGGTGGAGGGAGAGGGTGAAAGTGCAAGTGAGCGCAGGCGGGGCCCCGAGACACGGGGCCACGGGCAGACCCTGTGCTGAGGTCTGGGCGAGGCCCCTGCCAG
>NW_020175018.1:18708967-18710321 GCF_003031525.2 Neophocaena asiaeorientalis asiaeorientalis
GCTCACTGCAGCGGAGCGGCGCGGGGTGTCCGCGGGGCAGGAAGTGCCTGGGTGGTCCAGCCTGCCCCCTCCCCGCAGTCAGCGCGTCCACCCTGGGGAGGGCCCCAGCACCGCTGTGTGCCGCGCCACGGTGTATGTGGGGACGGGACGCGGGGCCACGGCGGGGGAAGGACTGTTCAGCTCTAGCTGGGGGTGGGGGGGCTGGGCATGCCCCACGCCGTCTGACCTCCTGGGGGAGGACGAGCTCCGAGGTGGGTGGCAGGTAGGGGCTCGCAGCCTGGGCGGCTCCGCCCACCCCCTCTGACCCCAGGCCCACGCTGAACCCACGCAGCGCTGTGTCCGCGCTCCCGTCCAATTTTCCAGGGGCCTCAAAGGCGCCTCGGGGCAGGAAAGAAGGCCCAGGGGGATGCACTGGGTGTGCCAGCCCCACAGGCCGGGGTGGGGAAGCGCAGAGCTGGACCCGGGCCCACGCTGGGGCGCCATGTCGACGACAGCTGACGTGCTGTTGCGGGCAGGCCCGGCCTCGCCCCAGGAGCCAGGCCGGCCGAGGCCCTGCCGCCACCCCCATCCCCGGTTCCAGGACCTGCGGCATCCAGCACCTGGAGCGCGCGGGCGGCAACCTGTCCCTGCTGACGTCTTTCTACTTCTGCATCGTCACCTTCTCCACCGTGGGCTACGGAGACGTGACGCCCAAGATCTGGCCGTCCCAGCTGCTGGTGGCCATCATGATCTGCGTGGCCCTCGTGGTGCTCCCGCTGCAGGTGTGAGCCCTGCCCGGCGGGTCCGAGAGGGGCGAGGAGGGGTGCCAGTCCTGGGAGGGGCCACAAGGCCGAGACCCCGACGGGGCACGCGGGGCCTGCCGGGGCCTCCTGGGGACCTGTGGCTAGCGAGGCCCGCAGCCGTCAGGACAGTGGGGGGGGTGGTGCTCAGACGGCTCCCCCGGGTCCCGTGCGGAGTGTGGAGCGCGGGGGGCTGCCAGGGTGCCCCGCGGGCTGGGCATCAGGAGCCCTTAGCCGGTGCGGTGGCAGCAGCTGTCAGGACCCCGTGGGGCACAGCTGCTTCCCCGTCGCCTGTCAGCAAGGCCAATCTGCCGGCTGAGCCACCCGTGTTTAGATACGACGGGTAGAGGCCTGGAGAGGGGGCCGGTGGCTGCAGGCGCCCCCGGCCCTCCAGAGGGCAGGAGAAGGCCCAGGGGAGGGATCAGGATGGATTGGGGGAAGTCAGACCCCACGGGGGACACTCAGGATTTGGAGGGACGGGGCAGGGGAGGTGCCTAACTGTGGCTGCAGCTGGGGCCAGTCCACCCCCGGGGTCCTCTGCTGACCCTGAGCTCATCTCCCCACCCCCGCCCTGC
>NW_020175018.1:18710492-18716075 GCF_003031525.2 Neophocaena asiaeorientalis asiaeorientalis
GATGCTTTTAGAATCCATGTTCACATTTTATTATATTTTTATACAATCATGTTTTTCTAAATCGTATTTTTAATGTTTTAGATATCTAAATTTATATACGTCAATTATTTTTTATAAGTTAAGTTGCATTTGTAGTTATATAGTTATGAGTTATGAACATCATTATTTGTTTTATGTTTTTAATTCTAATTAATCATATTTCTTTACGTTTAAAATTATATTTTTACATTACTATCCGGAACTTTTTCAAGCATGGCAAGTCTGTCCCACTCAGGAGCTACATCAGGAGAGAGAGGGGACGATCTCCCCTCCCCGGGGCAGGTTGTGGGGCTGGGGGCTGTCACCCGTGTGTGTGCCCCCCGTGAGTGCACAGAGGGGTCGTGTGTGGTTTTAAGTAAACAGCGCCAGGTAAGCTGGCTCCCGCCCCCTGGCATCCCGGACGCCTCCGCAAGGCTGTGCCCTTGTCCCACGGCTGCGGAGCTTCTGTTCCTGCGGTGCCCTGGCCCCCACGCTCCTGGCGGGTGCAGGGGCCGCTCAGAGCTGGTGCTTACATCCCATCGCCCAGGCCAGGCTGGTGCCCAAGCCCCAAGGAGAGGGAGGCCGCAGGGCCCGGCATCGGAGGCACACACCATCCTCCAGGGCTAGTGGATGGTCAGGACCCGCGAGACTGACTAATCTGTTGTCAGTGATGGAAAGGGACGGTCCCGGTTACTGTCCTTCGTTCTTTCTTTAACCACGTTCACCAGTTAGCGCCCTTAGAGACGGTGACAACGAAATGCCCACCTGTAAATGTTCCTTGCAGAGTAACAGTGACGACAGCTGACAGCATTCTCCCAGCTCAGGGCTGAGTTTCACACATCAGTGCTTCCTGCAGCTGCCGGAACAGAGCACCCCACAAATGGGGGGGTGGGGGCTTAAACAACAGAAATTTACTCTGTCACAGTCCAGAGCCAGAGTCTGAGACCGAGGTGTCAGCAGGGCTGGTCCTGGAGGCTTGAGGGGAGGCTCTGCTTCCGCGTCTCCAGCTTCTGGTGGTGCCGTGGTCCTTGGCGTCCTGGGGCTTGTGGTCGCATCCCTCTCAGCTCTGCCTCCGTCTCCATGTGGCTTATTCCTGCACTTCTGTGTCCTCTCGTTACGGGGCACCGGCCCCTGGATATAGGGCCCACCTTAATCCAGCCTGACCTCATCTTAACTCATTACATCCTCAAAGACCCTATTTCCAAATAAGGTCACGTTCGGAGGGCCACACCTGTGACATGGAAGGCTTGAATCCAGGTGTCTGCCGTCAGAGCCCCAGTCCTGCACAGGCCTCGGGGATCACCCTGGGGTCTCCGGCCCCTCCCACTAGGGCCCAGTCCTGTGCTTCCAGGCCACAGGGCCTTGTCCCTGGAACCTAGTAGGTGCTCGATAAACTCAATGAGATGATCTCCCCTTGGCAAGATACAGCACGTCACCCAGAGCAGGTGAGAACCAGAGGGTGTGGCTGCCGCCATTCGTTTTAAATTGTGTGGAAAAAAAATGAACGACCTCAGTGTTTTCACGGGGTCTGGCTGTCACCCAGAGACGGGAAGTCAGACAGTAGCGGCAGGCCCTGGGCAGGTCAGCACCCCGGTCAGCTCCGTGGAGCCTGGAGTCCCCTCACCGCCAGCCCACCTTTATGGATGTGTCACTGTCCTACTTACAAAGGGCTCTCAACACCCAAAGCTCACAGCCAGGAAGTGTGGGCCAGGGTGGACAGCACCCCCCAGACGGCAGCCTCGAATCACCCACACCCTTAACGTGGGCTCAGAACCATGGTACCCAAAGTTCTCCTTCCATGCCGGGCACCTGGGTCCCTCATTCTAGGCCTGAGACTTTTCTAAGACACGTTTCCAGGTTTCTCCAAAACGTGTCTCAGGTGCTGATGGAGACCCAGAGGGCTCAGTTACCTGGATGCTCGGAGCGTATACTTCGGCATCCACTAACGGTTGCTTGGCTTCCTGGGGCTGGGAGCCGGACCTGCCACGTCTCTCACTACCCAACACACTGGCGGGACCGTCCACTCTGCCCCCCCACCTGGCCCCTTGAGTGACCTGTGCCGCGAACTTTGCCCGTGGTCTTCCGAGACGTGGTCGGGATGCTGCTGTTGCAGCTCCCGGGGCCCCAGGCCTCCTGGAGCTCACACGCTCTTACCTGCAGTTTGAGGAGCTCGTCTACCTGTGGATGGAGCGGCAGAAGTCGGGGGGCAACTACAGCCGCCACCGGGCCCAGACGGAGAAGCACGTGATCCTCTGTGTCAGTTCCCTCAAGATCGACCTGCTCATGGACTTTCTGAATGAGTTCTACGCCCACCCCCGGCTGCAGGTGAGGCCCCGCCCACGGCCCCACCCTGCCCCAGTGCCCCCTGAGCTCCCCGGGCCCGGGTTTCCCTGCCTGTGCAGTGGAGCCCAGGTGGTCTCCCACACCGTGGAGGTGGGTCTGTGGGGTCCTGCCTTTCCCTCCTGCCAGAGACACCATCACAGAGAAGGCTGGGCCTCCTGAGAGGCGACTGGTGTGGAAACACTAGGAAGGAGGGTGGGCCGGAGCCAAGCGAGCCTGCCAGCGGGGCTGACGCCCTCCTACCTGCAGGACTACTACGTCGTCATCCTGTGCCCCACCGAGATGGACATCCAGGTTCGCAGGGTCCTGCAGATCCCCCTGTGGTCCCAGCGAGTCATCTACCTGCAGGGCTCCGCGCTCAAGGACCAGGACCTCATGCGGGCCAAGTGAGCGCCGGCCGGGGGTGAGGGTGCGGTACCGCGCCGGCCTGAGCGGCGGCCCCGGGCACAGGCAGGCCAGGGAGGGGCACTCAGGCAGGCAGCAGCTCCCCTTCTGTGCCTGTCACCCACCCGGGCGGGCCAGGCCCCCCGCTGACCCCGGCAGAGCCACCTGGGCGAGCCCACCAGCCTCCTCCCACCTGCCCGGCTGTTCATCTGGGGGCCTGGGGGCAGCTGCCGCTCTGAGTCAGGTGGGAAGCGGAGGCTGTGGGCAGGTTTTCTTCTGAAGACGAGGTGACAGGGTGACTTGAGGTAAGGAGGCTGAGTTGTGAATGGAACTTTCCAGAATCTGCTGCAGCCCACAGACACCCGGAGGCTCCCCCATCGCCCGTCAGGATTTTATTCCAGAGCCTGACGTAACCTTCGAGGTGAAATGTGGGTTGTGTGGAGGCCAAGGAAGCAGGAGGCCCGGCAGCCGGCCCCCCCCCCCCACGCCTACCTTCTGAGCCTCGGGCCCCACAGGCTCGCCCAGGAATCAAGGCCCCAGACAGGGACAAGTTGGGGTGCCAGGTGACGGGGTGGGAGCCGCCAGGCCCCCCAGCCCTGGGGCGTGGACAGTTTCTCAGCCACCCTTTGTGCAGCCAGGGGCTCTGGGGGCATGAGGGGAGCAGAACGGGTCATCCGCAGGCCTCGGGCAGCCTGTCCCGGGAGAGGACAGGCCAGCGGGCAGGGTCCGGCCTCTCTGCCACCAAGTGGGCCCTTCATTCCGTGCCCCAGCCCCACCCCGGGTTAGCGGGGGCCCATCCTCAGCCCATCCGGGGCTTCCCAGAGCGAGCTGGGGTCTCAACAAGGCCCAACTCTTCCCCTGACGGCCGAGACGGGAGCACCACGGATGGCCCCGGTGGCGCTCAGACCCGGTGTTTTGCAGGATGGACAACGGGGAGGCCTGCTTTATCCTCAGCAGCCGGAACGAGGTGGACCGCACCGCAGCGGTGAGTCCCCCCACTGCCCCCCACCCCCTGCCCGCAGGCCGGGGTGGGGGGGGCGCCTGGGGGCAGAGCCCCTCCCCCAGGCTGCTGCTGCCCGTCAGCACCGACCGTGGCCTCCCTGCCTTAGGACCACCAGACCATTCTGCGCGCCTGGGCTGTGAAGGACTTTGCTCCCAACTGCCCTCTCTACGTCCAGATCCTCAAGCCTGAGAACAAGTTTCACGTCAAGTTTGCAGGTATGTTTGGCCCGGAGGGGGCGCCTGTGTGCTAACGGGCGAGCGTGCGGGGTGCGGGATAGAGGCAGAGCCCGTGCAGGTTGTGCGCCTGGGCCTGGGGGCCAGGGCGGGCAGAAGCAGTGTCTGACGAGCACCTCTGTGGGCGTGCCCGAGCTGGGCGCCTGTGCCGACCCCTGGAGGGCACGGGCGAGCAGGCCTGTGCTGGACACCTGGGGGACCAATGAACAGCCCCCCCCCCACCCCCAGCCCTGGAGCTCTCGGTCAAGCCGGGAGACGAGCACAGAAGAGCCGAGACAATGAACAGGCTCCCAGAGGCGGGGCACTGGATGGCGCTGGGCAGGGCGGGGAGGGGTTCTGGGGGGCGCTGGGCAAGGGGGCGTGTGCCGAGGGGCAGCAAGAGCCTGTGGTGGCCCTGGCGCTCCTGCCCGCAGAGCACGTGGTGTGTGAGGAGGAATGCAAGTACGCCATGCTGGCCCTGAGCTGCATCTGCCCGGCCACGCCCACCCTCATCACGCTGCTGGTGCACACGTCCCGCGGCCAGTGAGTGCTGCCCCAGGGCCGCGCGGCCAGCTGGACGGGGGTGGGGTGGGGGGCTGCTGGGGGAGCAGGAGGCGTTGAGGAGACCTGTGATGGGAGGGGCCGAGGCCAGGGGAAACGACCGCCGTGGACCCAGCTGGGGAAGCCGTCGGTGCCTCGCCGAGCGAGGGGTCGCAGCTGGGGGCGGCCTGGGGGCTGCTGGGAATTGCAGGCGGGGCCCGCCGCGGAGCAGAGGGCCGTAGCGGGGGCAGCAGGAGAGCCCTGGGATCTAGGCACAGTGACGGGGTCCGGCGGGGCTTGGTTTGTAAGAGAAGGCGCGTTTGATGTTTGGCACCTGGGCTGGGGTCCCAGGCAGAGCCTGAGGCGAGGGGCTGCCCTGGGACAGAGGAGGGGCACCATCTTCTCTCTGGGAAAACCAGGCTGGGGTGTGGGGGGCCCCGACGGGTGGCCTCGGCTCCCTGTGGGGCCTGGGCGGCCCTGGGGGAGGGACCAGGCAGGGGAAGAGGACGTGGCCCGGGGTTCCTGGGAGGACCCACAGGCCGCAGAGGCCAGTCTTGACTGTGAAACATTTTGACACCCTTAAAAATCAGACCATTGTGTTTACAGCTTTTTAAAACTGGCCAAGGACTCATCAGGCCACCCAGGTCTAGTCTCAGCCAGACGGGGAGGGGCTGGGGTCAGGGGTCACGCTGGCTTCCACCCACATCGGCAGAAGCCACATTTGGGGGGCACCATGGCCCAGCTGGGCGGGGGCGGCCGTGGGGGTGACACCCTCCCCACGCCCCAGGGAAGGCCAGGACTCACCGGAGCAGTGGCAGCGCATGTACGGACGCTGCTCGGGCAACGAGGTCTACCACATCCGCATGGGGGACAGCAAGTTCTTCCGCGAGTACGAGGGCAAGAGCTTCACCTACGCTGCCTTCCACGCGCACAAGAAGTACGTCCCCCGACCCGGTCCAGGCCAGGGTGGGAGGAGTGCGGGGCGGGGTCCGGAGGCTGAGATGGGCGTGGCCCGTGCCCGCTGCAGGGTGGACCAGCGGGGCCTCAGGGTCAGACGTCACGCCCACTCAGCCGTGAGACCCGCAC
>NW_020175018.1:18716139-18717011 GCF_003031525.2 Neophocaena asiaeorientalis asiaeorientalis
TCAGGTACGGCGTGTGTCTCATCGGCCTGAAGCGGGAGGAGAGTAAGAGTATCCTGCTGAACCCGGGGCCCCGGCACATCCTGGCCGCCTCCGACACCTGCTTCTACATCAACATCACCAAGGAGGAGAACTCGGCCTTCATCTTCAAGCAGGAGGAAAAGCAGAAGAAGAAGGGCTTCGCGGGGCAGGGGCTGTACGAGGGGTCGTCCCGCCTGCCCGTGCACAGCATCATCGCCTCCATGGGTGAGGCCGAGTCCAGCTCCCGGCGGGGCGGGAGGGGTGGGCGTGGGACCCACCCAGGAGACCCAGGTGCTCAGGCCCGCAGCGTAACCCCGGGCAAGTCCAGCCTCTCTGGCCTCAGTTTGCACATCTGTCCCGTGGGGGCATCCTGCCTTCCTGTGGGGACCTGTGTCGGCATCGATGTCCAAGTGCCCGCCCGGGTGAGACCGCCCTGCGTCAAGGGTCACTGGGAGCCTCTGTCCACCTCCACTCCGGGAACCCCTGTCCCCGGGACAGACAGGGGAGGGACTTCCAGCCAAGTTCAGCCGCTCCGTTCCAGGGACAGTGGCCATGGACCTCCAGAACACGGAGTGCCAGCCAGCACAGAGCGGCGGAGGCAGTGGGGGCAGCAAGCTGGCACTCCCCACGGAGAACGGCTCGGGCAGCCGGCGGCCCAGCATCGCGCCCGTGCTGGAGGTGGCCGACAGCTCGACCCTGCTGCCCTGCGACCTGCTCAGTGACCAGTCGGAGGACGAGGAGGGGCTGTCTGCGGGGGAGTGAGTGCCGCCGGGGCTGGAGGGGAACCGGGAGCCTTCCACGGGAGGGGGGAGGGGGTGTCTGTGGGGGAGTGAGTGCCGCCGGGGCTGGAGGGG
>NW_020175018.1:18717040-18720463 GCF_003031525.2 Neophocaena asiaeorientalis asiaeorientalis
GGGGAGTGAGTGCCGCCGGGGCTGGAGGGGAACCGGGAGCCTTCCACGGGAGGGGGGGGGGCAGCATGTGAGTGCCCGGCACCCAGGAAGAGGTGGGCCCGCGGCGCCGGTCCTGGGTCTGCCCCACGCTCTGAACAAGGCTTCCAAACAGCTTCCCCAGAGACCTTGTCGGGCAAGTGGAATCTTCTGGGGACCCAGCTCGTGGACAGGAAGGCCAGGCAGTGCCCGCCCTCACCCCTCGTCCTCCCCTATCACAACCTGGGCGGCCAAGCCTCAGTGCCATGGCCCGCTTGGCAGGGTGGCTGCCCTCTGAGCGTGGTCCGCAGAGGTCACAGACAGGGGAGCCCGGGGTGAGGTGCCGTCCGGGCGTGGAGGCCACTGGCCCATCCTGAGCCGTCATGCTGTTCTGGGTTTGGGCCCAGGTCTTCCTCTGAGATTATGAGACAGAAGAGACCCCATTGCGTCCCCAGGTCTTGGCCACTTGGCCTCGTCTGGGACAGACAGGCGGTGCCTGACCCCAGGGCCATGGCCAGCTGCCGGCCTGCACGGCCAGTGCTTCCCAGCCGGGCTGTCACTGCAGCCACTCTCTGCTCCTGCCTTTGCCCCGTGGTGGAGTAAACATGCTTTAAACACAGGCTGCCGGGGACCGGCTCTGAGATCGAGGGGCCTGGCAGGGCTCCTGCACACCTGGGGCAGGTGGCGGGCTGGCCTCGGACGCCACGTCCCTTAAGCCAACCGGAGGTGGAGCGGGAGGCCAGCCCCTCTCCAGGCGGCCTGGGGGGACAACCACGGCAGGGTAACCACCGCGTGTGTGTGCGCGGGGTGCTGTGGGGACGGCGGGGGGAGTACAGCCTGTGGGGCGACCAGCCTGGCCCAGGGGAGCCAGTGGAGCGGGGACCACGGGCCAGCGTCTGCCCCGGCGTTGGGGTGCTGGGGGCACCAGGGGGTGATGGGCCGTCAGAGCCCCTTAAGGTTCTTTCGTGGCCTGTGTAAGCGCGTGTGTGTGGGCGCGTGTACGTGCGCGCGTTGCATGCAGTCTTACCTGGCCCAGTCAGGTCTGCAGGGGTCTGGCACCCCACCCCCACGTGGCAGCCTAGGGCCCGAGGGCCAGGCTGAGGCTCCTGTCTCTCCCCCCAGGTACGTGAAGGGCTACCCCCCCAACTCGCCCTACATTGGCAGCTCCCCTACCCTGTGCCACCTCCTGCCCGTGAAAGCCCCCTTCTGCTGCCTGCGGCTGGACAAGGTAGGTCACGGCAAAGTTGGGGAAGTGGTGAGGACGTCCTGGACCCTGTCTGCCCTCCCCGACATCTGTGTCTGTTGTAGAGGCGCGTTCTCTCCCTCCTGTGTCCATGTGCGCTTGCTGAAGCGAGGGTGCCCCTCTCGTAGCCACCGTCCACTCACCACAACCGGCCTGGCCTGCAGCCCACACTCCACTGGCCCTGGTTGTCCCAGGAGCCCTCGCTGCCCTTCCCGGCCAGAGCCACAGCTTGTCTCCCTCCATCTGGACGCTCCCTGCCCCTTCCCCTCCCCAGAGTCTCTGGGCCTCCGTGTTTTGGGTTTGGTGGAGCATCCCTGGCGGGGGGCGGGGCGGGGCGGGGTGGGGGGCGACTCGGCCCATGCGCTGGGGGCTGGACCCCCCGGAGGTGCCACGTCCTCCTGGAGGCCTCCCCGTGATGCTGCCTTAGAGCACATGGTACGGGTGCCTCGCGCACCCAGTCTCTCTGCTGGAGGAGCTACTGTTTTGCCTTTGCAGTTAGGACGTCATTTGTGGGGAGACACGTGGGGACCAGGTACATAAGCCGGCCTTGACTGAGCTCCCCCGACGCATTTCCGCCACAGCCGATTCCACTTCCTTCTGTGTTTACGTCAGCTTTTCACTGGGAGAAAGTGTTTCCCCTCTCTTAGCCATTTGTGTACGTCAGTGTGGCCTCACCACTTTTTCACTCAGAGGGTAAACCAGTTGGTCATTACTGCTACGTCGGCATTCCATATGGATCATGCTGGTTTTGACACGTGGACTTTTGCTGGTGGGCCCTCAGGCTGGCCTCCCGGTCCTTCCAACATGTCCCCTCAGCTTTGAACACGTCCATGCCTTTGAACCCACGGTGCCCCCACCCCCACCCCCCGCATCTTGTTTCTGCCTTGCTCCAGTCCTGGAAGCAACTGCTCCTCCAAGAAACCTGATTCCTTTTAGTGGAAACCACGTTTGGAAGTACGGTCTGGGCACTCGGTGTGCTCACTGCTGCCTTGTATCTGAGTCTCTCCACGCAGAGAGCTAGAAAGTGTGTGTACACGCGTGAGCCCACGACAGAACGTGTACACACAGACCGTGTGCTCGCACAGATACCTCCCTTCCCTCCCGGACGGGACCTCTCCCACGGTGGCCCCAGCGCACACTCTGTGCGGCGGGCTGGTGGCCTGCAGCCCCGTGAGGCCAGGTGGCTGGCGACCAGGTGCCATTTGGCCGAGGACCCCAGCACGGCACGCTCTCTCCCTCCCCGGCGGTTGATCGCGGCGTCTCCGCCGCAGGGCTGCAAGCACAACAGCTACGAGGACGCCAAGGCCTACGGCTTCAAGAACAGGCTGATCATCGTGTCGGCAGAGACGGCGGGCAACGGGCTGTACAACTTCATCGTGCCGCTCCGCGCCTACTACCGGCCCCGCAGAGAGCTCAATCCCATCGTGCTGCTGCTGGACAACAGGTGAGGGGCGCTTCGGGAGGCAGGGGAGCGGCCCCGGCCCTCGGCACTGCTCCGTCGTCCTCCCGCAGGGCTTCTCCCGGCCCTACTGGGTCCCCACGACCATGAGCCCCCAGGGGCCGACCTCCAGCACTGCTACCCCCAGACGCTGGGGTCCAGCCTCGGCTGTCCTGGCCCCTGGGGCCTCGGTTTCCCCGCAGGTACGATAAAGAGCAGCCCCATTGGCCTCTAAAGGCCCCCCTGGTCCCACGCGCTGCGGTCCCGGGGCCCCTGCTCGCCCAGGTCAGGGCTGGGCTGGCCATGGCGGCTGGCGGCAGGGCAGGGTGGGTGCCTCCAGGACCTGCTGTGCCCACAGGCCTGACCACCACTTCCTGGAGGCCATCTGCTGCTTCCCGATGGTCTACTACATGGAGGGCTCCGTGGACAAGTAAGATGCCGCTCTGCAGGAGGGCCCCCGCCCTCTCCCATCCTCCCCGGGCGGCTGGGGCGGAGTGGGAGGGAGCAGGACACACCCCAGGCCGTCTCCCCGCAGCCTAGACAGCCTGCTGCAGTGCGGCATCATCTACGCCGACAACCTGGTGGTGGTGGACAAGGAGAGCACCATGAGTGCCAAGGAGGACTACATGGCCGACGCAAAGACCATTGTCAACGTGCAGACCATGTTCCGGTGCGGTGCGCGGCCCGCCCTGAGCCCCTGCCCACATCCGTGACCGGGACCCGCCCT
>NW_020175018.1:18720499-18730416 GCF_003031525.2 Neophocaena asiaeorientalis asiaeorientalis
GGCCGCGCCCCGCCCCTGCCCAGGCTCTTTCCCAGCCTCAGCATCACCACGGAGCTCACCCACCCGTCCAACATGAGGTTCATGCAGTTCCGCGCCAAGGACAGCTACTCTCTGGCTCTTTCCAGGCTGGAGAAGGTGAGCAGCCCCGCCTGACCTGCCGAGCTGAGGGCTTCAGCCCCTGCGCCACAACCTGGAGGGAGTGGGCGACTGGGGCCACGGGAGGCCTGGGTGCCTGCCCTCCTCCGGCCAGGGGGCTCAGAGACCTGGGCTCAGCCCCAGCGTTAGGCTCTTGAGTGCGCAGCCCGGAGAACTCAGGGTCATCGGCCAGGAGTGGACATTGTCCCACTAAGGCCGGGCCTGGCCCGGCCTTGTGTGAAGCAGAGGTTGCCCATCACGCCAGAAATTACTAGCCCAGGTGACACCGGCCCCGACACCGCGCCCAAACCTGAACCGTGTCCGTTCTGTCAGGGAACGGACGTGCTCGTCCCGGTACAGTCGGGGTTGGGGATAAGGGGGCGCAACTTGCCTCAGGTCACACAGCAGTGCGGTGGGACAGCTGAAGTCAGCTGTCTGTTTCTCAGGCTCCAGGAAGGGCATCAGCTGGGCTCAGGTGTGGAGCCCAGGGACACGGGTGGCGGCGGGCCTGGTGGTGCTGCCCTGGCACGTCTGTGGGCCCCAGGCTGCTGCCCGGGTCAGTGCAGCACTACCTTCCACCAAGGGGCAGGGCCGTGCTCAGGCAGCCTTGGGTGAAACCAGGAAGCAGGTGGGCTGCCACGGAGACCCTGGCCGCTGCGGTCGGGGAGCAGTGACCATTCCCTGGGAGCCTGGGCTGAGGTCCTCGTCAGGGGACGGCTTGCACTTAGGTGGCTGACCCTGTGTCACACCGGGGAGGACCCCCGAATGGCCGCTCCCCCAGGCCAGGCCTGGCCACTGACAGCAGACAGAGGGACAGCATGGGAGCTCTGAACCCGGACAGACAACGGAAGTGAGTTCCCGTGGTGGCCCTGGAGCTCCTTGGATGGCAGCTGGGGGCCTCAGTCAGCAGCCCGGGAGCTCGGGCCGTCCTGCTCTTGGAGGAGGCTTGGCCTGCACCCCACACGATGGCCCACTGGACCCCCCTAAGCGCCCCCTTGCAGTGCCCCGTGAGCTGAGCCTGCCTCCGCTCAAGGCTGAGCCGTGGGCTTTGGAAGTCGGCCTCAGCAGCCCCAGCCAGACTGTATCCAGGCGCTCGGGCCAGTCTGATCCAAGCACGGGCAGGGGTGACCAACACAGAACTGGGGTCAAGGCTGACACCCTGGTGCCGGCCCTCACCTGCCGCCTTCCCTCGAGCAAACCCAGTTCCCCACAGGCCTTGCACCCAGACCTGTTCCGGAGGTGGGCGTGAAGCAGGTCCGTCAGCAAACACGTAGCAAACGTCCTCCCACTCCCCTTTCCTTGCACGGCAGACATCTCAAATCCACCTCCCAGCCCCTCCCTCTGTGGCAGGCATCACCACTTGAGAGCGCCTTCCCCTGCAGGATCGTCTCCAGGGGCAGGGGCGGGCGGCCCACTCCCCACCTCGTGGGTGCACGGTGGGGAGCCCAGTCCTGTCGTTCGTGATCTGGGAGAAGTCAGGAAGTGAGCACGTGTGACCGTGGGCGGCTGCAGCCTTGGGCGCTTGCTGGCTGAGGTCCAACACGTGATGCCACCCAGTCTCTGGAGATGGAGCTGGCGCGCCCACCCCGCGCAGAGAGGATTCCGCGGAGGATGGGGAGGGAAGATGGGATCGCGCTGTACATACAACCTGCATGAGACAAGTCCTGTTTAATGAGTAGAAACTGAAGGAACACTGGAAATACTTCCGGCGTTCAGATCAACTTGCTTCCAAGAGGTCGCGCTGGCACCGGGGGGTGATTCAGGCGCAGAGGGCGGCATCCGTGTCTCCCTGAAGGTTGTTCTCAGGAAGATCTCCCAGGGTCGGGGTTCCCCACCGCATCCCAGGACGCAGGCTCCCAGTGGCGTCATCCTTCTAGCCGTCTCAGCGCCTGTGACAGTGACCTCGGCCAGGAGCCCGTTCAGACTGGCCCCTCTTCGGCAGGGCCCCGGATGCCCGGCCAGTCCTGCGCCTGCTTCCCCCTGGCCGCGTGGTTCTCAGGAGGGCTCGTCCCCGTGTGTTCCCACGGTTCGCTGTCGTGTGCGACCTCGGAGCTCGGGTTAAAGCCTCTGGACCCTCCGCGGCCGCTACAGAGTGGACAGCGTGAAACCAGGGCCCTCGTTCAGAAAGCAGGAAAGTCCTGTGGAGCCACTAAAGCGTCAGGCCTCTTCCTCCTCGGTCTCCCGACCCGTCCTGGTTCTCTTCTCAAGCCATGCGTTGTTCTGAGTGAAGGGAAACTGACAACTTCAACGATTTCGGGAATCTCTCCGTCTGTCCTTTTGTCCGTCTGTCCTCATAACGTGCGACCTGGGCTCTGAATGACACCGTGGTGCGCAGTCTGGAGTCACCACGCTACGCGGCTCTGGTTCTGCGGCTCTTACGTGATAGGGCACTGTTTCCCTCCTGGATGCCCGCGTGCCGTCCAGCACGCCCTTGGGCTCCCTGCTGGTGGGGAGGGACAGAGGCGAGGCCTCCTTCCCCGGGCGTCTGTCTGCCCCGCCGTCCAACCTTGCAGCAAGGAGGCTGCAGAGGCAAAGTGCAGACTCAGTGAGAAGGGCCACGAGAGGGCTCTTGGTGGTCTACACGGCCCACTTTCTGTCTGTCTGAAGCGTGTTCTGGTCCAGCAGGAAGGACAGCCTCCCGGGCTCAAAGCCACCTCTCAGCCATAGGCCGACCTGGTGCGGCGGGGACAACGCCCCCAAGAAGCCCCTGCCCTAGCCCCGGAACCAGCACAGGGTGGAGAAGACGATTCCACGAAGAATCCTGAGATGGAGGGGGCCCTGGTTCACCCAGGGCCCACACGCCATCACCAGGGGTCTTGCAAGAGGGAGGCCAGAGGTCAGCATGGAGGTGGAGGAAGGGCCAGAGGCCAGGGACGTGGTCAGCCTCTGGAAACGGCGAGAGGGAGAGGAAAGGGTCGTCCTCTGGGGCCGCCGGCTGGAGCACGTCACCGTGACGCCTGATTCCAGCCCCTGAAGTCTGTTCGGACTTGGAACGTCCAAAACCGACAGAGTAAACGCGTGTGGTTTTGAGCTTTGGGGTTTGTGGTCGTCTGTTCCGCGGCCCCGGGAGCCGCACACAGTGGGTCTAAGGGACCCGCGTGGAGCCTCGCGATGCCGTGCACGCAGCACAGGCAGACACGTCTGTCTGCTCACGCGCGTGCCCTGCCGTCCTGTCAGTTCCGCTCATGGACTCGTGCTCCGGGGTGAAGTTACCGTAAGGGTTAGGGTTCCGCGATGGCAACGGCAGGGCGTTAAACCAAGTCCGGGCTCCCGTTTCTTCCCAGCAGAGCCCCGAACCCTTACCCCCGCGTCTGGCCCCGCCGTGTGTCTGGGGGGACGCGTAGCTGGGTGCTCGGCCTGTGGTCGGCCGTCTGCTGTATGTGTTCACACGCCCTGCACACGTGCACACACCCCGTGCACGCGGAGGCCCCTGGGCTGCCTGCCCTGCGTGGCTGCGGCCGTGGCCACGGGCACCAGCCAGCCTGAGCCCCTCGTCCTGCAGAGGGAGCGGGAGAACGGCTCCAACCTGGCCTTCATGTTCCGCCTGCCCTTCGCCGCCGGCCGCGTCTTCAGCATCAGCATGTTGGACACGCTGCTGTATCAGGTCAGCAGGGGCGGGGGGCCGGCGCCCGGCATCCGCTTCCAGTCCTGGGCCACGCGCCCCTCGCTGAGCATCCACCCCTGGGTCCCCAGGAGGCCGGCCAGGACTGGGAGGCTCTGGGCCCCATCCCCGCCGGGGAGCAGCAGGGGTTCACCCGAGTGTCCCCCGTCCTTTCCTCCCAGGAGAGCGCTGCCCTGGGGTTGGCTCCCGGCAGCCTCTGGGTTTCTGATCCCTTTTGACCTAGTGCACTCGGCCTAGTGAGCGACCACAGCCAGGAAAGGCCGCCCAGCTCTGTCTGCTGGGCGCACCGCACGGGAGGCTGTGGGCGCCTGACGCGCGTGTCCAGGGGATGTGGAGGCAGATCTGCCCGCACTGCCTGGCCTCACTGCGGTCTCTCCTCTCCAGTCCTTCGTGAAGGACTACATGATCCCCATCACCAGGCTGCTCCTGGGGTTGGACACCACGCCGGGCTCGGGCTACCTCTGTGCCGTAAGTGCCTGGGCGGGGCGGGCGGGGCGGGCGGGCCCTGCGGGGGAGGGTCCTCCTGCCCGAGGCCGGCCCAGCCCAGGCTCCCGCGTTCCAGATGAAGGTCACAGAGGACGACCTGTGGATCCGCACCTATGGCCGCCTCTTCCAGAAGCTGTGCTCATCCAGCGCCGAGATCCCCATCGGCATCTACAGGACCGAGTGCCACGTCTTCTCTTCCTCGGAGGTGCGGGGAGGGGGAGGAGAAGGGCTCCCTGAGGCGGCCCCGTTTCTCTGTGACTCGGGCCGCCCCATTTCCAGTTTGGGGATCTGGGCCTTTGCTGTCAGGCCCTTTTGGGGTCAGGCCCACATACCTCCATACGTGGACATCCCCTGGGTGGCTGTGACCCCCCCATGGGGGAGGGGCGGCTCGAGAGCACTGTGGGGCCCCTGTGCCGCCCGCTGGAACTGCAGAGGGTGGCCTGCCCACGGGTCCTGAGTCCACGAGGGCTCAGGCAGCCTTGGGGGTCAGGGCAGGAGCCCCACAGGTACCCAGGCTGCCCTGGTTTCCTTTGCAGCCTCACAACCTCAGGGCCCAGGTGAGTGGTCCCTTCAGGCCCACGGGGGTTCACTTAACATGCACGAGTCCCGCCTGGCAGGGGCGCAGGGCCCTGGGCTCCGGGTGACAGGTCAGGGAGGGAGGCCCCAGGATGCGCCAGCCAAGGTGCAGCTCAGAGAGGGCTCCTGGCATCACCCCAGCCCCCATACAGATGGGCAAACTGAGGCCCAGGACGGGAAGCCCAGGGTCCCCCAGCCCCCATGACATCTGCCTTTCGTGCCACGGCCCCCGTCCTGGCAGGTACCCCTTCCTCCCCACTGTCCATCCCGATCTCCACACCGCCAGAGCCCCACACCCCGACTGAGCCACGCAAGGAAGGCCCTGGCACTTCCCAGCCTACCATGTGCCCCACCCCCGCTCTCTCCTGCCCCCCAAGATGAGGAAACTGAGTCGCACAGAGGAGGTGCCCCCCGCCCCCCACCCCATGGCAAAGTCGGGACATGCAGGGCCCAGAGAGGTTGAGGGAGGTGCCGCCTCTCGCCAGCAAATCAGAGACAGACCTAGAGCCAGCAGCTGGGACGGCTGAGTGGTTTGGGGCTGTGGCCCGGCACCCTCTGCCCAGCTGCAGAGGAAGGCACTGGCGTCCCTGGGCTGAGGTGCCCCCAGGGACTGTGACTGTCCTCCTCCCTGTCACCCTAGCTGCTCCGTGGGTCACTCCATCCTCTGCCCGGCACCCCTCCCAACCCGTCCCAGCCCCTCCCCTGTCCCCTATCCCCCTCCCCGTGCCCGGGTCCCCCTCCTCTCCTGGGCCCTCACCCCTCCTCCCCGGCCAGTCCCAGGTCTCGGTGAGCGTGGAGCACCACGAGGAAACCCGGGAGGCGCAGGGGCCCTGGGGCTCACAGGCAGGCACGGGTGGCGGCGGGCACACGGTGGGCGGCGGCTCGGCGGAGCGCCCGTTCCTGCGGCGCAAGAGCCTGCCGTGGGCACGGAGGCTGAGCCGCAAGGGCGCCCGGCACACGGGGAAGGCGGCGGCCGAGGAGATCAGCCAGCAGCGGCTCCGCCTGCACCAGCGGTCCGAGCGGCAGGAGCTCTCCGAGCTGGTCAAGAACCGCATGAAGCATCTGGGGCTGCCCACCACTGGCTACGGTAAGGCCGCAGGGCCGTCTGCCCGTCTGCCTTCCCGGCCCGCGCTCTGCCCGCCGGGGCACCCGCCCCGCGGCCCGTCAGAGCTCCCCGTGTGGAGCTTCCGCGTAAGGAAGGGCTCACCCCTCCACTCTGTGGTCTGTTTCCCCATCTGTAAAATAAAGGCCCAGGCCGGCTGAGCCTAGCAGGCAGCTCTCCTGCAGGAGGCAGCTGGGGGTGGGGAGGGCTGGGTCGGGCTCCCCGAAAGCCAGGGGCACAGGCCTCGGTCGGGGACAGACCGGCCACCTGCAGCCGGTCCTGCTGGGGTCAGAAACACAGAGGCCCGCTGCGTACTGTGAGAACAAGAACAGGGTGTGGCAGGGAGACCTCAGAGCCCCCGGCCACCCCTCCCCTTGCCCTCCCAGCAGCTGGAGCTCGGGGTCACGGGGGCAGATCTGGGGGCCGCCGGTCGAACGGCCAAGCACCAAAACACTCTTCCCGGGCCACGGGGGCCCCACCGTTGCCCCTAGCGCACGGCCACCCGCTTCCTGCGACTTCAGGGCGACACCGCCAGGGCGGTTGGCATCGGCAGATTTTCTCCATAGCTTGTTTTGGGGAGAAGTTTGTGACGTGACCGTGAACAGGCCTGGGGTGCCCTGGCTGGGCCAGAGGAGAGGAGCCCGTCCCCTCCCCTCACTCCAGAGTTGCTGCCTCCGTTGATGGGGCCGAAAGGGCCCCAAGCCCCCCACCGCCGCCCGGCCTGGTGAAGGCTCTGGACTCCGCTGGGTTCCGTCTCGGGGACTCTGCCCACTTCCCAGGCCTGGCTCTGTCCCCAGGTGCCCACCTCCTGGCTCAGGGGCCCCTAAGTCCCCTCCAAGCGGGATGAGGCAGCTCGGGCTTCACCCAGGAGCTGCCCAAGGGTCTGGCTGTCTGCGGGGCCCAAGGTGGACGGCCGCCCATGAGAGCTGCCCAGCCCCTCCCGGCCACACCCCAGCCTCACGATTTACCTCTGTCCCCTCTCAGTGCTGTCACCCCCCCTTCCGGGTGGCACACTGACTGCCGAGGCTCCGAGTGGGGTGTCCCGTGTTCACGGCCTCACGTCGCGCACTGGCAGAGACTCCAGCTCGGCTGAGCCCCAGAGCGGGCGCCCCTGGGTGGGCACTCGGTGCTCCCCTGGGCCTCCTCGCCCCCCACACCCCCACCAGAGCCTGGCAGATGAGGAGCCGACTTCTGTTCAGGGACAAACTTCTGTTCAGGGCTGGCCTTGCAGCCGCCCCCTGCCCCCCTCCCCGCTGCACTGCCGCCTCTTCTGCGCTGTTTGCTCACCTGTCTCTCTCTGTTTCTGTCTGTCCCTCTTCCTGTGTGTTCCGTAGAGGATGTAGCAAATTTAACAGCCAGTGATGTCATGAATCGGGTAAACCTGGGATATTTGCAAGGTAATTCTGCTCCGGTGGCTGGAGTCTGGCAGAGGGGCAGGCCAACCCTTCACCGACGGTCCACCTGGTGGCCGCCCGCCCCGGCCAGGCAGGCAGACAGGACAAGACACGAGGGAGGGTCCCTGCAGTCAGGGGCCCACGAGCTCCCAGGCCGCCCCACCGCGGGGACCTTAACTTTCCTCCTTCATTTGCTGACTTCGGTACTGACCCTAGTACCCCAGCCCTTCTGCCCCAACTGTTGTCTGAGATAAGCCCTGCTCTGAGCACGGAGGTGGCCATCGGCCTGCAGCCAGCCCCTGGGAGCCCACCCAGCTCTCGGGAAGCACCCAGATGGAGGGCCCCAGGCCAGGGTGCCCGTGGCCCTGTGGGCTGGTGCCTGGGGCCTTGGGGTCTGCTGCGCCCTGAGCCTTCGGAGGGCCACCCAAGCCCGGGGGACGGCTGACCACCGCGCCCCCGCTGGGGCTTCAGGAGGGGGTTCTCTGTCTCATCCGGAGGCTCAGGTGCTGCGTGGGCCCCCTGTGTCTTCCAGGAAGACACTCCACAGCCCCCAGACGTGCCCCCAGACCCCAACAGAGGTCAGAGTCCAGGCCTCCCTGCCGGGACCCCTTCGCTCCCTGGGGGCCCCTCACGATCCGGGGAGGCTCAGAGCCAGCACGCCCCGGCCCCCTGGGGTTAGGGGTGACCCCAGCGCTGGCAGGCCTCCTGAGCCCAGGTAGGTGTTAGCTCGGGTGGGACTGGACGGCCAGGGGCAGACCCAGGCCCAGGAGCGGGAAGCTCCGGGGTTCACGGCGGGGGAGCTGCCTGAGCAGGCAAAGCCCTGGCATCTCCGGGGCCCCTGTGCTTTTCCTCACCCCGCACCCCACGACCGCATTCACGGCAGAGCCCCCAGGCCAGCCCAAGTCCAAGCCTGGGGCTGCCGTGAACGGGGTGGCTGCGTCGCCCCCTCCCTGCGCTCAGCTGCACCCCTGCTCCCTGCCAAGGCTCCCGGGCAGGGGTGGCCGCACCCACAGGCTCCCCGGGTGGTGTGTCCTGAGCCCCCCACCGACGTGTGGACACCGAGAGGTGCCTGAGCCAGGATGTAAAACCAGAGGAGAGGCTGATCCTGGGGGGCTGCAGGGCAGTCAGTCTCCCGGGGAGGGCACCGCCATGAGGACCCAGCAGCGGTATGCCTCTCGGGGGAAGGTGCTACAGTTGCCCCCAGTGCACGGAGGAGGGTGGGGCTCCAGAGGAGCGCGTGGACGCCCAGGGCCGGGCCGGGCGTCTGGTCTGCGGGCTGAAGGAGGAGGGCCCGCACAGAGGCTTGCGGTGCCTGGTAGCGGGTGCGAGGGGGAGTGCAGCAGCACAGCCCTTGGTCACTGGCCAGGAGTGCCATCACCAGCCCCAGGCCACACCCCGGGCCCTCACCAGAGCACAGCAGGCACGGCGCGGCCGCCCCGTCCCACGGAAGTCGGGGTCTGGGCCTCGCAACAGAGCACACCCAGCCCTGGGCGCCACAGCCGGGCCCCTGTAAGCACGGAGCTGGGCCTGCTTCGGGCCGGGAATGCCCGTGATCCATGCCCCCCGGGGGAGAAGCAGGGTCTAGGCCGGAGGGGAGGGCCCAGCGAGGCAGGCGTGGCTCCCCCTCTCCCTGGCCACACAGAGGGGCCCGGCCCAGCACCGGCCTCTCCGTTTCCTTGTTCTGACCGTGCGCCTGTCCCCGTGGAGCCGTCCTGGCTGTGGTCAGGGGTGCGGGATCCCTGAGAGCCTTCGGGAGCCTCCCCGCCCCCACCTGCGCCACCCGCTGCCCCCACTGCCCGTCTCCGTGCTGCCCACCCTGGAGGCACGCAGCCTCCAGCGTGAGCCAACCTGGCTCGTGACCCCGCGCGGGGGTCAGGCCGTCCCCTTCCCGGGCGTGGACGCGAGGTTGGCACCAGCTGATGCCATCAGGGTCTGCACGTGTCCGTCAGCTCCCGGGTCCCAGCCTGTGCCCCGACCTGTCCCCAGGAAGCACACCGCGCTCCGCCTGCCGCCGTGCGGGTCCCGAATGCACCGCCAGATGCGGCCCTGAACTCATCAGTTCAGAGGAGCGAGCCGCAGCCCCCCCGCCCCCGGCTAGTCAGCGGGCAACTGCCCCAGCTTCGCAGAGAATCCCGCCCCTCAGTGGACCGGCTGGCGCCCTCCCAACGGGAGGGACGGTGCCGAGAGAAGGGAATGGGAGGGGCTGGGGGCAGAGGCCACCCAGGGCCTGATCCCCCTGGAGGGCCGTTCCCTTGATGCCCGGTCCTGGGTCAGGGGGCGCCTTTAGCCATCACCAAATGGGGAAACTGAGGCCGCCAGCCGTTCGTGAGCTTGGGGTCACTGCCAGACAGCGGCCAGCCCTGTCCCTGTATCTGGCCGGAGAGGCACCTGTGAGGTGACCAGGGTTTCTCCAGAATCCACAGCCACCCCGTGGGCTGGACCCCAGGCTGTCTCTGTGACGGGCAGCTCGGACCCCGTGTGTGCCCAAGGGCCCCTCTGGGAGACTGAGCCGGGCGGACTCTGGGCTGGTGCCACGGGAGCAGGTCTTGGGAAGGAAAGGACAAGTCTGAAGTGGAGGGTTGAGGAGGGGTCGGGGGTGGCC
>NW_020175018.1:18730475-18737978 GCF_003031525.2 Neophocaena asiaeorientalis asiaeorientalis
GCCGCACTAGGTGTCAGTGCGGGTGTGTAGGTGGGTGCACACGTGTCGGGGTGCACAGGTGTGCTCGATGTTCAGGGTCAGCACACCCTAAGATGTTGATGACTCAGGCGAGCCATCGAGAGACCGTGGGGGCCAGTGCCTGCTGCCCTCGTGGCCGCCCCCACGCCCGTGCAGCGCGGGTGCCGAGGCCAGCGTCGGTCAGGGAGGACCGGCCCTGCTGGGTTCGCCAGGACGAGGGCTCAGGCAGAGCGGCTGAAAGGATTCTGCAGCTGGACCAGAGCTGCCAGCTCCTCGGGGCCCCCCAGAGCGGAGGTGGAGGGGGTGCCGAGTGGTGACTGCGCGCTGGGCCCTGTCTCCGCAGACGAGATAAACGACCAACAGAACACCCTCTCCTATGTGCTCATCAACCCCCCGCCGGACACGCGGCTGGAGCCCAACGACATCGTGTAAGTACCGGGCCCCCGGACGAGTCTGGACACCTGCCCATCTGACGCGTGCGCGCCCAGCCCAGCCTCCCAGGCGCAGAGAGACATCGGGGACCTCCCGCCCTCCCCGCAGGTATCTCATCCGCTCCGACCCCCTGGCCCACGTGGCCAGCAGCTCCCAGAGCCGGAAGAGCAGCTGCAGCAACAGGCTGGCTTCCTGCAACCCCGAGACGCGGGACGAGACGCAGTTCTGAGTGCCGTGTGGAGCCCTCGGGGCTGACCTCGTCCTGCCAGGGTCCGTGGGCCGTGTGATGCGTGAGCGCAGGGCCCCGACCCCCACCTGCCGCCCAGCCCGGCGCTGCTCCCGGGACCGGACCCGGGGAGGGCCGAGGCGGCCCCGGGCACTACCAGACGCTGCTGGGAAGCCTTTTTCACCTGTTTTTACAAAGCTATACAATCCCTGGCCCTTTGCACAAACGCACCGCAACTCGTGACCGGGTCTGGCCGCAGTGCAGAGACAGGAGCCAGGCTGGACCGCAGAGGCCCGGGCCGGGGGCTCGCACCGGAGCAGGAGAGCACACTGCAGCCCCTGAACTTGCCCGTTTCCACGGCCACGGCTGGTATTGATTCCTGGGCCTTGCCCACAGCTCTCAGCCAAGCCACGGGGCGGTGGGCCACCCTTGTCTGCCCTGTGGGTCCCCTGTGGTCTCACTTGTGAGGGTCTGGCCCAGAGTCGGGCCACGAGGGTCTCCGGAACGGTGAGGCAGGCATGTGAAGGGAGCCTTTTCCAGAAGGAAATGAAAAGCAGGAGGGTCCGCAGAGCGGCCGAGGCCCTGGCAGGGGCGGGGCAGGGGGGCTCTGGAGAGGTGCCAGCAGCCTGGGCTCAGTAGGAGGGAGGCGGGGCTGCTGTGAGACCCCACAGCGGCCCTGGACTTTGGGGAAGAGAATCAGATGACGGCCGTTTCCTCTGGTTTTACGCTCAACTTTCGCAGCCGCGCCATCTGACCTCCTTTGAACACCAGACCTGAAGCACAGTTCAGCCGCCGGGCTACTGGTAGGCCCAGGCCTCCGCGAGGGACATTTCTCCTTCTGAGGGAGGGACTCGGGGCACCACCGCGGTTCCTGTGTGACTCTTTCTGACAGGTTTTGCACGCTCAGTGCTGGAAACTTCTATTAAATGGATGCATCCTACAGACAAGAGGATGGCTTGTAAGGCCTCCCCTCCATGGCTTCAAGCTCTGGGCCTGGGTCTGCCCCAGCCGCCCAGTTTCAAGGGTTAGAGACACTTGCTCTGGTCCCCAACCCACTGGTCCCCACAGGGAAGCCCCTACCCCAGGGAGATGCTGCTGGCCTGAGCATTCCCGAAAAGCAGGAAGCAACTCAGGTGGTGGCGGGGACGGGGTCCAGGAGGGCTCCCTGGCGAGCTGCCTGGCCCTGGAGCCCGGCCGTGCCCAGGAGGGATGTGTGCCCCTCGCCAGCACAAGGCAGCCGTGTTTGTCTTGGGGTGGGGCTCCCGCTCCTACAGAGAGTATTCCCAGAGGCTGGCAGAGGAGCCAACGCGGCCCCCCACCCGGGGCGGGGGGGGGCGGGGCGGGGCCACACGGCTGCTGGAGGGGCCTGCCCTGAGGGAGGGGCACACGTGCAGCTCCTCTCCCCGACGCTGGCCGCCTGGGGACACTCCCGCCCAGAGAGCGTCTACATGCCCAGGGGATGGTGCAGGCTGTGGGCAGTCGGGAAGGGGGCTGACCGGGCTTGGGAGACCCCAGGGCCCTTGATGGAATGACAGGCCGCCAACATGGGCTAGGGTGGCCTCTGGGGCCAGGGCCCGTCCCAGCAGGGTCAGTGGCTCCTGGGGTCCTGCCAGCGAGCGTCCTCTCCTGCACCTGCCACCTCTCCTGGCACCCACGCTCCAACTCCCTGAGGGGAGGGGGACTCTGCTTGGCCGCTGGACCGGGGGGCTCCAACCAGGTGGGGCTGCAGTGCCTGGAATCCCACACGGGGAAGATGGCATCCGACAGGGATCCTCAGGAGTTGTCTGACTTGAGTCTGGGGTGCACAGGACAGGCGGTGAGAAGTGGGGTTCATCTCCAGACCGGGATGCACAGTCATACCCACTGCTAAGTGCAGACAGAGGGCCCAGCGGAGGCTGGAGACCTGCACCCGGGCGCCCTGACCGAACGAGTAGAGAACATTTCTCAATGTTTTGCCGAGTTTTTCAAACATAACAAAATTGGAGGAAAACCTCTTCTATTTGTTCCTATAGAAAGCTGGTCAGAACAATAACGCCAGCAACGTGCCGGCCATTCCGGCTTGTCAAGGGCGCAGGGCCTGGGAACACCGGCTTAAGGTGCCCGCTCGCCCCACCCCGGAGCCGAGCGTTCACAGGCAGACGTGTGGCAGGTGCAAGTGGGCGCCCAGACTCGGGGCGGCCGCCCAGAATCTCACAGAGAAGTGCGACTGGCAGCTGGGGGACGAGAAGATACGGAAGCACAGCAAATGCTTACTAAAGCCCGAGAAGGCAGAAAAGGAGAAACAAAGGACGGCGGGCACAGCACAGTCCTTCACCCCAAGTCTACCCGCCAAGAGAGGAAGGAGGCCCCTCCTCGAGACGGCGCCGGCCCGCCCCACATCCCGGAGGCCGAACATGGATGCAGGACCACAAGGCGGGCATCCCACGACGCTCTTGGCCCTCATCTCGACCCCGGTCCACACCCAGTGGTCTCAGAGGTGCCTCTTTCTTTTGGGGGCAGCCGTGCGCCCTGATGAGTGGGTCTCTCAGAAGAGTCGCAGCATTTTCCTGTGAGATTGGCGAGCTACGGCTTCCTGCGTCCCAGGGTCCCCCGACGGGCGTGCAGGCTGGGGTCTGCCGTCCAGGACCTTAGTCCGCCCGCCCTGAAGGCAGCCCCGCCCACCTGGGGCTTGGGGGCCTTGGCTGGGGCCTCCAGGGGCAGGGACTGGGGGAGCACCCCCGGCACTCCAGGCCCCCAGGGGCGGCCAGATGGCCAAAGCCACCTTCGTCCTCAGTGACATCAGCAGAGCTTGGGGCCCTAGCACGGTGGTCTCGGGGAACTCAGGGATGCCTAGAGCAGGCCCTCCAGGCGGGACTGTCAGAGACAGTCTGTTCCATGGCCCCAGTCACAGAGCGCAGAGCTGGGAGTGACCATCAGGTCCTCCATGCCCCGGGCACCCTGCATGGGCACCTCCAGGTACCCTCAAGGGCCTGCCTGGGGGGCCGGGGTGGCCACGTAGCACTGACCCGCACCCTCTGCAGCCCTTCTGCAGCCCCCAGCCTGGCACGTCACTGCTGGCTCCAAGAGGCCCGCTGGACCTGGAAGTGTGGTCCAGGCTTGGCTGTACCTTCCTCTCTCCAGGAAGACACCCTTCCTGGCCGCCCGGCCTCCATCAGGGACCTGACTGTGGCTGAGTTCCCAGCAGGCCCGAGGCCCCGCCTGTCAGGGGCAGACGGCTTCCCTCCCAGGTCCTGAACTCAGGCCGCTGCCTGGAAGATGGAGAAGCAGCAGACCACCCGTCCTTCAGGGAGGGGCCTTGGTCAGGACTCGGCCTCGCCCTCCTCTTGGGCGCCTGGGCAGCCTCGGGGGCCGGGCAGCCAGGAGGAGGTGGTTCAGGGGCACGAGGTTTGCACTGGGGAAGCGGTGTGAGCGTGTGGAATGGGGGGCAGAGCCCGTGTCCACCCCTGATGCGCTCGTCATGGCACTCTAAGACCCTGCCTGGTCTGGCTGTGGGGTCCCTGTCACCCCAGGGCCTGTCCCCTCTCACAAGGACTTGGGGCTCTGAGGCTGCAGGCTGTACCCGGTCCCGCTGTGGGCCCTGCTCTCCCACCAGGGAGGGGACCCTCAGGCTTGAGTCTCATACTTTAGGAGACTGTTGGTGGGGGGCGAGGGGTGCAAGATGAGTCTTGGATAGAAAAAGCACCTCTACCCAGGACTATTCCACACCAGCCTCCCCCAAGTTCCGAGTGACTGAGGCCCAAGTTAACAACGTGGGTTCACAGTGGACCTCCATTCTGGCCCTGGTCACCTGCAGGGAGACCACCCGGCCCCTGCAGATCCCTTCTCTGGCGGGGACCCCTGTCACCTCAGAGCGGCTCCTGGTCAGGGGGGAGGGTCCTGGAAGGTGTTCAGGGAACCTGGCCCCGAGGCAGGGGTCCTCGAAGCCAAGCACCACACCTCCAGGGTCCCTCTGGGTCATGCTGGGGAGGACGGCTCACCCAGGCCGCCTTCCTGCTGCCCCGCACCGTCCCAGGGACCCGGGCCACGGCCCCCAGGACGGCAGGGGCTCCACACTCGCTGGGCGTCTGCCACAGCCCGTCGTCCTGCCCATCTCGGGGCCGGCCCTTCAGGCCAGCAGCTCCAAGAGTCCGGACGGAGGGGGCCCATGGGGAGCTCAGTGCCCACCTTGGCTCTGAGGCAATCCCTGTGGCTGGTTCCCGGCTGCCCTCCTGCACAGGGGGGCTTGGGGGTCTTCCCAGAGGAACTCCTCCCCCAGGGCCTGCCCCAAGAGCTGGTGCTGAGCCTGGGTCCTCACTGAGGCTGGACAGGGAACCAAGTAAGTCTTTAGAAACACTGCTTACCACAACACCAAAAAGAAAGTGAAGAAGTGCTGAACGGGTAAGATAATATACAGAAGATAACGTAAATATGTTTTAAAAACTTACCTTCTGTGTATTATTTAGAAAAAGACAGATGACCCAGCAGGAAGGTAGGCAAACAACTTGAAGAGACATTTCACAAAAGAAGAAAATCAAAAAGACCAACAAAGAGATGGAAATATGCTCTACTCATCTGTAACCAGAGAAACGCCAATTAAAAACACTAAGAGGGGGGCTTCCCTGGTGGCGTGGTGGTTGTGAGTCCGCCTGCCAATGCAGGGGACACGCGAGCCACAACTACTGAGCCCACGCACTGCTACTACTGAAGCCCGCGCACCTACAGCCCGCGCTCCGCAACGAGAAGCCACCGCAATGAGAACCCCGCGCACTGCAGACGAAGAGTAGCCCCCGCTCGCCGCAACTAGAGAAAGCCCATGTGCAGCAACGATGACACAACACAGCCAAAAATAAATAAATAAATAACGCTAAGAGAAGGGGTTATATTCCAAACACCAACAGTAAAAAAAAAAAAGGCCACGCTTTGGCATATATGCTGCTCCCATAATGAAAGAATTCTGTCTAGATTATTTAAAAATCTTCTATGAATCCGTAAGAAAAAGAACCACCCAGTTAGAGAGGCCCAATTGAAAGTGGGCAAATGACCAGAAATCTCCCAGAAAGGGAAGCGTGAATTTGCTCCGTAGACACTGAAAAAACGCCTCACCCTCACGCCAGGGGACGCCCAGTGACACCAGCAGGACAGCCGTGGGATTCCGTGTGAGCCCGCCGTTCACCCGCCGTGCCGGCCCGAGCAGAGCCCCCGCACCCCCAGACCTGCTCTGAGACCCCAGGGCTCGTGGGCTCAGTCCTGCGGTACGGACTCCCCGCCACGCCACCCGCAGTGGGACTGCACCCCGCATGGGCGGAGGGAGCTGCGGTCCACGTGGAGACACGTGGCCCTGCTCACCTGCTGGGGCCCAGCCCCTCCCAAGCCCAGACGACAGGGAGACGGCAGGCACCCGAGTCAGGGCTCCCTGTCCTGGGTCCCCAGAGCCAAACCCTGAATCAGCAGATGGCACCCCGTGGAGTCCTCTGGGGATTTTGTGTGGGGTGGCGGCCCATCTGCAGACCCGCTGCGAGGGGTCGGCACCTGCTGACTTTGAACCTCGGGCTTAGTCACACCTCCGGGCCGCCCTAAGTGACCGTAACCGGCTGTTCGGGGGGTCAGCAGTGGGCTTCACTTCCCGTGACCGCACGTGCTGGTCACGAGCGGGTCTGGAAACGCTTCAGTTTGCATGCTGGTCGCTGCACTTCTAACACTCACCACATGTTCCTGCGCTTTTCTAGGAGGACTTTCATATCTCTGCCAATAAAGACGGTTCGGGCTTTTCTTTTCCTACCTTAAACCTCCTGTTTCGCTGTCTTATTACAACGGCTCAGACGTCCAGGAAAGCCCTGGCTACTCACCGTGACCACAGGCAGACTGGCCTCCGCCCTGACTTAACAGTGAAAACACTGAAAGTGTCCCCAGTTAAGTGTGGGGCTTGCTGGAGGTCTCTGGCGGGTATCATCAAATTACGAGACTTCTAACGGCAACGTTTTTCATCGTGAATGATACATATTGAACGTCATCAACTTTTTTTTACGTGTGGTTTCCCTCTTATACCCAACGTAAATTACACTTTCTCACGTTGAACCTTTATTCCCATTTAAACACTGCTGAGCATAATGTCTGAGTCTGGGTTCATCTTAGTATTTTATATTCACCAGCAGGAACTGGGGCATGATTTCCGGTCCCTGTGTCTTCGGCCAGGTTTTGATGCAGAGAAACCTAGTTGTACGCGTCGCTCTACTGTGTGTCCGTGCACAGCACCCCTACCTGGGCCTCCTCGCGCCTGAGAGCCCTCTGCCCCGCCCCCAGACACACCTGAACGTCTCCGAGGGTGTCTCCTGACCGACGACACAGCACAGGCTGCATGGCAGCACTTCCCCTTCTTGGTGGCACAAAGTAGTGGCACATCTTAAAATTAAGGACATCTTAGACCAGCAGACACGGGTCCTTCCAGTTGCCCGTCTGAGAGGCTCCACGAGGACAGGGCACCCAGGGGCCGCTTGCTGACACCACCCGCCCCGCGTGTGTGTGACGTCCGAGTCTGCGGATGCCCGGGAGGGTCTGGAAGCGTGGACAGCGGCGACCCCCTCGGCACTGGCACCGGGGGTGGGGCAGCCTGCAGCTTCCCCTGGTGTGATTCTCAACTGTTTACCGCATTTGATGCTTTCGAGGAGTACGTTATTTTATAAATAAACAGAAGTAACATAAAACAGAATTGTCCGGAAAGCAGGGCTTTTTTGTTCATTTGATCCATTTCTAGTCCAAGGAAAGCGTCCCCAGGTAAGGAGCACTACCCGGTGTTTCCTCAAGGGCGGCGCCTTTGGGCAGAGTGGGTTCCGGGCAGCGGGAGGCCTGGC